>NC_132873.1:26344571-26664204 GCF_048164855.1 Canis lupus baileyi | reverse complement strand
CAGAATTGCTGAAGAGGAGGTTGGTGGGGGGATGGAGTAAGTGGGTGATGGGTATTAAGGAGGGCACTGGTGTTGAGCACTCGGTATTATATGTAAGTAATGAATCACTAAATTCTACTCCTGAAACCAGTTTTGACTATATATTAACAGACAAGTTGAAATAAATATTTGAAAAAGAAAAGAATTCCAAAACTTTTTAAAATTATTCAAAAAAATATAAATGAAAAAATAAAAGTGGTTTACAAACATGATATTTTGGAAGTGTATTTTTTTATTTTATTATGTGTTCAAGAAGCATATCTCATTCATTGTATATCCTGTTTGAAGATCAAATTAAAATCACTAATTTTAAATAATAAGATACTTTTCATTAGATATAGTATCGATATAAATTATTATTCATCATAAAGGGCCATAATGAAAGAATGTGCTACTTTTCAAAGTCAACACATTTTTCAGAATGAAGCTATTGCTAATATTTGTACATTCTCTATTAATTATAAATTGTGCATTTTCCTTTTTTCCTTCTTTCTTTTTAGTTTTAGAGTGTCCTCATACAAAATTTTAAAGATTTCTTCTATTATTGTATACATTATGTGTATTTCTTTGTGTTTTTCTTATCTTCATCTTCATGTATTTAGCCTTTATGGTCACTTGTATTAAATAAGAATTTTGATATTTTCAGGGCCTATCAGTCTTTTCTTTAAGCTTACATGTCTTCTATTGAGTTCATTCTCTATTCATATTAAAAAAAAAAAAAAAAAAAAAACTAAAGGGGCACCTGGGTGGCTTAGTCAGTTTAGTATTTGACTGTTGGTTTCAGCTCAGATCATGATCTCAGGGTCATGAGATCAAGTCTGGCTCAGTCTCCACGCTGAGCATGGAGTCTGCTTAAGATTTTTCTTCTTCTTCTCTCTTTGCCCCTAACCCTCTGCTCATGCGATCTCTCTCTCTCTCATTCAAAATAAATTAAATTAAACTGAATAATTAAATTAAGTTAAATTAAATTCAGTCATACACATAAGCAATTTAAATGAATAAAAAGTTGACACTATGCATATATGTTTTCAGCTTACTAATTAATATTATTTTTTTAACTGTGAAAATTGTTCCTTCAAGTAATTTTTACTGTGTTTAATTTTATGGGTTGCCTCATGTAGAAGCCTAGATAACTTTAAAACAGAATTCATCAGACACTAAAGACTAATCTACTATGCTAGGATACATAAACCATGAACTTTCCCTGACAGACTAAATTCCTAGTTGTATACTGCTGCATATTATTCTATTATAAACACCAGAATATTGATGTTTTCTTTTGCATGATTCCAACAATTTTTTTAATTTTTATATTATGTTATATATTACATTATTAGGCATATTCTTATGAGAAGAAAAACTATATTTTAAGTAAGTTTGTAACCTCTGCTTACAATTTTATATGCCTGATGATAAAAAAGCATTTTCTACAAAGTAGGATTTTTTTTTTCTTCTCCACCACCTACATATTTTCCATACTTTGTGTCATAAGACAAGTAATATTAAGAAAACAGCCTAACCAACTCTGCATATTTTTGCCAAGAGTCTGGGTAAGTTACTATTATGTGCAAAGTATTTAAAGAAGCCATTCCTACATCAGGACACTTACAAGTAAATATATCTGGAAACTATTGGGAACCACACCGATATATCCCACTAAGTATATCCCATTAAACCAAACTAAATATATGCAAAATTCCAATTACACTTAAACATATTATGTGAAGGTGGTCCCTTCAACCATACATGATATAAAAAGTAACTATGACAGAAGTCAGAATGTAACAGGATAACAGTCTAACCAAAAAATTTCATTAATTTTACAAAAATACATGAACACATCTTTCTCTGACTTATTTTTGCTTAGCATTTCACTCTCTAGTTCCATCCATGTCTTGTAATGTCAAGATTCTATTTTTCATGGCTGAGTAATACTCCATTATATATAATAGAATATATATTATATTATATATATTATTCATATATATGTATATATATTTCACTTCTTTATTCACTCATCAGTCAATGGACACTTGGATTGTTTCCATAATTTGACTATAGTAGCATATGTAGAATTTAAGAAGCAAAACGGATGAACAAAGGGGAAAAAAAGAGAAGCAAACCCAAAAACAGACTCTTAACTATAGAGAAGAATCTGATAGTCACCAGAAGGGAGGGGTGTAGGGGGAGAGGTTAAATAGGTGATATGGAGTTCTGGGTATTGTATGAAAATTTGAATCACTATATAATATCCCTGAAACTAATATTATACTGTATGTTAACTAACTGGATTTTAAATAAAAACTTAAAACATACATGAACCAGTGGACACATTTTTAGATTCTAAGTCATTATAAGGACTGGTGTAAAACACAAAAATAAATAAAAGTTATGTTCATTATTTTCAATATAAATTCACCTTGTCAAACAGTGCTGTCAAAACATATTTTGTGCTAAGAGAAATAAAATATTGTAAAATGTTAGAAACTGACTGGATAATCAGAAAAGCTCTCTCAGAGTAAGAGACACTTTAACTGCTCTCTGGGTCATTACACAGTGTCAGCAATGACTGATTCATATAGAACATTTCTTGTCTATGGATTCAGTAGTGCAAACACCCACAGATTGTCATCAGAATCTAAAGAAGTCTACAGAGATGAGGATGGAGAGAAGAATAGAAGATGAGATCAGAGTGATAAGACCCATCTGGGCCAGAATATGTCATACTTGCTTGATAAGCCACACAAAGCAATTTTGGAAAGGAAGACAGTGACACAGTCAGGAAGCTGCAGGGCTTTAAAAGAGTGAGGTAGCAATGATTAGACCACAGAATCTCAGCTACTTTTAGTTATTAAAGTTACTAATTTCCTAATTTCATTCTGAATTGCTTTCAATTGGAGTTATAGATAGAATGTAAATGAAAAATTACAAATCAAATTGGATGTACTACATGTAATTTTTCTGTTAATATTCCTATTGTATATGCTTGCCAATTTTTTTCACCATTTAAACATGATTTTATTTGCTTAAAATTTTGATGTACTCCAAATCTGTATTTAGATTTCATTAAATAATTTCACTTCTTTACCCATTCATCAGTCAATGGACACTTGGATTGTTTCCATAATTTGACTATTGTAGCACATGTAGAATTTAAGAAACAAAATGAATGAGCAAAGGGGACAAAAAGAGAGAAGCAAACCAAGAAACAGACTCTTGTGAAATTATTTGGAATAATCTCAGACCCAATGTTTGGTAAAAGTGAAAAATGTACTATAAAATTAAATGTTCGAAAGCTAATTCTAGATGGCATCTAGTTTTTTTGCTATATAATGTTTAAGTGGAATATCCAAATTAAATTTAGAAAGGAAATTACATAAGAAGAGATAAATAATAAAACTTCAATGTTTTTCACTGCACTAATGCTATAATCTCCAAGGTAATCACTGAGATAAACATAAAATCTAATACAATTTTAACAATGAATTAGTCACTAGGTAAATGGCATGTGAGCAGATACCTCAAACAAGTGAAGGAATGATATATGAGGATGACTGGGAAAGGTCTCCCACATAGAAGGAACAGCATATGTAAAATACCTAAGGTAGAAATCACCTAACACATCAAGGAACAATTAAGAGATGTATGTGATAAGTTAGTCAGACAAAAACCATGAGATGAGCTCAAGGGAATCACTGGAGATAGCACCAGTGAAGACATCATCACAAATGCTCTACTACATTCATACATCAGGACTAATCTGAAGGTTACATCATACTTGCCCTTTTGGACTATTTTAAGGGCATCAGTTCTTACTTTAAGAGAAATGGGATACCACTGAGGATTTCAGAAAAAAAAAAATGTTCTGACATACATTTTAAAATTGTAACTCTAAATGAGGGGTTGGAAATGATTGTTGAGGAATCTAAAATAACTTACATACATGACAGGAAAAATAAAATATTATTTAAATATTAAAAATCCAGTACCCAAAATATAAAAACATTAAAGTTCAGTATCCAAAAATAAAAAAGATAATATAAGCTTTCAATAAGAAATTACTAGATATATATAAAAAGAAACAGTAAATGATAAGCCATTTTGATAAAGTATTTGAAAATTAAACATATACTTACAATATAATTCAACAAAGACACTTCTATATACTTACCCAAAAATACATTAAAAACTCATGTACACACAGATCCTTTCCTCAAATGTTTATGTTGATTTTCTTTATAATCTCCTCAGTCTGGGAGAAAAAAATCCCAATGTCATTTATCTATAGGATAGATAAACCTATTGTGGTATAGCTGTATAATAATATACTACACAGAAATTAAAAACAAACAAACAAAAAGCTATAGATGCACACAACAGGGTACACACAACAACTTAGATGAATCTCAATGGAATTACTAAGTGGCAGTAGCCAGACGCAAATGGCTAGATACGCACAGATGAGATTCTGGAATAGTCTATTATACAGGAGGATACAACAAATCAATGATTGCCAGGGAAAGGGGGGCAGTTGACTATAGGTCATGGAAGAACATTCTGGAGGCAAGAGAACTGTTAAACATTTGGTTTTGTTATTGGTTATATGACTTGATAGGTCTTTAGAAAACTATACACTAAAAGGGGAGAATAATACTTTGTGTAATGTGTACCTTGAAAAAATAAGAGATGAAAATGTGAAAAACTTTAGACACCACTTCAATGAAATGAACAAATAGTTGAAAAAATACAAACTATTAAGGCTTCTTAAACAATGGCAATAGGAAAAGTCATATCTATTAAAGAAACCATATCCATATAGAGAAACTTAAAAGGTAACCTAAAGACTAATAAATATATCCTACAAATAGATGGAGAATTCAAACATAAAGAATACAATTTCCCTAATCTGATCTGTATATATTGTAATTATAATAATCTTCCAACATTGTTTTTCATAGAACCTAATAAAATAAATATGAATGGTAGATGGAAGACCAAATGGCAAAAATAAACAATGTTCTCAAAAAATGTAAGAAAGTAGAACTTGTTCTTTCAGCACTTTATATAAAAGAATCTGATCTGGTTAATAATAGAAAAATAAGACAATGGAACAGAATTCAGAGAACTGTAGGGGAAGTAATTATCTCTACTCTCTTAACACTTGTTTTGCTTTATTTTTGTTTTGTTTTGCTTTTTTTTTTTTCTGTTAGACCTGAGAATTAAATGGACATAAAACAGATTAATAGTGGAAAAGTATGTAGAATTATAAATTTTAGGTGAGCCTTCATGAAGAAAGAAGATCCAAATAAAATAGCAAAATATCTGTGTTTTCATATTACATTGAACAAAGAGAAGCGATTGTGGAAAAGTTACTAAACTAGGGAGAGGCCAAAGGAAGACAAGAATTACTTTAACAAGGTCCATTTGCACATATTCTCTTGGCTTTGAATGCCTTTGGAAGAATATTTCTTTTTTTCCTGGTAGAGGGAGGACATCTTTCACATGGGAATTTTTAATCTCCTATTTTCAGGAAGAAAAAGGAGATGTAAGAAATTCCCATCTTGCAACTGCTTTTTTCCAACTGTGTTCAGCTCAAAATGACCTATATGTCAATATGGTGTATCTTGGGATTGCTCTTGAGAACAAAATACAGACATACAGAGCTATGAAAATTTGACATATGAGAAACAATGGAGTTAAAACATTAGGTAAATGGAGGAAATTACTTAATAAATTTAGAAAAATGTGGATTCTCTTAATAACTCAAAAGTAATATTCAGTCATTATTTTATACCCTACACAAAATCTTTTCTAGTTGAAATAAAGGCTTGAATATGAACATCAAAATCTCAGAGTGATGAAGGGTTTCTTAAACACAATACAAAAACCTATAAAAATTTTTTTTAGTCAACAATTTTTGATCCAAACTAAATGTTGGGATGCCAATGAACCAAAACACCAAAAGAAAGTGAATAGACAAGTTGCAACAAGGGAAAACATGAAATACTTAAAGTTGATTAATCGTTAATATCCTGAAATTATAGAGAACTCCTGAAGACTAATTAAAATATATACAAATCTATGAGGATAAATAAAAACTCATATCCAAGAATTTCTGGGAAAGAAGGAACACTGGCCAATAAACTCCCCATGATGGTAACCAACCTTATTAGTAATTACCAACAGGAAATAAAAACATAAAATATTATAAATAAAATATTATTTTAAAATCTAACTAATTGTCCAAAATTTTTGAAAATCATAATTTCAGATTTTGATGAAGATGTAATACAATGGAATTTTTACTAGAAGTCTAGACAGAGTATAAACTAGTACAACGATCTTATTCCTATGGATATACCCCACAAAATGCTTAAGACATGAGTTCCCAGGACAAGTTCACCTATGTTCACAGTAGCATTGTTTGTAAGGTCAAGAACTAGAAATCCCAATTGTTTTAGAATCTTATAGTACAATTACATAATGAAATACTCTGCAGAAGTGAAATTAAGAAACTATAGCTACATGCATTGACATGAGTTCCCTCAAAATATATATCATGCCAAACAAACAAAATAAAACAAAATAAAAAGCAATATGTAAAATATATATACAATATGGTATAATTTATATACATTTCAAAAATTTCCAAAACCAAGAACAAAATGTCTCAGATGGAATTCTTCTGTGGTAAAATTGTGAGTTTTTTTGGTGAAAAGAAAAGGTAGTGGTAAATTACTTACTTGATGGTAAAGTTCAAATATACTAGTAGTATTCTAGTAAACTGTTTTGTAGACATTCATTATATTTTTTATTTTATAACTTGCATTTCTAGAATCTATAATGTTAAATGAATTAAGTATCTCAGATAAAAATTTTCTAACTATGGAATTATTTTTAAATAAATAACTATGGAATATATTTTTAAATAAATAATATTTGATATAAGAAGTTTTGCTCAATATTTATTTAACTGTCCTGACAACAGTTGAAGTTGCTACTTGCCTTCATGTATCAGAAAGCAGAGTATAACTTTGGAGATGTAAAGATAAGTAAATGTGTTAAAACATCAAGAAAAACATGAGCTTTTATTTAATCACATAATCAAAGTGTTTTGTTATTTGACAGTGCTTTTCATTAAGGCTAAATTGAGAATGCTGCAGAAGGTCACACATCTGTTCTTTGCAGATTTGCTACCAAAAACTAAGAAAAAAAAAAAAGATTTAAAAATTAGAATTGTTTTTTAAAATATCATGCATAAAACTGAATGAATCATTTATATATAAAAATTATATGACTATTATTATATACATATTCTTTCTCAACTCATTTTATATCCTAAAATTTTGAGGCTCTCAATTTTTTGCTATGTAACATTTTGGTTGAAAGTAGAATTATTTAAAAAGTGCTTAGAAATTCAGTAGTATAATTTAGAGTTTGAAGTTAGGGTATTATGGAATTTTTATTAAATGTAAAAACACACAGCTATGCTTCATCTGTTAGGAGAGATTCAGCAAACTGATCCCACAATCAAAAGGAAGGGAATACAAAAAGCAAAAACACCAGGATGAGGACATGCTGGCAGAGCACCATGGAGATTCCATTCAATGAGAATGTATTTAGAACCTTCAGGCCAATAAATGTAACAAATTAGAAAAGACAGCATTAAAAAAAACAAAAAACAAAAAACAAAAAACAAAAAACAACCCTCCTATATCAATTAAATAGATTAAACATGCAATCAAAATTTCCCCAAAAGAAATGCTAGTCTTAGACGGCTTTATTGATGAATTGTATCAAACATCTAAAGATTAAATGATACAAATTTCACATATATTCTTTCAACTTTTCAATTCATTTTTTAATATAGCATATCCTTGATACTAAATCAGACAAAACATAATGAGAAAAATAAATTTAAAAAGTCCTATCTCTCATTAACAGTGTTTCAAAGCTCTAACAAAATAATAGTAATAGAACAAAAACAGTAATACATGAACAAATGCGGTTTATCCCAGTAACAGAAGGTAAATTTCCTTTGCAAGAGTTCCAAAATAGTTCAAGTAGATCTTCTGCCCTCAAGTGGAGCAAATCCCTCTCCTGCAGTGTGGTCTGCACATAGTCATTTCCTTTGAGGAGTGCAGAATGAAAAGGGAGCGAATAGGTAACTTTTCAGTGGAGAAACCTTCGAAGGAGAAAACTACCTTAGGCAAGTGCTCAAAGTCAACATCCACAGTGATAAATCACGTTGATACTATGTTCCTCTGACATTACAAGATGTAAACAGCACTTTACCTACATGCTCTTCCTTCCCAAAACCCAAACCTTGTCTAATCCTGTCATGGGACAAATCCCAATTAGCATCATTTCACAAAATAACTCACAAGTAGGCCTCAAAACTGTCAAGGTCATAAACAATGGAAGTCTAAGAAAATGTTCAAAGAAAGGGGAGCCCAAGAAGACATGACAACCAAATGTAATGTGATATCCTGAGTAGAATTCGGAAAAAGAAAGTCATGTTAGGTAAAACTAAGGAAATCTGAATAAAGTATGTATTTTAGTTAATAATAATGTATCAACATCTGTTTATTAGTGATAAAAAATGCAAAGTAATAATGTAAGATGTCAATAATATGGGAAACTGGTTATGAGGTTAAAGGGAGTCCTAACAAGTATTCCTAAAACATGCCACTTTGGCATGTGGACCATTTTGAAGCTGAAGGAACCTAAGACCCTCTGGACCCAAGAATAATTTTTGCCCCTCCCTTATCTATCTAGAAGAATATATGTTGGGGTCTTTCCCATAATTGGAGTTATTATCAAAGATAAATTGTATCTAAGCATCCCATCTATACAGGAGGACAAATAGTTAAGTACCAATATCTGACCTTATTGCCCTGTGAACTGCCCTCCTCCCTTTTAAAGCCCCAGACCCTTCCCTGTCCTTAGCTCAGGATGGTATATATACCTCATTTTACATTTCTGTCTTTGAATTTCTCATGTATCTGGGGAAATTAAATTTGATTTTCTCCTGTTAATCTGTCTCATGCCAATTTAATCCTTAGATCAACCAGAATAACCTTTTAAGAATAAATTTGTTTTTCTTCCCAATAGAATATAAGGAAGTTCTAAACTATCTTCATATCATTAACAGGAAAAAATAAACTCCAAACTTCTAAAAATAGGTATTTAAGAGAAAACATAACTCATCAGTTAAAAGAATAAAAATTAGGGACTCCTGGATGGCTCAGTAGGTTGTGTCTGTCATCTTTTTGGGTCATGATCTCAGGGTCCTGGGATTGAGCTGTACTTTGGGCCCCCTGCTCAGGGAAGAGTCTGCTTCTCCCTCTCCCTCTGCTCATACCCTCACTATTAATGTGCTCACAGGCTCTGCTCTCTCTCTCATATAATTAAATAATCTTTAAAAAATAAAAATAAAAAACTAATCACAAAAATGTGAAAAATGATTTAAATACAATCAGAAAATATTTTAATAAAAGTCATAAAATAAAATAGGATGACGGGATCCCTGGGTGGTGCAGTGGTTTAGCGCCTGCCTTTGGCCCAGGGCGCGATCCTGGAGACCCGGGATCGAATCCCACGTCGGGCTCCCGGTGCATGGAGCCTGCTTCTCCCTCTGCCTGTGTCTCTGCCTCTCTCTCTCTCTCTGTGTGTGACTATCATAAATAAATTTAAAAAAAATTAAAAAATAAAATAAAATAAAATAGGATGACAACTTGAAAAGATTATTAAAAAATCTATAGCTAACAAAAATCTAATGCTAAATGAAGTATCCTTTTTACCTTATATCCAAAAAAGGATACTGCTTTCACAACTAATATTCATGTTTTACTGAGGTGTTTGTGTAGTATGATAAGAAAACAATAGGAAGGGACTCCTGGGTGACTCCAGTTGAGCATCTGCCTTTGGTTCAGGGCATGATCCCAGGATCTGGCACTGAGTTCTACATGGGGCTCCTTGCAGGGAGACTGCTGCTCCCTCTACTTGTATCTTTGTCTCTGTATCTCTCTATCTCTCATGAATAAATAAATAATAAAATCTTAAAAAAAAGAAAACAATAGAGATATGAATAAAAATTCTGAAATTTAACTCTATTAATGAATGGCATCATTTGTGAAAGTCAAAAAAATTAAAACAAATAAAAATACAACTAATTCTAATAAATGAATTTGACAAGATGGTTGGATATGAAACCAATTTTCACATATTAGTTGTATCTTTATGCACTTGAGATAAGGAATTTGAAAATACAATTAAAATACTATTTACCAGAACTTCCAAAAATGTACTAAAACTAAGAATAAATTTAACAAAAAAAGAATAAATTTAACCGACATATAAGACTTATATCCTCAAAACTATAAAACATAGCTAACTTAAATATAAAAATTCAAAATATTTAATTTTCAAGGATTAGAAACAATATTGTAAAGCTACAATTGGCATCAAATTAAAATTCCAAACAAAATTCCAAGAGATTTTAAAAATAGAGTAGCTACTTATAAATTACATATACAAAAGTAAAGAATATTGAATAAACTTTCAAAATGAAAAATAAAACAAGTTATAAAAAACAAAAACAAAAACAAAACCCCCAAAACCCTGAAATTTATAGTTATTTCAAGTTATTAAATAGCTATTTATAACAAGAATAAAGTTGCAATAATCAAAATAGCATTGTTTGTGCAATCATACTAAGAGCCCAGAAGTAGATTTATACACAGTAAAATATTTTTAGAAAAAATTCAATGGAAATAGGAAATATTTTTATCAAATGATGTTGAAAAAACTGAGTAATTGTGAATAAAAATGAGTTCAAATATTTAGACAAACTTTATTTTGAGGTGGTAATCAGACTCAAGTGGTCATAACTTTAATCATATAATTTATAGCATAAAAATCAAGGATATAATCATCATGACCCTGGGGAAAAGCAAATATTTCTTATGACAGAATAAGTGCTCTGATAAATGGGATAATTGCCCCTCAAAATACGCATGCTATAGTCTCTGGAATCTATGAATATGTTACCTTATATGGAAAAGGAGATTTTGCAAATGTGATTACAAATCTCAAATTGAGGGCCATCTGAGTGGCTCAGCAGTTGAGCACCTCCCTTTGGCCAGGGCGTGACCCTAGAGTCCTGGGATCGAGTCCCATGTCGGGCTCCTGGCATAGAGCCTGCTTCTGTCTCTGCCTGTGTCTCTGCCTCTCTCTGTGTGTCTCTCATGAATAAATAAATAAAATCTTTAAAAAAAATTCAAAATGGGAAAATTATGCTAGATTATCTAGCTGGGCCCAAAGTAATCACAAGGATCCTAATAAGAGGAATGGAGGATGATCTGAGCCAGAGTAGAAGATGTGACAAAGGAAAGGGTAGAGTGATTCAAGGAAGGAACCATGCGTCATTAGTGCAGGTAACCTCTAAAAGGAAGCTGACAAAGTCAAGGACATGGATTTCTCCCTAGAACCTCCAGAAGAAAACAATTCAGCCTACAACTTAGTTCTTCTGAGTTCCAAACATGTAAAATAATAAAATACTGTTATTTTAAGCCACTAAGAGTATGGTTATTTGTAAGAGCAGCAATGGGAGACTAATATAAACCCAAATAGTGTGGGAAACAAAGGCAAAAGAAAAAAGATAAATTTCCTCATTGCCTAAAACACATTGACACGTCCCTGAAACACGTAGAATGACCTTCCTCTAGGAGCTCAGCTGCCTCAATATTGACAAAAGCAATCTTTGCCCCACCCCCCAGGATCCTGTGAGCCTACTTTAATATATAAAAATTCTTTTGGAGGACATTGCCTGGTACAGTCAGTTAGGAGTCTGACCCTTGGTTTTGGTTCAGGTCCTGATCTCAGGGTAATGAAATGGTGCCTGCAATGGTCAAGGCAGAGTCTACTTAAGACTCTCTCTCTCTCTTACTCTGCCCACCACTCCCATGCACTCTCTTTCTCTAAAATTAAAAATAAATAAATAAATAAAATATTATAAATAAATAAAATATTCTTTGGAAATTCTCTTTATCTCTACTCACCACTACATGCACTATAACAGCAGTCATCCTCCAAGCATTCAAACCACTGATATGTATCTGAAAGGTCTAATGACTGACTTTTTACTAAATAGTGATAGATGATCTTTTCCCTAAAAACATCTATCCCCCTCAAGGTCCTGGAAACCCTGTGCTTTAATAAAAACACTTTTTTGCACTAACATCTCAAAAATTCTTTCCTGGCTATTGGCTCCAAACCCCAATCATTTCCTACATCACTAATCATTAAAAAAAAAAAGAAGAAGAAGAAGAAGAAGAAAAGAAAGAAAGAAAGAAAGAAAGAAAGAAAGAAGAAAGAAAATTCCACATTAAAAACAATTTAATTCTGCTCATAAAAAAACATCAATAGGAATATAAATAGGTAAGATACAGACAGGGATAAGATAGCCACTATATATACATATTTACATATATGCATTTACATATAAATATATAAAATCAGATAAAGAAATCTCAGAACCCAAAAATACTCCTATAATTCAATAATAAAAACACAAATAAACCAATAAAAAATTAACAGTATAAGAAGATGCATAATGGTCAATATATATACATATAATATTTGCAATATTATTTAAGAACAAAAAAAAATCTTTTTATACTGTAATGTGATACCTACCCTATAACCAACAATTCCATACCTAAGTATTTGCCTCAGAGAAACATAAACACATGTCCTCAAAAACCACTTAGAAATGTTCATAGCAGTCACATATTAGAAACTAGCCAAATTATATACCCACAATAAATAAAATATTACACATCATTAAAAAGTAACAAAATACTAGCACACATAGCAACATGGATTAATCTCAAAAGCATTATATTGAGTGAAAGGAATTAGGCATAAATAGTATATAATTTGTGATTGTACTTAGATTAATTTAAGAATACAGGCAGATGTAATATGTTGTGATACAAATGAGCAGTGTTCACTTCTGGACCGTAGGTGACTGTGTAGAGAAGAAAAAATACTTTTCCCTTTACCTTCCTAGGTTCTTGGTTGAGACCCTTCTATAATGACAGACAGATTAACTGGAGAAAAATAAATATAAGTTTAATAACATGTATACCTTCTGTATTCATGAGAAATAGAAAAACTGAGTTACTTCCCAAATGGTCTAAGCTACCACCTTAAATTCCATCGCCAGCTAAAAACAAAAGCTGTTGTTGAAATGCAAGGTAACCAGTGATGGGAGGCTATCAGGAAAAGCATGGTAAACAAAGGTAGGGTTAAATCCAGATTTAGGTCCTAGACTTCTCCATAAAAGTTTATAGACATTTAATCATCCTTCTCTTCCTGGTAAAGAAAGGGAGATACCCCTACAAAGGAAGATTTCCCTTGTAAATATAAAAATCTCTTCCCAAACTGTAATTTCTATTCAGTGTTCTGAGCTTTTCCCATGTCTGTGATTTCTTAAAAATAATCAGCCTAAAATAATTCTTATACTAAAAAGGCATATTTTGGGGTGGCAAATTCTGCTCCCCTTCAACTGTGAAGAGACATAAGGGAATTCTGTGAATTTGATGGAAGTGTTCTATAGCATGACTGAGGAATAAGTTTAATGAGTGTGTGCAGTTGTCAAAACTTACTCAAATGAACTTAAGATCCATACATGTACCTTAATTATTAAAAAAAAAAAAAAGCAGTACTAGTTTAAAAAGTGTTTTGGGGATTGGTTAGAGAAGTGATGCTTTTTTGTTAAAAATCTCGTATTACTCTTTTTTAATATTTAATATCTTTAATTATATAAGAAATTAAGGCATATGCAAAAGGTATAGTTATCAAAGTAAATTGAGAATGAATTTTGCAGATAGACGTGGTGAGCTTTTAAATAAACCACTCTACTAGGAATAATTGATTTTAAAATTGTATTTTTTCATCCTTTTGCTTTTTCAGGTATCTGGCCTTTGCCCTGGACTTCCCTAGGCACCATCTCCTTAAAAAATAAAAAATAAAAAAAATAAAAAAAAATAAAGTTAATATTTGTTACACATGGAATGAAAGGAGAAAGGCTCAAGCAATATTATTTTTTTTAGATTCAAATTGGATTACACACAAGACAATAGGTCTTTGAAAGTGAGGCTTTTAGCTTACAAAAAGATTTTTTTTAAGTCTTTTCTTCTTCTTTACTATATCAATAACTGTACTCCAGACAACTCAAAAATTGAAGTTCCCTGTAGTGAAGAGAGCATGTCGGATTCACCTGTATAAGCTGAGCAAAAAGAATAGGAGTGGAAACTAATTCAGCTGCTTTCCTGGCTTGAAGGTTTTGAGAGAAGAGAGAGAAGTGACTCTCTAATGTAGGTCCTAAAATCACTTAAAAAAATAAAATAAAAAAGGATAGCAATGCCTTCGATGAGTAAATCAGGGCAAAGAACAGTTCCATTGGCCCTGCTATCCATGTAGGACCTGAAGGGACCTCTCTGTTCATAACCAACAACTGCCTCTGGTATAGTGACAGGAATTTTGCAGCACAGAGTGATTGGGCTTAGATAGGAGGTAACGTTGAGCTGTCTGAGATGCCTCTGATTCTTCAGTCTTTTAGAGAGACTGCAGATCCCTACAAGAGTCAGAGGGGATCTCCAATGAGGAACTGCAATCAGCAAACAATAGATCTAACATGGAGTCGCTCGTGTTTGGCACCCCCCCCCCCCCACTCCACAAGACTTAGTAACTAACCTACTAACTACAGTTTTATCCTCTCTTTTGAGTGTAATTCTAAACCAATCAGTCTGGAAATTCCCATTACGCACTAGTGAGTAATATGTTTAAGACCCCCTGCTATTTCCCCTGAGGAAAGGTGACCTTACCTGAAACAATCCTCGGGTTTCTTTTGCTAATAACTTCTTTATCCCATTCTGTTTCTACCTATAAAACCTTTCCATCTGATATAACTCCTTAGAGCACTCTTCAGTTTGTTAGATGGGATGATGCCTGTTTAATGAATCATTCAATGAAACAAATTAGTTCTTTAAATTTACTTAGTTGAATGTTTGTTCTTTAACAGAACCAAGGTGACAGAACCAGAAGGAAAGACTATCCAAATGACTGAGAATTTTTATTCGTATTAGAGAGTGCTTGGAAAAATTTATTTAATTTATAATTTAATAATAAACATTTATTATTAAATATTTTATATCAAATATTAAATTATTATTAAAAATTAATTTATTATTTAACTATTAAATATATTGTGTAACTTGTGTGATCCAATGATTTTTTTTCTCCCTGTACAGTAGACCAAAGCATAATGAAGGTATAGGAGGAAGGCCAAATAAATCATGAAAACTTTTGTTTTTAATAACAATATTCTTCACATCTGAGTTTTAATAGAGGTAAAGTTTGCATCCACTATACCCCCATTTTAAACCTCACATACCTCTACATATTAATTATGATATATAACCACTTTGTTTCTACCTTTTTATTTGTTTATATTCCTCTTGATTTTTATTCCTTTCTTTGTAATCTGCCTTTGGATCATTTACCCCATCTAGAGTTGCCCAACACATTACTTAAGGGGAAAGAGGCTAAATTCATTTTTTTGAATTGACAAAGAACTTGAAAGGAATAATTTAAATAGGATTTCGTTTCCTCTTACATGACTTGTGGATTATAATTTGAATAGCTTTCAAGGCAAAATGTCATCTAAATTCTTCTTCTCTCTTGATAGTTCAGTGGCAGGATAGGCAAGAAATAGAGGTTCAAATGCCTAGAAAGATACAAAGTAATTTTTCTATCTGACTGCCAAATGCATAGTTTCCAAAACACCACCAAAACAATCTGTTGATAAATAGGCTATTTTTCTCTGATGATAACCCTTAGGAGCATTCTCAGAGAGAGTAGGGCCATGCTAAGAAATGGTAATTTCATACTAATTTCATAAAAACTTTCATGAATTGTTCTTAAATTATTGAAAGGTGCTTGGGTGGTTCAGTTGGTTAAGCATCTGACTTATTTTCTCCTCAGGTCACAATTTCAGGATCATGAAATAGAGCCGAGTCAGGCTCTGCACTGGCATTGAGCCACTTAAGATTCTCTCTTTCACCTTCCCTCTGCCCCTAAAAAAATAAATAAATAAACAAACAAACATATAAACAAACAAATTGAAATGTCAAAGTCTGACTTAAGGAGGTTTAAGTATACAGAGTTTGATCAGGATTAGATAGGAATTATTATGATAATTTATGATTAGTGAAAGAACTTAGCATTTTGAGGTGAGGGAAATAAAGAGTCTCCTGGGTAAACTATCATTTGAAAGGTTTATATTGAAGAGTAGATAGGTCTTAAGAAATTACTAGAATCAACATTAAAATTTTATTTACAACTTTTATTTTCCTGGACAAGAGTCACCTAGAATAGTAAGAATAAATAAATAGTAAAGTTATTTCGATGAAGACAGTGGACTAGCATATTAATATAGGTAATAAACTCTGTAGTGGTATTTACTGTGTGATAAATGGTGAACCTTAGATGGGGCATGATGATAATCAAATATTTAAATTAAGTAAAGTGTAGCTCTATAGAAGATATTATTGTTTAAAACTCTCAAATAAGGAAGTTGGATAAAGGAATGGAAATGAGAGGGCGGAGGATTTCAGTTGATAAATCCCTGAGATTTCCAACAGAAAATATGTTTCCTTCCCTAACCCCACCCCACCCCCAATTCTCTAGAATACTCCCTTGAAGCAACCAGCCAGTCATGAATGAACTACAGTTCTGTCCCATTTTATTCACATTCTTGGGTTCAGTGAATGAACCAGGCTCTATGGCAAATTAAAAAGAGAATATTACAAAATAACTCAAAACTTCTGCAAGTTTCTAATCACAAGTGATTCATGGTACCACCTGGAAATCCATTAGGCAAAGCAATTCACTGAATTCACTGACAGCATCTGAGATCAGGGTATGTGGGGGATGGAAAGTGTTGAAGATGAGAGGATGCATATTCTCCCACAGGGGAGGCAATGAACGTTTGTTTGTGTATTTATTTATTTATTTATTTATTTATTTATTTATTTTTTATTTATTTATTCATGAGAGACACAGAGAGAGACAGAGAGAGAGAGAGAGAGGCAGAGACACAGGCAGAGGGAGAAGCAGACTCCATGAAGGGAGCCTGATGCAGAACTTGACCCCAAGACCCTGGGATCCAAAGCCAAAGGCAGAAGCTCAACCACTGAACCCCCCAAGCATCCAGGCAATGAATGTTTTTTAAATACCACAAACCTCCTCCATGACTGTCTCTACAGTTTGTGTATTGGATAGAACTAGAAAATGTTGAATAAACCTTCCACAATTAAGGTTCTATTGTTTTTATGAAGCCCTAATTTCCTCATTTATAAAATGGTAAAAATATTGCCATTTCATTTCAGATTGCTCTAGATCAAATGAGAAAGATCTTGGAAACACAGTTATTGCCACTAGATTTCCTAAATTCCTAAAATTTCTTAATTTCCTAGAACAATATCGCTAAGATATAGGTTTATTATACTCTTAGATAAACACGAAAAAGAAGTAGCATTTTGTTCTGAAATTTATTTATTTTTTTTTAATTTTTTTTTTATTTTTATTTATTTATGATAGTCACAGAGAGAGAGAGAGAGGCAGAGACACAGGCAGAGGGAGAAGCAGGCTCCATGCACTGGGAGCCCGATGTGGGATTCGATCCCGGGTCTCCAGGATCGCGCTCTAGGCCGAAGGCAGGCGCCAAACCGCTGCGCCACCTAGGGATCCCTGTTCTGAAATTTATAGTTACAATTTTCCTAAACATTTACTACTGTTTTTAATATAGGCTTATCCAAACATTCAAATAGATGATAAATTATATATCATAATGAAAGACTTATATGAGCTTGCTAAAATGATCTAAACATCTATTACAAAGTCTAATAAATTCTCATAAGTATCCTATTTTATGACCTATTCCTTACAATTTGTATCTGAAATGGGTATTTTTATCCATATTAAATACAAACAATACAAATATAAGGAGGTGAAATGGCTGAAAAGCATGTCATATCAAAGATCAAATCAGAGATTTGTACTCTATGTTTTTTAATCTCAAAGTCAATATAAATTTAACTTATGCAGATAAACACCATGAACTTAACTTAAAAATAAGTAAGATATTTTGTTATTAACTTATTCTGACAAGAATACCCAAATTCCAATAAACTTTAACACCTCCCCTCTCTCCAGCTCCAAGCAGGAACACGTTTCTCTCAACTACTCTACAGATTTTATTTGTGTGTGTGTGTGTGTGTGTGCATGTGTAATCCCCAGAAAACTGTCATTTATAATAATCAGTCCATAATATTTTTTATCTTCTGGCTGTCATATGCTAATAATTCCTGTTGATAAACTTCCTTGAAGACAGCGTTGCTGAACTTTCAAAGGCTATCATCATGAAAAATGCAAAGTACGTGTAAGAATTGCAATCCAGATGTTCATAAAGCCACCAGGGTGTGGCTCTATAAAGAACTCGGCTCTATAAAAAGGCAGCCAAACTCATCACTTCCCCAAATATGGACACACTTTGTCGCCAGCCATCAGAGTTGCTCTGCTTAATATCAGCATCTCACAAAACATCATGATTCCAGACCTTCATTTCTTAGAAGTAAGAAACTGGATGGTGAACCAATACCGAACTGTCCAACATGATTGACTTCTCTCCCCTTTGGCTTTGTTTTGCTTAACTCATGAATAAACAAATGGGCTGAAACCATACTTGTCACGTCTTCAGACTGTGTGTGAGTGTGCAAGTACGTGTCTATGCTCCTGCGTGTACATGAGCCTGGATGCATGTGCGCACATGCTTTTGTGTGGTGATGGTGCCAGATTTAATTTTGTTCCACTCATCACCAAAGCAGCAGTTTAAGTCACTGGACCCAGTTCTGAAACATGTCCATTTATGCTTATTTTATTTTTGCATATTTAGAAAGCAAATTGTTGGTGTTTTAGGGTACCAGTTCCCTCAAATTTGTTTCAATCACTATTAAAGTAGAAAACTGCTAGGTGTTTTGTTTTCCTTTTTTCCATTCCCGGCTCCCCCTTTTACATTGCCCTGCCTATTCCAACAAGAAAGATGTTATGACTAGATTGTGGCAAAAAATAAAGACCTGTGTTTTCATTCCATCTTCAATGATCTCTATAACAAGCGAACATCTCCTAAGATTACAGTACTGAGCTGTACAACATCTGTCTTTCCTTTAATATCTAATCTAAGCAACCAATACCTTATTTCATGTTTCACAAAATATGACTTCAAAACTTCTTTAGTTTGATACAATGTTAATGACTTTATGTCTAGGCCATTCAATGTGCCTCCAAAATATAGATATTTAGGAATGTCTATTTTTTTTTAAGTTTTAAGTTTACAACAAAATCAAGCATAATGTTAAAGAGAATTTTCATATAACTTCTGCTCCATGACCCCAAGCACAGTCTCCTCCATTATCAACATCCCTCCCTAGAGCAGTATATTTGTTACAATCAATGAACCTGTACTGATGCATCTCTATCACCCCAAGTCTTCTGTTTACATTGGTGTACGTTCTATGGGTTTGACAAAACGTATAATGACATGTGCCCACTATTACAGCATTGATACAGAATAGTGACACTGACCTCAATACCTTCTGTGTCCCACCTACCCAGGCTTTCCTCACCACAAACCTCTGGCGACCACTGATCTTTTTAGTCTCTCCATAGTCTTGCTTTCCCCAGGATGTCAGAGAGAGTTGGACTCATACAGCGTGCAGCCTTTTCCAACTGGCTTCTTTCACTTAGTGACTTGCATTTAAGTTTCCTCATGTCCTTTTTGGTTTGATAGTTTATTTCTTCTTAACACTGAATCATAGTCCATCCTCTTTATACATCACAGTTTGTGCACTCACCTACTAAAGGACTTCTTGGTACTTCCAAGCTTTAGAAATTATAAACAAAGCTGCTATATATAAACATCCCTGTGCAGCACTTTGGTTTGGTTTTGTTTGACTTTCTTTATTGTAATAAGAACAGATAACATGAGATCTACCCTCTAAACAAAGTTTTAGGTATACAATACAGTCACCAAAAGGCACAATGTTACAGCAGATCTACAGAACTTATTTGTAGTGCATAATTGGAACTTTTATTGGATGCTTAGCAACTCCCATTTACTCTTTCCACAAACCCGTTAACACCAATCCACTTTCTATTTCTGAGTTAAACAATTTTAGATACTTCTTCTAAGTAGAAACATGCAGTTTTGTCCTGTGATTGGCTTATTTCATGTTGCATAATATTCCCAAGATCCAACCCTGTTATCACCTATGGCAAGACTTCCTTTTTATGGATGAATATTTCATTTTATCCAACGAAGGACATTTAGATTGTTTGCACGTATTGACCATTATGAATGATACTGCAATGAACACAGGAATGCCTTTTTGAGATCCTGATTTTAATTCTTTTGGATAAATACTGAGAAGCAAGACTGCTAGATCATCTAGTAATTCTATTTTTAACATCTTGAGGAACTTTTATGCTGCATGTACAGGTTTGATATGAAAATAAATTTTTGACTGATTTTGGTAGATGCCAAAGAGCATGATTGCAGGGTCATGTGGTAAGGTTATGTTTAGTTTTGTTAAAAAAAAAATTCCAATCTATCTTCCAAGTGAATGTATCATTTTGCATTCCTACCAGCAGTGAATGAGAGTTGCTGTTGATCCATATCTTCACTAGCATTTGGAGTTGTCAATGTTTTGAGTGACCAATTAAATAGATGTGTAGTGGTATCTTATTGTTTCGACTTGCAATTCTCAAATGTAATATAATGTTGAGCATATTTTCATGTTTACTTGTCCTCTCTATGTCTTCTTTGGTGAGGTATCTGTTCAGATCTTTTGTTCAGTCATTTCCATAACCAGTCACACAACAAAGTGCAGCCAACATTTCTAGAGAAGTTGTTTCTCTAGAGCTTTTGATTAGTTTTATCTTAACTATTTTATGACAATTATATAAAAAAAAGGCCATTTAAAGAATAACTTGCTGCTATCTCTTGCACGTTAGGAGAGAGCAATAAACTCTGAAGTACTGAAGATGATGATTTATGAGGAGTCCATTGATCTTGAGTGATAAATGTGAGTAGGCTATTACCTTCCTCAGATAATGTTCTTGAAAGAAAATATGAAACAAAAAATGAGCTGAATCACTTCATTAATAGATAAATGTTGAGTTTCTGAGACAACACAAATATTAAAAGAAAATAGATTGAGAATACAAGGAGGAAAAGAGAGGAGAGAAAAGCAGAAAGGGAGAAAACAAATTTATAAGGAAGATTGATTCAGTGGAATTTTAATTATGGTGTGCAACAACCACAGTTTTATCTAATACTAAAATGTAACCTTTTTGGGTAATATATTAGTTTTATTAATGTCATTTCAATAAATGTCTAATAGAACAATAATTCTTAGGGTTCTCTATTGTAAGCTAATAAAAAGAAGTGAGATGGTGCAGTGTGAAGTGGACCAAAAAGAGAAAATGGTGGACACAGGAACCAAAAGTAGGTAACAGTAAGGAAATGGGCTGTAGTACATGTGATAAATGAACAGAAATACCTTTGAATAAAAAAGGAAATTCTGGCCAATTGAATAAAACTTTCTTAGAATTAGGAAAGAATATTTTGTGAGACTTCACAAAGTTATAATATAGTAACATGAGCCATATTTTTGGACAATAAAAAAATTTCAAAGGGTGGAAGATTTGTTTCATGTGGATTGAAGGTGTCAACTACGGCTCCAAATGTTCTACAGAAATATTTCCAGCTATTATTAAATATTCACATATTCAGCTTCAGTATTTCACATATTTACTTTCTTGACTTGTGTTTTCTATTTTAACTGAAATTCTTAATAATCCATTTGTGAATAAAAATGTAAATTATAATTTATAATAGAATGTACATGATAGCTCAAAATATATTGTAATACAATTTTTCTTTGCAATTTCTTCTTTGCAAAATTGCAATTTCTTCTTTGCAAAATTGTAATGAGTAGCTAGTTAGAGCTACTTTTATCTTACATGATGTCTACCTGCGGTGTACATTTTTTCTTTATTTGAACCAGGATAATAGCACAAACATGCTTACTAAAATTAAAATCCTTTTAACCTTTAATGTTTTAGTTCCTACTTTTTATTTTTAATTTTTCTCGTTTATATATGTACTTCCACAGATATATGAATTTCATATTGAGAATACTGGTTTCCTTGCTGGGTCTTTGTGAGTGATTATATCCAGTCTTTTCCCCCAAAGAATTAGAAGAAAACTCATCAAGCAAAGATCACCTCTTAAACAAAAAACACTCACCTAATGAGTGAGTACTAATAAAATGACACAAGTGACTTTCTTAATTTAAGTATCTAAGGGCTGAATAATGTAGTCAAGAAAAAATATATTTATAAAAATATTACCTATGATGGAAATAAATTTGGTACATGGTTACCTTGTCCCTGAATTACTATGAAAATGTAGAAAGGAGAAAAAATTTACATCTTCCTCCACATTCCACGGGGGATATTTTTGGAACATAGCAGACTTTTATATACAGTGTTTATTTTTCTTCATAAACCTCAAATCATACTTGATTACTCCCTCATCATATTCAATCAGTCATCAAGGTTCCTTGATTCATCTAGTGAAATATCTCTCTCTCTTTCCCAAGCCGGTTCCTACTTCTTTTACTCCATTTAAATTCCTTACTACATTTTATCACAGTTGTAATAATAACGTCTTTACTAATCTCCAGGTCTCTTGTATTGCCAAGTTCTAATCTTTCATATAATGAGGGGGAAAAGCCAGAAATTCCAAAAACAATACTGGCATCTTATAGTTCTCAAACAGATTCAGTTGTTTCCAAGGGTAACCAGAAAATAACCCAATTCCTTGCATTTTAATCTTAGGCAATATTATAAAATTACTACCACCATCATCTTTATCATAATCATCATAATCACCATTAAATATTCTGCAAGTCCACTTTCTTAACTTCTGAATCACTTTCCAACCATGAGGCTTTAACTCCTCCCTCCATTTACTCATTTATTAACAATAGTTTTCTGTACTATTTTAGGTCTGATGCTCTGTGGTGAGTCCTGCAACTGCAATGATAAAAAAAATGCCAACTCTGTCCCTGGGGATAAGTAGTCATGAAAAAGACATGTGTATGAATATAATTACAACATAGTTGGTGGGGCGGGGGGCGGATATAGACACCAAAAGATCTGAGCTTGGAGAGTGTTGTGCTGTTTCTGAGACAAAATTATGACAAGAGAAGTAAAAAACAAAAAAGAACACTATTCAGGTCCCCAGGAAATGTGTTGAATCTGAGTTCCGGCAAGCCTGTTATTCCCAAATTGCCTGCATCTGGGACTTGGCCAGTGAATTTTCTATTCTTTTTGTAATTGGTACCTTTTCCTCATTTGCACCAGAACCTTTGACTATAAACTAATCAATGACCATGAAAAGAGTAATAACTTCTAGCCCATGGCTGATGCCCTGATCCATCACCATCTAACTCTTTACTTAGTTAGAATTCTAGCACTGTCACTCAAAACAAAACAAAACAAAACAAAAATTGAAAATTCTCCAAAGGACTCCTGTATACTCTACTCAGTTATGCTTAAAACTCCTATATTTAGGATATAATTAAAAATAAAGCAGGACACCTGGGTGGCTCAGTCAGTTAAGCATCTGCCTTCTGTTCTGGTCATGATCTCAGAGTCCTCAGATCCACCCCAAGTCAGGCACCCTGCTCAGCAGGAGTCTGTTTCTCCTTCTCCCTCTGATCCTTCCCCCACTGGTGCTTTCACACACTCTTTCTCAAATGAATACATAAAAAATCTTTAAAAAGAAAAGTAAAAGTAAAATAAAACAAAACCTTCAAAGCTGGGACAATGGCTGAACAATGCATTCACAAATAAATGCAATACAAATTTTCATCCAATTTTCAGAAACATACTATGTCATGCGTATCTTCTAAAATTGGTTTTTGAAGATATTTACTTTAAAAAGTGGTATTTGATGTCTAAAGATTTAAGGTGAATGACTTTAATAAGATAATGACATTATTATTATTAAACAAGAATTATATAATTATATAGAATGAAATATTTTAAAGGTGTCTCCCAAGATTATGTGAAGGTTACATGAATAAACTTGCCTCGTCAAATAATCAATAATGTATGAACTGTTTGTTTTTACTAAATAGAAATTTGAATAACCTGAACATTTTTTTTTTCTTTAAATAAACACACAGTCAAGGTCTATGACTACAATTTAAAGCCATACTCTTTAGATGTGAAATGTTAAAAAACACAGGATAATCAAATCATTTACCCAGTTGTTTATTTACTCAACAGATACAAGGATTGGAAATTGGGCATGATTATCAGTCTATCACATTCAGTTTCTTCTAAAAAATATTATGTTGTACTTAAACAGAATTGTAAAATGGTTCCCAATGAAATCATACAAAATAAATAAATAAATAAAGTTTCCAGCCACATCTAAAGGGTGGAGGGCACAAATCACTTTGGTTTTTTGTTTTGTTTTGTTTTGTTTGTTTTTCACAAATCACTTTGGAGCAAACTTTTACTATTGTGAGAAAAAATCCTTTGAATGCATTTCTTCTCTAAGCCAGGAGACCAATGCCATTAGGCCACTGGCTTGATAAAGAATCATAACTGAATTTCTTTATAAAGATGAAAGTCAGTTATTCTAGAAGAGATGAGTAAATTTGCATAAGAGCTAAAGGGCTTCTTTTTAAGGAAATGGGCTAGCTTTTGAATCTTCCTTTAGATAGAATCAATATTAATAGAAGGTTACTAATGGATCAACTAATGGACCATATTCCATTCCTAACTAGTAGATCAATAATGGAATAAAGAATCACTGGTAGGTAAACACATGGAGTCCAACAGGAGGCAACGCACATCATGAGGGGCGATGGGAGTTAAGTCATGGCCCAGAGTTCTGTCAGTGAAGACTAATACCAGTACAGAAAGTGGCTGAAGCTTGGAGCCTCCCCAATCCCAGCTACCTTAGCAAAAATTGGCAATTAGGAATAGTCTGAGCATGTGTGCCTGAACCACAAGAGTGTGATCCACAGAAAAGTCTGTATTTTATAATTTAAAGAATATACAAATAATTTGAATGTATTTAGACAAATATTCTAACCAATATGTTGAAAAAAATAATTTTTAAAATGGCTTGTTCACTCTAATAAGTTTATACAGATAGATATTATCATAGAAAAAGTAGCATTTGGTTAGCCATTAAGGCAATAAAGGACTTCTTCATGCATATGCATGTAATAGAAGTGTCCCACTACTTGGCTATTTCTAATTCAAACAACAATTCACTGTATTAGAAAAATTATTACCGATAGGAATGGAGGAGCTTAGGGTTAAAGACAACATTGATAATAGGGTAAAATGTATCTATATACATTTCTAAAATTTACCCTTTTATATCTCTTTATTGGCTGTTTCTAAGTCTATAGGTTTTTGTTTGTCCTTGACCTGAAAATATTTTTCGATATAACTTAATCACCTGGGTTATGAACACCTAACAACAAAACATACTGGACTATAGTTGATTATAAGTCTTTTAAAAGACAGAGAAGACATACATACATAACAGGAAACATACTTTGGGGAAGTTCCATAACCTTAGGTAATTAAACTCATTTAAAAAATCATCAGCGTTAAACGTTAGTGATACTTGCAAAAATACTGTAACATAGAAAACTGGCACTTTTAATTAAGAAAACCTTGGGGAGCATCTGGGTGGCTCAGTTGGAAAAACCTCTGACTCTAGATTTTGGCTCAGGTCATGATCTCAGGGTCCTGAGAATGGAGACTGCTTATCCCTCTCCCTCCCTTTCTGTTCCTTCCCCACTCAAATATGTGGGCACATTTCTCTCTCTTTCTCTCTGAAATAAATAAATAAGTAAATAAATAAATAAATAAATAAATAAACAAACGGATAAATAAACAAATAAATAAAATCTTTAGAATTAAGATTGCCTTGATTTTTTACCCTGATATATGTCAAATGACACATAGGACAAGCTATATTAACAGAATATAAAGGATAGATAGAAATTATCTGGTATATTTATGAAAAATATAATACTGCTGAATCAAGTCATTTGGAAAATAGTCATGTATTACATTATGTGTATTCATTTAATTGCATTAAAGTGGATGCAAGGAGATTTTATAGTACAGCACATAAATAGGAAGGCACTATGCAAAGTGCATGGTTTTGATAGTTCATGGTACTGGTTTGAAAATAAATTTGAAGAAGAAAACATGATCAGATGTCTTCCTAACTAGTAGCATAAAATATGTTAGAAAAAAACTCAAAGTTTAAATGTGGAGAAATTTAGCACATTAATTATCACACTGTTCCTTAGAAAACCAGAGGAATTTTTTTTTTTCTATTTTCACAGGATTTCTAAAAACCATCATCCAAACCAATGCATTAATTTACTGTATGCATTTAAGATTTATGACTTGGATATTTCAAAGTTCTACTCAAGAATCAGAGCATATTGCTGATTTTATAAGACTCCAACTTCCAGAGTTAATTGGTTGATCAAATTCCTTCCATTTTTTTTTTTTTCATACAGAATCACCTATCCACTGGGAGCCATGGATCTTGAAGAGAGTTAAATTGAGGGAGTTCACTTGTCTTTTCATAAAAATGTACAATTTTAAAATAAGATAACTATGAGTAAACAGTAAATAAAAATAATGAAATAATGAAATCATTATTAATTCTTAATGGTATTTTTTTCTTAGTATATATTCTAAAATCTTGGGAGTTATATTTAATTTGATACCAATTAAGTTAAAAGTTTTAGCTTCTTTTGACTAGTTTCAAAAATTTAATTTATTAGTGCTGTATTTCTCATGTAAGTTCCATTAATGAAGTATGATCAAAAAATCAATCAAGAAAACACCATTATTCATATTCCATTTTATAGCATGTGCTGAAAGGTGATTAGTTTACAATAAAAAAATCATTTTCAAAGTTTTATTTTATATTTTTAAAGATTTCATTTATCTGAGAGAGAAAGAGCTCAAGCACAAGTAGGGACAAGGGAAGAGGGAGAAGTAGGCTCGCCGCTGAGTGGGAAGCCCTGTGGGGTTCAATCCCAGGACCCTGAGATCATGACCTGAGCTGAAGTCAGACAACCGAGACACCCAGGTGTACCCATTTTCAAAGTTTTGAAGAGAATGTGTCAATATTAAGATAACAGTCTAAGAAGAATATGCTATTATGCCTTGATGAAGGGGAAAAAATTGTAAGTTTATGCATGTTGAGCAATTTTCCCCAAATCTGACACTGAATAGTTGAGTATGGATTTAGAACTGAATTTGTCTATGTTGTTTGGCAGGGCTGCCACCTACCTATTAGACAATTTTTTAAAATAAAATTTGTAAAAGTTTATCTCCTCTGAGTGAAAAAAATTACAGCTTTTTGTTTTGTTTTATTTTGTTTCTTGAGGAGGGGAATGAATTTTTCAGGGCTGATTCAATCCTGTGCTGTAGACTGGATTTCAGCCCCCAATGGCCCACCTATCTAGATGACTTTGTGCACTGAGAACCATAGTCCTTATTCCACATCATTACCTGCCCTTGTAAAGAGATCATCATTATTATCTTGGAAAAGAGAGTACAACAAATAATATTAAAAAGAACCCTGTGCAGTTACCATATTACATTAATAAATATTAATCTTAATAATTTTTTCAAGAGAACATTTTTAAAAAGCAAAATATTATTGCACATAAATGTGAGCTGTCTTTGGTTTCCTTCCTTAGTACAATTTCCTTTCTTTAGGAAGCTCCTATATGTTGTAAAATTTTTATTTCAGATATTACGGTCTCAAAACACATACATACCTATAGCTGTTATACACACATACATATAGTTTATGGAGACATATATATGTGCCTTATGTATTGTTGATAGACAAATATATTTATGTATATGTGTTTGTACCTATGTACTATGAATACCAATATGTACATATATATATATATCCATAAATAATTATAAAGTTTATTTTTGAAAAAATATAAATTATATCATACTGTGGAAATAAAAGATGGTAAGGTAAAATTTCTCTGAAGAATGTGATCTACTTAAGAGAAAGGAGACTAAGAAGATAGTACAATTTGAGTCTTTCCAATTAAATGACAAGGTCCTATAATTCTTACTGAAAGTCAGCAGCCAACAGGCATACTTACATACAGTGCTTCCAATTGGCATTTTAGTGTTACACCCTTATGTACAAATAGAGAGACAATGAGGTTTTTAACAAACATTTGAGGGAAGCTTTAAACAAATTAAAAAGAAACAGGGGTGCCTAGGTGGAGGAGTCCTTTAAGCATCTGACTCTTGGTTTTAGCTCAGGTCATAGTCTTAGGGTCATTATTTTAGGATTGTGAGATCAAGCCCTTGGTGAGGTTGATCTCACAATCCTATGCTGGGCATGGAATCTGCCTAGGATTCTCTCTCTTCCTCACCCTCTGCCCTTCTCCCCCCATGAGCACTCTCTTTCTAAAAAAATAAAAATAAATAAATAAAATAAATAAATAAAATGCATTAAAAATGAATCAAAAAGGAAGGAAAGGAATGGGGAAAGAAGCAAGGAGAGGGAGAAAGAGATAGAATAGACAAAATAAAATTGGAGGAAACAGACAAAACAGAAAAAGCAATCTTTTTTTAAGATTTTATTTATTTTTATTTATTCATGAGAGACACAGAGAGAGAGAGTGAAGCAAGCTCTCTGCAAGGAGCCCGATGTGAGACTTGATCCCAGATCCTGGGATCATGCCCTGAGCTGAAGGCAGATGCTCAACCACTGTGCCACCCATGTGTCCCAAGAAAAACAAACTTTTAAACATATTTTATTGCTATCCTGAAAGATATAAAAATATATATCTCCTCTATGAAACAAAACTGATTAAAAGAGTATTCAGAAAACAAATGTTTTCCTTTGGAAATTAAAATAATGACAGTAGAAATAAAAATCTCAATTTAATTATTGGAATTATAAAGTGAAGAATTTTTCCAAGAGTTTG
Source organism: Canis lupus baileyi (assembly GCF_048164855.1). Taxonomy (NCBI): domain Eukaryota; kingdom Metazoa; phylum Chordata; class Mammalia; order Carnivora; family Canidae; genus Canis; species Canis lupus. Next base: position 26,634,937 of record NC_132873.1, on the reverse strand, counting down.
ATAGGAAAATAAAAAGAATAGAAACAGAAAACAGAGAGAAATAAGATGAACACAGGAACTTTTGCTTAATAAGAGCTCCAAAAAAGAGAGTGAGAGTGAGATTAAGAGCATAATAGAGAAAAGGGAGTAAAAGAGGGAAAGAATGTAGCAAAGTGAATTATGAAAAAGACATTGAGGAACAGTCTCCAGGACTCAAGGGCATAAACTTCCAGATGTAAACATGCCAAGTACCAATAATGCCCTACAAGGAAACACTCACACACATCTTGAAATTGCAGAACATAGGAAAAGATGATACTATTTTTTGTAAAGATCTAGTCAAAGGAAAAGAGTTGAAAGATAGAATGGCATATTTTTAAATAGCAATATTAAAAGATAGATATAATGTAGGGAATTCCAAAATCCATAGAAAAATATTTCAAAATGGAATACTCTACTGAAGCAAAGTTTCATTTGAGAGGATGAGTTCAAAAATGATATTTTCAGACCTGCAAATTTTGAAAAAGAAGAATTTAACTCAGCACACTCTTCCTAGGGCAGCTAATGTAACATGTATAACAGCAAAAGAAGGAAGCAAACATCTGACTGAGCTCTTAGCAGAGCTATTGATTATATATATATATATATATATATATATATATATATAAAATTTTTTTTTTAAGTAGTCTCTACCCAGCACAGAGCCCAAAGTGGAGCTTGAACTCACAACCCTGAGATCTAAAGCTTAACTGACTTGCGTCCCCAGGTACTCCACAGACATTGATCTTAAACTGGTTCAGAAGGAGTAGCATATAACTCTCATCTATATGTTTGGCTATTCAAAGCCCTTTTTTGTATTGTGCATTACGGAGTCTCTAGAATCATCGAGCTAATTCCACTTTGGCAGCCTCTATCCATGTGTCATTTCTGATGGACTGACCAGCATGCAAATGGGTTGGCAGAGGTTTGCTTGATATCAAATGAAATTTTAAATACTTAGTGAATTCCTGATAGTGTTCCTTAAGTGCTGGGAAGTCCTTAGCTGTACCAATGCTTGCATGCACCATTCATGCCTCTGGAGATTCTAACACTTTTTTTAGGGTGAATTGAGGAACAGTTTTTCCAAACAATATCTGTGGTTGAATATATATTGGGAGGGTATGGAGACAAGGATATAAAGGTGAAACTTCAAAAAGATTAAGAGTATTACTCCTTCTATTGCCATAGTCAAGATATTAAGAAGGCCAAATTTGAATAGGTGTCTTTCTTGGAGTTTTCACTGTAGTAATCACAGGAAGCAGATCATGAACCATTTGGAATATATCTTCATGTATTTTTTAAGGATCTTGTATTAGTCAGGTTTCTCCAGAGAAACAGAACCAATAGGAGAGAAACAATGGAAATTGGGATAATAGAAATAGAGTGCTGGATGATAGATAGATAGATGATAGATAGATAGATAGATAGATAGATAGATAGATAGATAGATGATTGATAGATAGATAGATAGATAGATAGATAGATAGATAGATAGAGAAAAAGAGAATGAAAGAAAAAGAGAAAGGGAAAAAAAGAATTAACTCTCAGGATTATGGGGCTACCTCCAAAATCATATGGCAAGCTGGCTAGAGATTCAGGTAAGAGTTGATGTTGCATTCTTGACTCCAAAAGCTGGAAAGTAGAGCAGAATTTCTGTTTCAGTTTGGAGGTGAAATGTCTTCTTCAGGAAATCTCAGTCTTTGCTATTAAGGCCTTCCACAGTTTGGATGAGACCCACCTATGTTATGGAGGATAATCTGCTTTACCAATGTCATTGGAATTTTGATAGGGATTAAATTAAATTCTGTAGTATAATTTGCGTCGTATAGACATTTTCAAATACTAATTATTCCAATCAAAAAACATGAGATATCTTTCCATTTATTTGCATTTTCTTCAATTTTTTTTTTAAGATTTACCCTTTCACTTTAGAGAGGAGGAGAGAGAGAGAGAGAGAGAGAGAGAGAGAGAGAGAGAGAGAGAGAGTTATGCAAGAGTGGGAGGAGGTGCAGAGGGAGAGAATCCTCAAGCAGACTCCCCACTGAGTGCAGACTCTGACACTGAGCCCAATCCCATGACCCCTAAGATAATGACTTGAACCTAAACCAAGAGCAGGAAGCTTAACTGACTGAGCCATCCAGTGCACCTTCTTCAATTTCTTTTATCAATATCTTATCGTTTTCAGCATAAAGGTCTTTCACCTCTTTGGTTAAATTTATGCCAAGGTACTTAATTTTTTTTTTAAGATTTATTTATTAGAGGGGGGGGGCAGTGGGAGAGATAAAGGGAGAAGGACAAGCAGACTCTGTGTTGAGCATAGAGCCCAAAGGGGGCTTGATCCCACAACCCTGAGAACATGACCCAAGCCAAAACGAAGAGCTAGACAATTACTCAGCAGCCATCCAGGCACCGTCCCCCAAGGTATTTATTGTTTTGATGCTATTATGTATAAGATTGATTTCTTAGCTTAGCTTTCAGATAGTTTGTCATTATTACACACATATGCACCCCTACTTATTTAAATGTTAACCTCATCTAAAACATAAAATCATAGCAATATCTAGACTGGTGTTTGACCAAACAACTGGGCACTATATGCTTGTCAAGTTTAGACAGAAAATTAGCCATCACAGCTCACTTAAATGCACCAATTTGGTAGTATTACACATACTCTGTAGGGACTGTTGCAATTCTAAGTCATCTTTGTAGAGCTTTGCCAGTTAGAAAAATAGGCACATGTATTTAGATTATAGTGAGGAGACACATGAAAGGCAGGAATTCTCTCAGGAGATCGAGGCTTAGAAGTAGATAAATCCATGACAGATGCAAAAGAAAATGCATTATGATCAGAACAAATTGGAACTGTAAGTGGTATTTTAGCGAACAAGTCTAAATATATGTTGGGCTCTCTCCCAACTATGGAGTTAGTACCACATTGCGTAGAGCCTGACAACCGAAAGGACCTATTACAAGAAATCAAATAATATTCTCAGGTGAAACAAGCAAACAAACTGACACAGAGAGTCATTTAACAAAGCAATCATTCCCTTACAAGGTTATTTTCAGGGACCCAAACCAGTGATTCAGTAACCACATCTAAAGTTTACAGAGAAAATCTGCTTTCATAAAGCAAAATGCTGTCAGTCTTATTGGGTGCACAACTCCAATGTCTTGGAGCAGACCTGGACAGCAAATTAGAGTCTGGTAAACATCCATTTCCTATGAGCAATTCTTTAGACAATAAGACAGCGAGTTATGAGAGACGAGTGAAGGAAGTATGGAGTATCACAGAGTAGTTTTCTAGTTTAAGTGTGTTCCAATTTGATGCTTTTTTACTTATTCAAATTATTCCTTCCAGTTTATTTTGTTTTATTTTTTAGCATTCCTCTATGTCTCTTTTCTATTTCATTCTTGCCTTCTGTTGTGATAATAAGTTTAACTCACTTATCTTTTCTCTACCATTTTGGAATTAGCAGCTTTTTTTAGTATTGTATTTTAGTTAATTTCATTTGTCAAACCTACATATCAGGGTTTTTTTAAGGATTTTATTTATTTATTCATTCATGAGATACATAGGGAGAGAGGCAGAGGGAGAAGCAGACTCTCTGTGAGGAGCCCAATGAGGGACTCCATGCCAGGACCCCAGGATCACGCCCTGAGCCAAAGGCAGATGCTCAACCACTGAGCCACCCAGGTGTCCCTCAAGTTTTTATATTTCCTATAAAATATCCTATTCATTATGTCCATCTTCCAAAATATTTTCTTCCCTCATAATTCATTATCTAAAATTTTAATTCACCGTAGAGAAACCTGGTTGTCTCAGTCAGGAGAGTGACTCTTGATCTCAGGGTCATGAGTTTGAACCCATGTTGGGTATAGAGATAACTTAAAAAATAAAATCTTCAAAAAAATAAAAGAGAAAAAAATTTAACTAAGTAAAATAAAAGTAGCTATTATTATTACTATTATCATTTCATATTATTAATAGATAATTAAATCTTCACACTAGTCTAATATTTTTGGCACAACTGCTTCTTACATTCTACTTCTGCTAGCCTGACTTCTTGATGGTGAATATTCTAAAGCATTTATTTCACTTACATTCTATATTGATAGATTATTGATCTTGCTGTTTATTTCACCACTGCTTTTGAAAAAATTAATTAAGTGTAAAATTCTAGATTTAAAATTACATTTCTTCTTAAATCCATAATTCTGTATTTAAAATTATATTCTTATTAGTGGCCTTTTCACCATTATTAGTTGTTGATGTTATATGTGCTGTCCATTAAGAAGCAAAACAAATAAAAGACCATTTTAAAACATCCACTTGGGGCAGCTGGGTGGCTCAGATGGTTAAGCATCTGCCTTTAGCTCAGGTCATGATCTCCAGGTCCCGGGGTTTAGTCCCACGGTCACTGGGCTCCCGGCTCAGTAGGGAGTCTGCTTGTCCCTCTCCCTCTGCTTCTCCCTCTGCATCTCCTCCCTGCTCACGCTCTGTGTGTGTATCTCTCTGAAATGAATAGATAAAATCTTTAAAAAATAATAAAGCATCCACTCAACATACTGCTTTATATAATAATGACATTTCCAATGGTGTTCCATGAACATAAAGGGAACAATATTGCTCTATCAATGATAAATAAATGCCCCACAAATGTATAATTAGGCAGCTATGAGACTAAGCCAAGAGGTTAATATATGAAATATTAATTTCGGACCACTAAAAACCCTCAATCAAAATGATCTGGCTAGGAGTAGCCTGCTCTGAGAGCAAGAAATGTGGGGTTATATAGTCTGTATAGAATTTTAAAATAATGATAAGCTAACTAAAATATAGCCTGCTTTTTATTACCATCATTTGCCAGGAAGTCTAAACAATGTCAGTCATAAAATACTTATCTCAGAAATTATTTTTTTATTCTGAGTTCTATGCAATCTTCGTGGTTACTGCTAAGTTTTAATAACAATGTGCAAGTACCAAATTGGCATATCTATTGTTTTTCTTTTCATAAATATTGTATTCTATGAAATATATTTCTGATAACCATCAATAAAAGCTAACATCCAACACACACAGACTCAGCTACATGTATTTGTTTTAAGATTACGTTCAAATTGATTGAGATTTGTTGAGCTTACTTTTAGGAAAAATTGGGTTTCTGGGCTCTAATGGCTCTTCATAGTCTGAATTTTAAGAAGTAATTTCATACAAACAATGATAACACAGTGAATGTAAATATGAAGAAAAGAACCTGATTTACCTAAGTGCTGCTACTTGAAATTTTTATTTGGAACCTAAGAAATAGGTTCATAGGGGAATATAGGGGAGGGGAGGGAAAACTGAATGGGAAGAAATTAGAGAAGACAAACCATGAGGAACTCTTAACTATAGGAAACCACTGAGTTGTTGGAGGAGGGGAGTCGCTGGGAGGATGGAGTAACTGGGTGACAGGCATTAAGGAAGGTATGTGATATGATGAGTACTGGGTGTTGTATGCAAATGATGAATTACTGCACTCCACATCTGAAACTAATAATGTACTATATGTTGGCTAATTGAATTTAAACAGAAAAAAAAAACTGTGAAACAGTATGCGAACTGTTAAGCTTTAATTTTTGCTTTTGGTATCTGCGAATTTTTAGTGTGTTCATGAATATTAAATGATAGCTTTAAAGGTGAAATCTCTTTTTAATAATTGTCTTAAAAATAACGAATCAAGGATCACCTGGCTGGCTCAGTCAAAAGAGCATGTAACTCTTGATCCTGGGGTCTTAAGTTCAAACCCCAAGTTGGGTGTGAAGATTACTCAAAAAATAAATAAAACTTTAAAAAATAATGAATCAAGAAAACAATTATTATTTCATACTATAGGAAGATTATTTCTGAAGTTTACTATATAGAGAATATCAAAGTGTTAAAAATATCTATTCTATATATGATAGCTGTGCCACCAAAATTATCATTCTGAGACACTCACACACACACACATCATATCATATACCATTTATTAGACTAAGAATCTATGAATCACACACAAACTATTATGAATTTTTCAAAACAAAAATCAACATGTAAGACATCTTGGTAAATGATCAGCTGATTCCCTTTGGGCAGCTGCCTGACCTCATCATGTCCCTTTCCTTCATAATCCACCAATTAAAAAAATATGCAAAAGATTCAAATGGGCACCTACTTCACAAAAGAAGACAAGCAAATGCAGTAAACATGAAAATATGCTCAACACTGTATGTCACTAAGAATTGCAAGTTAAAATAGGAAGATACTACCACACAGGTATTAGAATTACCAAAGTTCAAAACCACTGATGACATTCAATTCTGCCTCGAGTGAAGAACAACAGGAACTCTCATTCATTACCAGTGAGAATACAAAATGGTACAGCGTCTCTGGAACACAGGCAGTTTCTTACAAAATTAAGCATACTCTTACTATATGACTTAGTAATTGCACTCACTGCTATCTACTCAAATGAATTGAAAACCTAGGTTCACAAATAAACCTACACATAGATGCCATATCAGCTTTAGTCGTAATTTCCAAAACTTGGAAACAGCCAAGATGTACTTCAGTGTAGGTGAATGGATAAATAAGCTGTGATACATCAGGACAGAGGGACATTATTCAGCACTAAAAAGAAATGAGCTGCTAAGCCACAAAAAGACATGGAAAAACCTTCAATGCATATTACTAAGTAAAAGAAGGCAATCTGAAAAACCTACATAATGTATGATTCCAACCATATGACATTCTGGGAAAAGCATAACTATTGAGACAGTAAAAAGATCAGTAGTTGCCAGGTGTTAGAAAGGAGGAAGGGATAAATAGGCTGACTCAGAGGATTTTTAGGACCATGAAACTACATGAAACTATTCTGTATCATACCATAATGCTAGGTAACAGGTCACTGTACCCTTGTCAAACGTACAAAGTGAACATCAAGAGTGAACTCCAGTGTAAGTTATGGACTTCGTGCGATGAAGTGTGTCAATATAGGTTCATTGATTGTAAAAAAATGTCCAGCTTTGGTGAGGAATACTGATATTGGGGAGGTAGTGGATGTTTGAAGACAAAGGATATATGGGAATTCTATTTCTGCTCAATTTTGCTGTGGACTTAAAATTAAAAAGAAAATAAAGTTTATTAAGTTATTAATTTATAGTAAAAGGTAAAAAATTCACAAAGAGGCAATGTCATGTTAAGTTATGAGCAACATTTGATTTAGCATTTCAGAGGTCCAGGTTCAATTATAGTGAATATAGTGATCTAGCAAACAAGAAAATATTGTTTTCAAAAAGAGTAAGATAGTGACTTCCTTGGAGTTGTTCTGCCCCTGCTGAGACCCCATGGAGCCCACGCACAGCAATTTCCCTCTTCTCTGCTCTGCTCTGCAGCTAGCACCTCTTCTCTGTAATCACAGAGCTTCCTTCGTCCATGCGAGAACTTTTGTGTCATCAAATGGGGACTGTAGTAGGCCCATCGTTAGGAATGAAATGCTCAAAAAACTTTTGGAACTGGTTTAAAGAAAATTATTGGACACATATGGTTTTATAGAGAAAAAATAAAGAGTGAAGGAAAGAGTAGATTCGGGGAAACAGTCAACTGCTAAGTGGTTTAGATTATATGCTCTAAGAAGGAAAGAAGAAGATTTTCTCAGTGGAAGAAGAGGGCTAGTAAATATGTTGGTGTGGAATTGTTAAGAAATCGACATTCTTATTGTCACAAAAGATGGAGACCTCATTTTTTTCTTCATAAAAATGTTACATAAATGTGTCCCTTTCCCCCTCATCTACAATGATGATTCAGCTAGTTCTGTTAGGAATTAATTATCTGACAAAGAATTTCTCCCCCCAAAAAGTAAATTTTGGCATTAAAAAACAAAACAAAACAAAACAAAACAAAACACCTGTGCCTAGCTTACCTCTATAACTTGATCTTTAAAAATTGCCAATTTGAAGTATTCAATAGATTTTAGATGTAATTATTTGTTCGGACTATTACTCTGGAATTCTCTCATAGATCCCTCTCAAGATGAGTAACATAAAAACGAATGTCTGACACTAATTTCAAGATAAGCATTCAAAACTAGGCACACACCCATATACATCTATGAACTTGGCCCTTTTAAAGTATTTCCCTAGACTTTGTTTTGCAGCTTCCCCCCTTTCACTCCCAGCATCTTCTGTTTTCAGATTTTAGGAGGTCACATCTTTACATTTGAATTTATGAACTTGTCATTTTCTAAACATCCGTAGGCAATTTTGTGTAATTTCTTTATCCTCACTGGCATATCCAAACACCTACAATTTATTTCATTTGAGGATCATTATCACTCTTCTGTCAGAGCATAAATAGACACTTTAAATAAAAATTGTCTTGCCACAAACCTACTTTTCTCTTGCCAAGTTATCTGTTTCGATCCCCTTGCAAAAGTCACAGTTTTAATAACAATGGTCACATCCACTCAAATATGAATGCATGGGTGCGCATACACTAATATATATGTGATTAGTTTAACGAGGGAATAAAACAACCACGATATATTTCTTAGGACTCAGGACCTACGGAATATAGTAGATGGTTCGGAATGTGTACTCTGAACTTGACTGCTTGGGTTTTTACCTTGACTGCTTACTTTACCAGTACCTTGTAAAAGGTTCTTGATTTATCCTCATTTTAATTTCTTCATTTGAAATAGGGATAATTTAGGAATCATACTTTGCTACATATAAAATATTTTGATTACTAACTGGAACACTGTAAACATTCAATAAATGTGCCCATTATCATCATCATTATTATTAAATATGAATCAGAAAAATAATCTAAGAGTGAACTCAAGAACATGGTCAGATTGCTGGTAATAAACATTTTACTTTCTTAGGTTTACTCTGTCGGCTTAGGAGAGCAATTCACTTTTAGGATGATGCCACTCAGAGATGCAAGGAGGCATCTTTGCTGAATCATCAACTTTTTCTTATTTGAATGCCCTGGATCTGTTCAGCCTAACTCTTATATTTCCAGAAGTAGGGACACATCCAGTAAGGGTCAAGAGTCATAGTAGAGTCTTTGTCAAAGGAATTGTACAGAAAAGAGTAGGTAGAGAAATCACACATAACAGAGAAGGCTGAAGACAGGCCGACTGGAAAGCAGAACTTGCTAGGAGAGAAACAGTGAGTGACTTCAGACATTAAATGACAAGCATGATGTTGTTGATGCTCTTGATATCAGGATTATTGAGCACTATAGATAGAGGATTCAGTGTGATAAAATTTTAGGATATTGTCTTTACTAGTAGAAGGCTGCTTATCTGAAAAAATGAAATCCCCATTTTTTTAGAGAGGCATTTCAATAAACTGATGCATAAAAGCCCTTACAAATGACCATCAGACTCTTCAGGCATTTTAACTTATGAAATGAATATAACCTGGTACTAAGCTTCTATATTTCGACGCCAGCTTAAGTATCCCACATTAAATCAGGTTGTTTTTTTTCTATAAGGTTATTTTTATCTATTATAACTACTACTCATAGGTGAACTGAAAAATATATTATTCTGCTAAAATTAGGAATTAATTTAAAATAACATATTATACAACTGATTGTCTTCTACCAGAGTAACTGCAAAAGAATTGAAATCTGGATTCATGATTTTCTTTTATTGAAGGAGCTTTGGTACATCATCTCCTGCCTGCTGTTTATCATAGAAAAGTGGAATATCTATGTGTGTTAAATGTGATTTAAAAATAAATGAAAAGTAAGATATCTTTTATAGCAGAGAAGCAAGTTCAAGAAAAAATGTTGATTGAAATTTTTGCTTGTCTGAAGTATTTCAAACATGAATTCACTTGTCTTTTTATTTCCCTGTCAAGCTTATTTTCACTTACTTAAAATCAACTTCTCAATTCCCAGCTCCCAGAAGACCTTAGTGTTCTGGATGAAAGAACCATACAAAGCTCAAGTCAAAATCTCACTCTTTTCCAGTTCCAAAATATGTTTGTAGGAAGGCCCAATGTCACCACAGTTTGGAATGACAATAAGAGAAGAGGAGCAAGTTGCTATGGGAACCAGATGATCACTTTGATGAAAATTTGCAGTTCACTCATGGCCGCAAGAGAATGGCATGGCAATGACAACACGAACTTTCTCAAGTATAAATTTATCTATAAAGCTAAAGAGCTAACATCAGGTTAATTATTAACACATATTTTAATGTAATGATGAAATATATAAAATAAATAAAATAAATAAAATGTTCAAAATACCTTAAAGTTCCTAAATGTTTTGTTCTTTCCATTCTGTACTTTTTATCATCAGAATTCAGTGTTGCCAAAACAGGGCCTAAATTATACCTTTACAAATGTATATTAATTAGACAGTTAATGTATTTTAAATAAGTGAATAAATGAGCAAATGTATTCTAAAATCATACAAGTTTTATGCACAAATATTGTTCACAAAATTATTTGCCATCATAAAAAACTAACAACCTAAAAGCTAATAAAACAAATAAAGAGCTTATTATTATAATTCCTATGAATGTAGACTTAGTAGTCATTAAATATGAAGATTCGGGATAACATTTAGCAAGGACACTGAAGAAAGGGCTAAGCCTATGAAAATCTACATCATTATATTATTACTTGCTGTGTATAGGTAGGTTATATCTATGTACCTGTACACCCACCCCGTTTCATAAGCACCTTGAGGGCAGATGTCCTGCACATTCAATCTCACATCTCTACTGCCTATTGCATAGTAGAAAGTAAGTATTCAGTTAATGTTTCTGCATTAAATTGATAAAACTAAAATAACTGTTGTGAAAGATAATGATGCCAAATACTAATGAAGGAATTAGCTTTCTATTACATTGTTGCTATTAGGAAGAAAAATAAGGACAGACAGACACTTTAAAAAATAGCTTATCAGGAAATAATAAATTCACATATTCTATGATGTAGCAGTTGTATTCTTAGGTATTATCTTAGAAAGACATTTTCACTGGAGACACACTCAAGAATGTGCTCATTGCCCTTAATTACAAAATGCCAATGATATCACCTAATGATTTATCGAGCACTTATAAAATAGCACGAGCTCCTCTTCATTTAATCCTGAACATACTCTTAAGAGTGGTATACTATGTATGTTTTTAACAGACAAGGACATTTTAAGTTAAGGAAGATTAATTCACTTACTCAAGATCATTGTGCTAGTAAATTCCAAAATCTTACTATCTGGGTTGAGAACTCATTATGTTAAACTGGCTCAAACAAACAAACAAAAAAAACAAACAAATTTGGACACTGAATTTCGACACAAGAATGGCATATTGTGATACATGTATACCATGGAATAATATAGAGTAAAATAGAGTAAAATAGAGTAAAAAAAATATCTAACATACTAGGTGCTGACCTAGTGAATTGCATAAACAAAATTTGGAATTAACATTACACTTATACATTCAACTTACCTTTCTAACACTGGCCAAGTCTTATACACAAATAGTCAATAACATTTCTCTTCTTACTTTGTATATAACAGGCATTAAGCAGAAAAAGATTCCAATCACTTATATTATCCAATAAAGATTAGTTATCATTTTAAGGAAATGTTTTGATCTATCAAATAATTAAACACATATTTAGTTGTCATCATACAAAAAGTTAATAATTATTTTTAGGTCTCTCCAGTACCATGCTTGACCTTGCATTTAGTGCCAATAGTTTAATTTAATACAACAATAATTCAATGACTAATTAAGCCTAATTCTTCTGGACAATTAACTACTTTATTTTTTTTTAAGATTTTATTTATTTATTAGAGACGAGAGAGAGAGAGAGAGAGAGAGAGAGGCAGAGATACAGGCAAAGGGAGCAGCAGGCTCCATGCAGGGAGCCGGACGTGGGACTCGATTCCAGGTCTCCAGGATCAGGCCCTGGGCTGAAGGCGGCGCTAAACTGCTGAGCCACCCGGGCTGCCCAATTAAATACTTTAGAAAAATACTTGTAGTGGGTTTATATATATATATATATATATATATATATATATATATATATATAATTCTCAGTGCTTTTGATTATCAATACAGCATTATCATGGGATTTGTTAAATCAGTTAAATTAATTTTACTAATTGCACTATTACGTCAAATAGCAGTTAAATTGTAAACTATTATTATTGTAAAAAAAATTTTATAGTATTTTCCTTATCCTTACCAACAAAATAATTAGAAACACATTTAACAATAAAAAGTACAAATTTTGTACTTTGGAAACTACAAAACGTTATTGAAAGAAATTAAATGCCTAAACACATCAAATAATATTCCCTGTCCATTTTTAGGAAGACAGTGTTGTCAAGAGAGCAATAATCCCCCAACTGATCCATAGAGTCAATATAATTTCTATTAAAGACATTGACAAACTGATTCTAAAGTTAAAACACACACACACAAGCAACAAGTGATGGCAAGGATGTAGAGCAAAAGGAACTCTCATGCACTGTTATAAGAATGCAAACTGATGCAGCTAATCTGGAAAACAGTATGGAGTTTCCTCAGAAAGTTAAAAATAGAGCTACCCTACAATCCAGCAATAGCACTACTGGGTGTTTACTCAAAGAATACAAAAATAACAATTTAAACTGAACATGCACCCCTATGTTTAAAATAGCATCATTTACAACAGCTAAAACTATGGAAACAGCTCAAGTGTCCATCAACTGATGAATGGATAAAGAAGATATGACATATGTACATATAAGTGTATGTTTATATAAACAATGAAATATTACTCAGCTATAAACAAGAATGAAAAAAAAGAAATCTTGCCATTTGCAACAACATGGATGGAGCTAGACAGTATTATGCTAAGTGAAATAAGTTAGAGAAAGACAAACAGCATATGGTTTCCCTCATATGCGGAATTTAAGAAAGGAAATAAATGAGCAAAGGGGGAAAAAGAGAGAGACAAATTAAGAAACACACTCTTAACTATAGAGAACAAATTGATGGTTACCACAGGGGAAGTGGATTGGGGGATGGGAAGTAGGTGATGGGGATTAAGGTGGGAACTTGTGATGAGCACCAGGTGTATGGAAGTACTGAATCAATATATTGTATACCTGAAACTATTATTACACTGTATGTTATCTTTACTAATTGGGACTTAAATAAAAACTTTAAAAAATTATGTGTGAATACCTACCAAGATTAGCCAAAACAGTCTTGAAAACAAGAATAAAACCGAAAAACTCATTACTTTCTAATTTCAATATTACAATACTATAGTAATCAAGGTAACATACAACCTGTGTAAATATAGATGTACAGACCTATAGAACAGAATTGGGAATCCAGAAATAAACCTTTTTAATTTAAATTAAATTAATTTTTGGTAAATGTGCTCACAAAATTCAATGGTAAAAGAATAGTCTGTCTTTTCAAGAAATGGTAATGGAACAAATGGCTTTTTCTACACAAAAGATGAGTGGTTGCTAAGGTTTCCTTTGGGGAGAACCAGAAGTGGTCTAAAATTAGATGGTGTTGAGGTTTGCACAGTTCTGAATACATTAAAAACCATTGCATTGTACAGTTTAGATTGATGAAATTTATGGTATGTGAATATGACTCTAAAAAGCTATTCTTAAATTATGGAGTACCATATTCAGCAATGGCTTGAGGGAACAGATTTTTAAACATGAATAAAAAAATAAAAAATAAATAAAATGAATAGAATTAGAGGAGGAATTTACATCATGTTTACATCATGGGTGTAAATTTTAATTAAAACCAGGAAGGTGGCTAGGATTGAGTTAGCACTGGAGAGTGACAAGAGGATTTTAGGGCATAGTATATATTTTAAAGATTAACATAGAAATGCATCTTCTTAAAATGTGTTTCTTCGCATTTAATCTATATCACACATTTAAACTATATACAGCTGACTGAGGACATACTTGAAGTGAGCACTTCACTAAGGATTTATTTCAATTGCATCTATAGGAACATTCTGAAAAGCCACAGGAGTTGCTGCACATGATACCGTTAAGCAAACATGTTCTGTACATTCAGCATAATTTTATATAAACCTGGAGGTCAATCTTTGGCATTTTGCCACAAGCCTGTTTCTTTTCTTTTCTCTTCTTTTCTTCAGATTATGTCTTCCCAATATCCAGCATTTATTTTCTTTTACAGTTAAAATGTCTATGAATTCGAAGAAATTAAGTCACATTTATAAGACCTCATTAAAGCCCTTTATGTCAAAGTATTAGTTACTTATAACTACAATATTCTTCTATTTGGAATGCCTTATTTAAGAATTAATTTTAGTCATTTAGAGTTCACGGGGTTTGCTATTCTTTTCATAGTTTATCAAAACCTTTGGTTTACTCTCTGCTTCATTACAAGAATATGGTCAAGAACATTTTCATCTCCCAACTTTATACTTTATACCTCTTCCTTTGACCTCAGTGTCTGGGGCATTCTGAGTGGGGAAAAAAAAAAAAAAAAGCTTATTCTCCCTACCAAACCCATCAACACACAGATCTCCTAATGGTCTTCAGTGTTTATTTTAGTGCAGTACTTTTCATTCAGTACAGGAGACTAGACACTTACTAAAAAGTTGTGGAAACACAATTATTTTCTTTGGTTATATTAAATGAAAACATAAATAAATGTTTAGCTAAGTTTAGGATTTTTCTCATATGAGTTATATTATTCACAAAATTATTATAGCCTGCCATGTCTTGTAAATGTCTTCCAATAGTTTCAAAAGATTTCATTTTAATTAAAGTATTTTATATTAAGTATCCACCAAGTTTCAAGGTATGCTTCTAACTACATCTGTGACTCTTTTTGTTTCAAATTTTTTAGAGGTATAAGTAAAAGTATATATAAGTTTACAGTTTTAAGCTTTATAAATACATTTATTTCAAATTATCTCACCGAGTCCACTCTCTAGACTTGAAAGATTATTGCTATGGTCTGAATGTTTGTGTCCTCCCGAAATTCATATGCTGAAATCCTAACCCCCAAGGATGATAGTGTTGGTAGGTAGGAAGGCTCTTGGGAGGTATTGAAGTCACGGATGTAGAACTCTCTTGACAGCGATTAATGCCTTACAAAAGAGGCTCTGGAGACTATCTAGCCCTTTCCACCATCTGAGGAAACAAGAAGTCTGCAACCTGGAGTAGGGCCCTCACCTGACCATGCTAGCAGCTTGATTTTGGACTTCCAGCCTCCAAAATTCTGAGAAATAAATTTCTGTTGTTTATAAGCTGCTCAGTTTGTGGTGCTTTGATCCAGTAGCCCAAATGGACTGAGTCAGTTATCTTTAGTACTTTTAATGAATTTTATAAAAAAAAAAAAAGGATATTGAAATTGTAAAGTGCTTTATCCCATTTGTGTTACAACCTGCCGCTGCACCACGCCTTTCTACTCCTATGCACCAAAGCCTATTCCACTCTTTCTTCCCCAATATTGACAATATCTCCTCCTGGAACTCCCTTCCAGGTTCATCTTTCACGTTGCAAAACAAGATAACAGGGAGAAATTAGAACAGTGGTTACCTGATGATAAATCTTATTTTTCGCCCGAAGGGCTTTCTAGCATGGAGATAATCTCTTTGGTTTAGGTTTTCAGTTGCCACATTTATTGTCATCGTTACATCTTTCAAAAGCCAGCAAGAGTTTGTTACCAGGAAAGAGAGAGCATCTCCCCTTCCCAGCAAGAGACATTCTTTTAGATAATGCTTAGAACAAGCGAAAGCTGAAAAACCTGATGGCATGAGGGAAGAGACCCATGTTGGAAAGGGAATAGGGGTTGTTTACTAAGGGAAGAAATGCCAGTATCAGGTGCAACACTCATCTAACAGTAGGAATACTTGTTACATTAACAAGATTTACTGACAGACTCCATCTGTGTCTTCTCACCAAACAAGGTCACTCAGTCAGATACTATGGAGCCTAATGAGGAAAGTGCCAAGTCTCTGGAGTGATAATGAAAGTTCACTCTGACTTACGCCTCAGGCACTGGCAATATTTTTAGGTCTAGAAAATAAAATAAGGTACAGAAAAAGGTCATAATTTTTATCGAGCTGATCCACCTTGAAAAATAGCTGTTCATGTAACTGAGCATGTTTAGTAATTTTTTTTCCTCTTTCCTGAGATTCAAGGTTACTTTTCTATTCTTCTTCAAAGTAGTCTTTTAGGTCTTAATACTTTGCCTCAACATTAAATATATATGTTATTAGGTTAAAGAGTCTCGGCCACAGTTTTTCAATTTTTTTTTTAATGTCTAAGAAAGTATCTACAGATTGTCAAAGAGATTTGTGTGTTGGGGGGGGTTGCATGTAGTATATTATTAGCTCTATTTTTGCAGAAAAATCCTCAAAAAGTTTTTCTGTGCATTGGGTATCACACTATTCCTCAAACTTGGGAATTAGATGCCTGGATTCATGTCATAGATATTGCTCTTAAAAAGCTTTTTGACTTGGGCAAATCACTTATCATTTCTGAGTCTCAATGTCCTTAATGGAAAAATAATGGATTTAGAATAAATAATAGTGGAGATCCCTTCCAATGTAAACTAAACATTCTCCAGGCTCATGAGCTCCACATGACCTTATGTATCCTCAAAAGACTTTCAGTGCATCTCTCCAAATACATATTCTATATAGCTCTAGTTTGTCCGGAGTAACTTCATGATATTAAAACATAGCTGACTTCTTGATGTTTTTATCATTCTTTCACCTTATCCCCATGCCACCTACTTATTACTTCATATATATTTAAAAAACCTTAAAGCATATAGCTTTAACTTCTTTATTAATTCTAAATTTCAGGGACACTTGGGTGCTCATCGGTTAAGAGTTTGCCTTTGGCTCAGGGTGTGATCCTGGAGTCCTGGGATCGAGTCCCGCATCAGGCTCCCTGCATGGAGCCTGCTTCTCCCTCTGCCTGTGTCTCTGCCTCTCTCTGTGTCTCTCATGAATAAATAAATAAAATATTTTTTAAAAAATGAGAGCATCATAGAACCATAAAATATTTCATTCATCTTTGTCCACTGAGAATTTATTATATTCATCACTGTGTTCTGGAGCCGCATCAATAGCAGATGTTAGTAAAAATTTGTTGAGTGAATGGATTTGCCAAAAAATGTGAGGATATATGAGGTATGTCTTGTTTCCTGTTTTTGTGCCATTTTGATTTGACCATGCCTTCTGAAAATGAAGCACTCAAACCACCCTTGGTAGCTCAGAGGTCATTAAATTCTTACAGAGCCCCCGGGGAAAGTACATTCAATCCCATGTAGATATATATATTTTTTAATTTCTCTCTAACAATCAAGTATTTCAAATTTAATGAAAGTATTTCTTTAAAAAGTGATCCCTCACTAGGTAAATATGGTTAATGCACAATGTACAAAAGCACTAGCATCCATATAGAATTTATGTCTAAAATATTTAGGGATCAGATTTAGATTTTAAAATTCTAAGTAAGGTCTCTTATTAACTGTAACACTGTTTCCTCGAATATGTGGCTATCACTTCATTTTTTTTTCTCCAACCGCAAATGCACAAAATTAATTAGGAAAAGTAGAAGAAAATAACAGAAACTGATACCAATATGAATAATTATAAATCTCTAAGTAATCATAGAAAACATTTGAGTCATGCATGATTTGCTTAATATAGTGTGAGCCTGACACTGACAGTCTACTAGTTTTTATAGAAATTATTAATGTTTTGAGAAAACTTGGTAATCTACTTCAGCAAATATTTATGGAATAAGAGGTATGGAGTTGAAAATGTTCTCCAGAATTCTGTTCTATAAACTGGCACATAATGCAAAGCAGAGATAAATATTTTCATTTTTTATTGTTTTGTCCTATAGTTATTCTTCAGGGTAAAGCTGTAAAGAAGGAAAAATCTACTGTTTATAGGAAGAAATGGATATAAGTTTCACTTAGATTTATTCAATCTAACATAGAACTCAGAGAAATATTAAATGTTTTTAATCTTATGTCTAATTCAGTTCCTATTTCATAAGGATATAGACTAAAGCATGGTTAAGAGAGTTCCAAAGATCCTACAATTGTATTTATGACTACATGTATCAACTGATGAAAATTTGAAAATTGGCTCCCAGGTGGTAATACAACTTTTACTTCAATTAACTACATAGATATTTAAAATATGAAAATTCAACTAAACTCGTTTAAAATTTCTGCAACTCTTTTCACGCTTCAGGGAGGGTATTGTTGGTAATTTGTTTTTAGAATGGAGAAATGAACGGTGCCCAAATCAGTCCTTATAATCAAGGTTATCCCCAGGTCAAACAGTGAAAGGGAAATTTATTTTCATTTTCAATACCTCATTTTGGTCTGCTTGCCAATTGTCTGTTTTTGTAAAGACCTTCTTAAATCCAAATTTACAACTTCTCTTTGTATGAATTATTCTGAGTATCTTGCCACTCTATTCACATCTTTGTAATGATATCATTTAAAGGATTAGTAATTCAGATATCATTTGCCTTTTAAATGGGGCTTTCTATGAGTAAAGACTTTACCCAGAAGGAAACTGGGAAGCTTGTTCCTTTCAGGGACTCTCAAGTTAAAAATATAAATGGTAAGACTAATCCGGAGCTTGTTGATATTTCACAGCCAACACTTGAATGTCTTTTCATTTGTAATTTAAGAATAGATGAATCAGAATAAATGAAGAGTATTCACCTTGTAGCTCCTGAAATTGATTTATACTCACACCAGGGATGTTAATCTATGTAAGAACTAGGAAGGGAGGAGGAGAAGATGGTAAAGAGAGAGAGAAAGAGATTATAAAAGATATTTTAAAATAAGAAAAATAAATAAAACATCATTATTAATATTTTTGAAGTATTTTAAAGTATTGTTAACATATTGACTCCCAATTCTTAGAAGTTTAAACTAGTGAACTAGCGACTCTGTGTTCTGGAGTTGCAGCTGAGCCCGGCTCTGGTGGTCTCCCCTGAGGTCACTCACACCGCAGCTTCAGAATTCACCATGCTCTCCGTCTCATAGTCCTCACATGGCAGGAAATCAGGCTTCATAGTCAGCCAGACTGCACCTTTTCTCTTCCATGTGTCTTTCCATCAGAATATTTAGATCTTTAGGTGGCAATGGCATGGCTCTAACAGGGCAGGAGAAGAAACTGAGGCCCTTGGAGGGCTTGCTCAGAAGTGACATAACCATACTGCTGCACTCTACTAGTTAGAGCAATTCACAAACCCCATTTCAAAAGCCAGGGAAACAGATTGTTACCTTTTTTTTTTTAGGTTGTCCCTTTTGATTGAAAGAGCTATAAAGTCTTTGTGCTCATTTTTAACCTAAATACTGAGTGTATTTCTTTTTCTTGGCTCATTAATTTTTCAGAATTCTCATTTTCATCATAAGCAAACTGTGTTTTAGAAAAGGACAAATTATCTTTTGGGGAATGTTCATTTGTCCTTCAGTGCAGAAACTTCTCATTTCAAAAAAAAAATGTCAGATTAAAAATTCTCATGTAAATTATTGTGATTTTTAAAGAAAACGTTCTTTGACATTTTAATTTTCCTTTCTAATTGCTCAATTATGAAGAAAGAAGATATTCTGTTCAAATAACATTGATATTTGCAACCGATTAATCAGTACATTTCTGAATGTCATCTAAAAGCAAGAGGGGAGCCTGGGTGGCTCAATCGATTAAGTGTCTGCCTTCTGCTCAGGCTATGATCCCAGGATCCTGGGATTGAGGTCCTCATGGCATCAGCTCCCTGCCCAGTGGGGAGTCTGCTTCTCCCGCTATGTGCACTCTCCCTGCACACACTCTCTCAAATAAACAGATGAAACCTTTAAAAATAAATAACAAAGCAGAAATGTTTTTAATTAAATGTGTTGGTTTAATTCTGTGTTTCATTTTGGTATATAAAAGATGACAATAAAGACAGTTTAACTCTTCTTTCAAGTGAGTAAGAGAAAAGGAGTTCTCCATAGGATGAGAGGTATGGACCAGATTAAAATTTTTGTTCAGAAGTTTTTCTAGGCTGTACAAGAGTTATGGGCAGAACTTGGAAGACTAAATAGAAATATATTCCCGTTATGAATTAAAGGTACTAAAGATACATACATACACATATACTGTCATGCAATTCATTTTTAGCAACTGGGGTTCACTCAACCTAAGATAATTTTCATACTGTAGACATTCTGTTCAATATAAAACAACAAAATAAACTTCAAGAAAGCAGTTTTTGAAAAAGGAAAAGCAAAATAAGTGGAGTAGAAAATAAAAGTCATACTCCTGGACTTTTTTTTTTTTTTTTTTTAAGCAGTCTTAAACCATCAACCTGTTTGATGGTGGGATTCAGTACTTAAGTTACTCAGCTCTGTTTTTCTCCCTTGATTCCTCTTGTGCAACTCTGATGATTCTTGAATTTGGCTCCCACCTCATACCATAATTGTTCAATTGGCCACATCATCAAATTCTTCAATTTGGCCGATTTGCCTCACAAGGGCAGCTCTGAGGAGAAATACTGATTAGCAAAACCCATTCACATAGTTATGTTCTCTCAAGTCCTTTATAGAGCATTTCATGCTTGATATTCAAAGCACTCAGTATTACACCTAGTAATTGCATCATTAAGTACAATAAAGGTCGTCTGCCTGGGTTAAATGTCATAATATGTAATGATGAGGGCAGTCCATTGTCTCTACAGTCATATTCCATTTGTGCTCTTAAAAACTACACCCTTCCGACATTCCCCCAGGGTCATATTTTATAGACTACCTCAAACTTTTTGTGTTATTTTCACCCAGATCTATTTATTATTGTCCTAATGACCTCAGTCTTGGTCTAGATCATCTATAATTCTGACCCCAGTACTCTATGTGAGTCTCCCCAGGGTCATCACAATTATTTATATAGCAATTATATGTTGTCAGTACATTTTTTTTTCCTGTCAGCCTGTACCTCAATAATCACAAACACTGTGAGAGTCACTAAGCAAAAGGTAGAAAACATTTCATTATATAGGGTTTTTAGTGACTTTTTTTCTGATTATGGTAGTAGTATGCATTTTAAATATATCAAATATAGAAAAGTAAAAAAAAAAAAAAAAGCAGGCAAATATGATTTCTCTGGTTAGTTTGGTTTATCTCCTTTAAGAGCCCTCTATGATAAAAACAAAACAAAACTAATAGTATTATTTATAACAATAGCTATCATTTAATGAAATAATTTTATGTTTGGCAACTTCCTCAATTTTTCATATATTTCTTTAGGCTTTCAAATAACATTCTAGTTAGGTACTGTTTATCTTATTTTACAGACAAATTAGTGATCGGAAGTATTAAGCAAATTATCACAAGGCATAGAATTATTAAGTGTGGTAGTCAATATATAAACTAGTATCTCAAAAAATAAAAATAAAAAAAAAATAAACCAGTATCTCTTTGAGTCTCATGCCTAATATGTTAATGTATTTTAGGAAAATAATGGAATAATTAATGATATACATTGTCTTAAAAATTATTGTAAAGGAATGAGGAAAGTTGGAAGGAGAAAAGAGAAAAGACAATAAAGCGTTGCTGTAGGCAAATGGGCTTAAACCTGCTGAGAACCACCTGGACACATAATGTAAACAATAGGGGGGTCATGATATAGGCTGTTTGACCTACACGGGTAAGTCATCCAGTATACAACTACTTTCTCTCTAGTGGAGGCTTTCTGTTGGACGTTAATGTGAATCTCCAATATCTAAACACTTTGCACCCAGTTTCACAGGAGTAGCCATCTGAGTAAGAGGCAAAATAAGGGCCTCCATAAACAGGTTCAATTGTTAGCCCCTGGTGAAGATATACAGTAAAGGGAAATCAAGGTTGCAGATGGAATTAAGGTTCCTAATCAGTTGACCTTGAGGTGAAGATTATCCTGGATTATCTGCGTGGGTCCAGCGTGATCTCAGGGTCTAGTTATAAGTGAAAGAAGAATGCAGAAGGGAGACTGTCAACATGACCAAATTCGAGAAAAACTTGACTGGCTATTGCCAGTTTTAAAGACAGAAGGGAGCAACGAGTCAAGAAATGCAGGCAGTCTCTAGAATTTGGAAGTGTCAAGAAAAACACTTCTCCCCCAGTACCTCCAGAAGTGAATAAAGCCCTGCTGAAATACTGATTTGAAATCCGTGATATCCATTCCGCACATCTGACCTCCAAAATGTAAGACAATGCATCTGATTTGTGTTAACCCACTGTCCAATTTGATAGAGCAGTGATAGGAAACTAATACGAATGCCTTTCCCTCAGCTCTCTTTCCAATCATTCTACTCTTATTTCCTTCAGACCCTTGACAAACATCCAAGCCATTGACCGATTTCCAGCTGGAACAAAACTCCCTCCATACTAGGGAAGAAATGACCACATGTACTATTTTTTTTTTGACCACATGTATTAAAGATCTCATTTATCACTGCAATTTTGGTCCACCCTTGAACTAGACTATAGTGAGAAAAGAATCTATTTTCAACTCACAGCATCATATCAAGGTGAATCATCTTGGTGAACTGTTTGTTTTTTCCCTATTCTTCTACAAGCACATCATAGGGAAATCATCCATGAGGCCATAGGTTTAGGTTGAGTAAAAGGTGTTAGTGCAATAAAAGTACATGGTGTGGTATCAGAACAACCTTTTTGTACAGTTTACTTAAGCCTTCTAATTCTCAGGCCAAATCCTGAATAGGTCATTTCCATCTTTTAATTATTTATTTATTTTTTTTACTCGAGAGACTTAAACAACCCAGCTGGTGATAGCTATGATGTCACCTGATGTTTCATGACTAACTACTCTTTCTATTTGGGCCTAGTCTGTCCTAATAGGAGACCTTTCTTTTTATTTCTTTTAAAGATTTTATTTATTTATTAATGAGAGACACAGAGACATAAGCAGAGGGAAAAGCAGGCTCCATGCAGGGAGCCCCATGAGGGACTCCATCCTGGGATCACGCCCCGAGCCAAAGGCAGATGATTTGAGCCACCCGGCACCCAGGAGACTTTTCTAATTTTTAGTTTCCTGTGGGTTCATGGAACTTGTCATCAACTTCACAAATATCTATATCTAGAATCACGGGGTCAGCATAGCCTGTCTGCAAGATAGCTTAGGGGAGAATCCCAACATGCAATAGTACCCTCTCTTCAAACGACACCACTCAAACCTGCAAACCTTTTAGGTCATCAAATATATGATTAAAATAATATTTTTAAGGGTGGCATATGCTATACTTTGAAGTCTGGTATATGGTATTTGTAAAATGCAAAGAAGTTCACCAAACAGTATTCGTCTTTATCTTAGACAAACTGACATAACAAAAATCATTTAACTTATTAAAAAGGTACATTAATTTGCAGACCCTGAATCTTTCTCTGGTTTATCACATAAATGTTTCAATTAATTTTCCTCACAAGGACATCCAAAGTACCTGACCTTTTCTGCACATTAGGCCCGATAAGCACCACATCATCAATATAGTTATGTTTACAGATGTTTGCAGGATGTCAAAGAGAATCAAGGTCCCTTCAGACTAGATCATAATAGCAGAATTAACATCCCCCTGGGATAACCTAGAGAATATGAACTGCTCCCTTTCCTATGTGAATGTAAACTGCTTTTGATCATCTTTCCTGATGGGTTTTGACAAAATGCATTCACTAGATCAATAGTCACATACCAAATTTCAAAGACTGTGACAGATTTTTCCAGTACAGGCATTATATTATCACAGCAATACTGACTGGACTTACCACTTGATTACATTTTCAGGAATCAACTGTCATTCTCCGTGAACCCTCTCGTTTTTGCCGTGCTCATTCTGGTGAACTGAGGAGACTATGCAGAGGATCACGGCCCCTGGTGGGGTGTCAATTATCTTTGCAATGCCAACCAGGATGCAATATCACTTATGACTTAATTTAGCTAATGGGAAATGGAGGAGGAGAATTATAAATACTTTCCTGAGCTTGCATTTGACCTTCTTACTAAGGTGGGGGTTTTTGTTTTTCTAATTCTACAGACCAGAGAAATCATGTGAATGTTCTGCATACCCATCCTGAACATAGTCTCAGAAACAAGAAAATGACCATAGGGTGGTCCTTCAATCCGTTGAACCAACAGTGAATTTTTGTTAAATCAGAAATCACTTTAAAAAAAAAAAAAAAAGAAATCACTTTTGAGTGGTCTTAATACACTTTTGCTTCACAAATAAAGATATATGAAGAGCACTCTAAATTTCTGGTATCTTTTTGTCTCAGATTCTGTATCAAACAGCTCTTGAAAATATCTGAATCACATTCCCCACTTCCCACCATCTACAGTTACTCTGGTAAATTGCCTTGAGTCCATTTGAGGAATGAGTGGAAAATGCAGCAGTATTCGAGTCTTTCTTCAAGGGTAAAGACTTTCTCCTCATTTGATGACCTCTGGGTATAAAAAATGCCTGAGATCGAAAAACTGGGTAAGGAATTTTCCATCTTGGTGGCTGACATCAGCCTTCTGTTCACCAGATTTTGATAGATTCTAGTGATATAAATCAAGAAATAATCTTATTTGCTGCCAGTATATCTGGTCTCTTGAACATCATGGTCTACAGACTTCTGCAGGTCATTGTCCCCTGGTTGCCACTCTGGCCTTTCTGGCTATTAAGTTAATTATGCCACTTTCCATCTCTAGTTTAAATCATGTCAACTGGCTTTGCTCTTCCAGATTCCTATCACCATTATTAAATTTAAAGAGCCCAGTTTCACAGCAACAAGACCTAACTTCAACCCTTATGAAAAAAGATAGCTACCACTGAGATTATCAATCATACCATTAATCCCTTAGTAGCACACGCCTTATTGCTTTACTTAAAGAAATATCCTTGGGTCATTTCTGGAAATCAGACCACAAAATAATCAAATACATTCATATCCACCTCTCAGCCACTAGACTCCTTCAAAATTCTGTCAAAGTGGTTCTGACATGTTATTTCCTCTAAGCTACTATCATGTCAGCTTCCAGATGCCATACCTACCACATCATGGGAGAGAGTGTTCTTGTCATATCAATAATATCTAATCTATATTCTGTTCCTCCCCAGTGTATCAGTTTCATGATCAACCCTCATATTGGTTCCCTTGTTCTCATTATACATATTATCCAGGTAGTGTAGCTCTTTGGTTATTTAAATAAGCTATTCCCTTCCGTGGAGGTACTGGATTTCTCCACTCACATAGGGAAAGCCTCCATAATCCTTATAATTAATACTGATTCCATACCTTTATTTTTTAAAGTTTTTTTTTTATTTATTTATTCATGAGAGACACACAGAGAGAGGCAGGGACATAGGCAGAGGGAGAAGCAGGCTCCATGCAGGCAGCCTGATGCAGAACTTGATCCTAGGACTCCAGGATCATGCCCTGAGCCGAAGGCAGATGCTCAACCATGAGTTATCCAGGCGCCCCTAGTTCCATACCTTTCAATGCTATCTCAACTTCATAGTCAATATTTCCCTTTTCTTCTCTGCACTACTCTGATCAAACACTGTGAGGTTTTTAGTACTAACAACCTTGTGTGGCATGTTTTGCATGCACACTGAGGATACAGTACCATGGAGATTTTTGAGACTATTCATCAATATTCAGTATTTCTTTTATTTTCTTTTCTTTTTTTCTTTTCTTTTCTTTCTTTTCTTCTTTTCTTTCTTTTCTTTTCTTTTGTTCTTTTCTTTTTTTCTTTTCTTTCTTTTTTTTCTTTTTTTCTACTTAAATTTTCAGTTGTTTGGGGTACTGGGTGGCTCAGTCAGTTAAGCATCTGCTTTCAGCTCAGGTCATGATCCCAAGATCCTGAGATTGAGTCCTATATCAGGCTCCCTGCTGAGCAGGGAGTCTGCTTCTCCCTCTCCCTCTGCTGCTCCTCTTGCCCATGCTCTCTTACTCTCTATAATAAATAAATAAGTCCTTTTAAAAATAAATTTTCAGTTGTTTATTTATATAGAAAACATATGTTGAAATTTTACTTGTGCCAGGTATATACTGGTGAATAAAACTGATTCAAGTTGCTCACTTACTAGAGTTTGTTGTAGCTGAAGAGACTGTCACTAAGAAAATAATTATAATACTTCCTATACAGATGGGAAGTAATTTTTTTATTTTTTTGCAATTTTATTTATTTATTCATAAGAGACACACAAGAGGCAGAGACACAGGCCAAGGGAGAAGCAGGCTCCATGCAGGGAGCCCGATGCGGGACTCAATCTCTGGACCTGGGATCACACTCTGAGCCCAAGGCAATGCTCAACCACTGAGCCACCCAGGTACCCCCTAACTTAATTTTTAAGCATAATTTTCCTGCATGCTGATGTCTAAGAAAAGGTTTTGGGGTCCTATAAAGATTGTGGAAATAAAACATAGCCTAATGTATACAATAACAAATTCTGGGTAACTAAAGCCTTTAGATCTCAGCTGCCCATTATCCCAAGAAAGAGCTTATGGTTTCCCAACTATAAAAACTAGCATGGTGAATCATGCTGGTAGCTATCATATCATATAGCTACTGACAAAAGAGTTGGATCTCAGCAGCCAAGATAGCAATGCCCCTGAACATAAATACTGATCTTTCAGGATAAGAATGGAGCCAAAGTTCTTCCATGTCATACTACCATGGCATGCTGCTCCTCAGTCCCACTGGAGGAGGGGCTATCACTCCCTAATCAGGCAATTCCAGTATCATTTATCTGTCAAAGACTGTTGTCTAGACGTATTTGATCTCAAACTGCTACCCTAGAATGAATGATCCATAGATACCCACACTCTTGCTACTAGATCTTTATTTCATGAGTTTTTCACATGAAAGTTGTTCTAGCATGGTGATTTGGGATGCTGTCTAACCCATTACCTTTATTGCATGACAAATTATCAGTTAGAACATCATTGAGAAATAAGTGTATTTTTTTTTAAAAAAAGCAAAAAACCCTGAAGATTACATAGAAATGAGTCACAAGAAGACCAGCAATATGTTCCAGGTGGAAGGAAGAGTTCTAATATCACAGGAGAATAACAAGGAGCAAGTGTGGTTATAGGCAAAATGAATAAAGGGGAGACTGGAAGGAGAAATCAGACTGTGGGACAAATAAAATAGGGCTTTCAAAGCTTTCATGAGAACGTTGGCTTCATTCTGAGTGAGATGGTGATATAGACTAAATGTTTATGTTTCTCCAAAATTCATTATGTTAAATGCTGACAACCAACATGATGGTATAGAAAGGTAGGGCCTTTGGGAGGTGCTTAGTTCCTAAGAGTGTAGCCTGACCCTGGATGGTGCAGTTTGACTTACATTATCATACTGGATATTCAAAAGCAGAGGTTATTAAAGCCCAGAGCTTATGTCACAAGTTCCCTCAACAAAAACATGTTCCTGATGGCTTGTAGGTACGTCTTAGTGAACATGCCACATAACTCCCATTTCAGGACATTTCCAATAGATGATTGAAACCTCTTCTCCCAATATTCTGCCTGGCTCCATCCTCTTTGTTTGTACACCAAACATCCATCACTCAGGGACACATTTCTTGACCTTCCCACCTGAAGAACTCCTCCCTCAGTTTCTCTCTGTGCTTAGTTTTTAGCAGTTTTTTTAAATAGAAGTTTTCATTAATTTACATAATCTTATCTTGTATTTATTATTACTAGTCTTCTTTCAATAATGAAGAATTCCACAAGATCAGTGATTTTTCTAATCTTTTTGCTGCTGTATCTCAAGTTCCTAGGAAGGACCAGAACATACTAGATTGCATTACTTACTAAAAATAGTAACAAAATATCTCTCCGAGACTCAGAAAACCTGCTTTCCCTGAAGGCTGCAGTTTTGTTAGGCATAGGTTATCTATAGAATAAAAGACAGTCAGCCGGAGATAAAAAGATCAGCATTAGTTAAGATTAGCTGATTGAAGGATGTGGCTACAGGTCTGCTGACAAAGGGTTTTGCTAATATTTCCTGATTTAGGAAGACTTATTCACTAAGTTTCAGGGGCAATTAGATAAGCACAAAATTCCCCTCAGTTATAGGTTTTTAATTTCATAGTAGAGAAGAGTCTTCAAATGAGCCTTCTTTATCTACAGGCTGGACTAAAAAATAAAAGAGACCAGAGGGCCTTTGCCTTTCCTGATTATTTCCTTCCATGAGATCGGCCAACCAGATATGTTAGTCTTCATCCACTGCAGAGGTGTGAAAATAGATAAGGAACATATTTCTAATTCAGTGTCTCCAGATAGAAACCTAAGATCAAAAAAAAAAAAAAAAAAAAGATAAAAAAAATAAAAAATAAAAAAAATAATAAAAAAAAGAAACCTAAGATCAAATAGATGATACTCTACCTCTCGTCACCCCAGTACACTACATATTGGTTTGGGTAAAGCTGTAGATTTCATACTTTATTAAAATTATCAAATTGAGTAAATTAAAGGTACCTTTGGAAGATAGAGGAATCAGAGTTCTAATCAAATTGTAGTTTTAGAAGAGCTCAAACTTCAAAATGAATTGGATTTTGAAACCAGTTTTACTGAATCCCCAGTATATTATTCACAATTATATTGTATATTTGGGCAGTTCCAGTAATACTAGTCCTCTCAGAATGTTTTTAAAATATAATTTCTATTTTTCCACCTCACACTTGCTTCTTGAGTTCCTTCTGCCAGAACAAAATATCTGACGTTCCTTCCTCCCCTACAGCCTCATCCAGTTTCCTTGGTCATAATCAAAACTGAGCTCAAAGATGATTCTCTGTACTTAAACTTTCTTAGCTCCACCTCTGTTACATCGTACTATTGCCCTCAGTTTTTTGCTTTCCTTTTCCTTGCAAAAGCATTATACATTCTTGCCTGTGACCCTGTGGTTTTCATTCTCCTTGGGCTTAGCTATTTGCTTTGGGCAGTGGAATATTAGCAGATCTGATGTAAGCCATGTCCTGTCAGATACTTTAAGAGCTACCGCATGGTTGGAATTTGCTCTTTCCCTCTGTATAGTGAAAAATCATGTGTAAACAGGAGATAATCTTTAGAAAATTCTATGGAGCATAGCTGTATTAGGTAATTCTCAGCTACCCATATGCCTGTCAACAAATAAATACCTGTTGATGTAAGCCACTGAAACTTTATATAAAGTTCTTTGTTTCTACAAAAAAAGCTAGCTAATAAAATTGCATGTGGACAGTATTCATTTCATTTACCTCTTAGAACAATCTGTGGGAATGAAATTTAGTATATCCTTTATGATTTACCAATTTTCATCTATTTGTGAATAATATATACTTTTAACCTAAATCCTTTGGGATATGGTTTTGAAGAAAGAGAAAACACTCGTATGTCTGTTATAAGTCACTGATTTATTTACTAAAGATATGAAAATTGATCATATAGGAGGCCTCACTTGGCAGATGCAGAGGTAGTATATCTTTATGAGGCCTTTTCCCATGTCTCTGAATTTCCTATGGAATTTACTACTATGCTAAAGACATTCTATCCACAGGTATGTTATTAGCAAAGTTGATAAAAATATTTTCCCTATGCTATTGCTTTTAGCTCTCAAACTTACATTTCCATTCAAGAAAGATACGCACTATCAAATAAACACTGATATGAAAAATGTTTGATATTGGACTCTTCTCCTTGGGTCAACTTAATATCAGTAAAAGCACATCATTATTCATGAAAAAGAATAAAAGAAAAAATCCGTTTTCTAATGTCCCTGAATATCCCTACCTTTTACTTTTAAATGACCCTAAAAACTGGTATTCCCCAAAAGTCTGTTTCATAAAAACGTTTGACACAACACAATATGTGTTATCTTATCAATTTCTGAATTTATATACTCCTTGAGGAAAAGAATCAAATCTTTTTCTCAGAATATCTATTTAGTGCCTAACTTGTTGTCCCTAAAGCG
The DNA here is from genome assembly GCF_048164855.1 of Canis lupus baileyi. NCBI lineage: Eukaryota > Metazoa > Chordata > Mammalia > Carnivora > Canidae > Canis > Canis lupus. The sequence goes on along the minus strand of NC_132873.1, from coordinate 26,604,910 downwards.
GCGGATGTTCAGGAAATAAATGTGAAAAAAAAATCATATAATATTAGTTTAATATTGTTTATTTTATATGCATAGTTACTATTTTATAAAAAGGGGAAATAATATTTTCCATGTACCAAACTAAAAGGATGCTTAATAGAACAGATTTTTATATTATGTATATTAGCAAATGCTGTTTGACTAGCCAAAATTATAGAAATTATATAATTATGTCATGATTTTTTTTCAAATAATAACTATTAACTTTTAGAAAATATTCCAATGGGGTATCAACATGGCATGCTAACATGCAACAATTTTGTATAACTACCTATGCAGAAAAGTCTTCAGCAAAGAATACAGTTTTTCAAAGTCAGTAATTGTTGTCCTTAATCATAAACCTCTCTTTCCTAATAGGGATACAGGTCATGAATTGGTTTTGTGGGTGTGAACATATACCCAAAGATTTTCAGGCATAAAAGTCATCAACAGAATGACACATTGGATAAAGGAATATTTCTTTGGAAAACCTGTGTTCTGTATGATGAAATGTGTTAGGTTGGAGTGAAAAAAAAAAAAGTCTTAAAATTTTCATTATGTTAGGATGATAGAAGGGAAAAGAAAGTCTTTCTTATTAGAATAAGAAAAGATGAACTGGATAGTTTTAAAAATAATATAAGAGCTGTTCATATTTTTTAACAAAATGTTGAAGCCAAGAAAAAGAAAAACAATATGAGATTTTCCACAGATAACTCCACTGATACTACTCCTATTAGAGGGGAGTAGTCTGCATATCCCCAGACATTTCTGATTAAATAACCAATAAAAAAAATATTGGTTACTTCTCTGAGGCACTGAAATACTACTAACGCACTGAAAATTAACTCCCCTGTGGCCAGGGTATTTTTTGTTTATTAAAGCTTTATATAAAATATTGCTACCTGGTATTTTATTTATTTATTCATCATTAGAGTCTACTTTATAATTTTTAAATACTAAATATTTTTCTAAAACAGAAATCTGAATTACTATGGCATGTAGCAGAAAGTTTTGTTTATCTGACACTGTAAAAAATATTATTCTATTTTTTAGTTACTTGGGTGTCTTCTTTGGGAAACAAACAAAGAACAGGTATTGGTGAGGATGTGCAGAAAGAGGAACTCCCATCCAAGTACTAACCAGGCCCGACCCTGCTTAGCTTCCAAGATCAGACGAGATCGGGCGTGTTCAGGGCGGTATGGCCGTAGACAGAAAGAGGAACTCTCTTGTACTATTGATGGAATGTAAACTGGTGCAGCCATGCTGGAGAACAGTATGGAGATTCCTCAAAAGTTAAAAATAGAGCTACCCTATGACCCAGCAACTGCACTACTAGGTATTTACACAAAGGATATAAAAATACTGATTTGAAGGGGTGCATGAACCTCATTATTTATAGCAGCATTATCTGCAATAACCAAACTATGGGAGGAGCCCAAATGTCCATTAACTGATGAATGGATAAAGAAGAGGTAATACACACACACACACACACACACACACACACACAGTGGAATATTACTCAGCCATCAAAAGAATTAAGTTTTGGGATGCCTGGGTGGTTCAGCCATTGAGCATCTGCCTTCGGCTCTAGGTGAGACCCCAGAGTCCTGGGATCAAGTCCCGCGTGGGGGTCCCTGCATGGAGCCTGCCTCTTTCTCTGCCTGTGTCTCTGTCTCTCTGTCTCTCTCTTTGTTTCTCATGAATAAATAAATAAAATCTTTAAAAAAATGAAGTCTTCTATTGACAACAATATGGATGGAACTAGAGTGTATTATGCTATGTGAAATAAGGTAGTCATAGAAAGACAAATACCATACAATTTCACTCATATGTGGAATTTATGAAATAGATGAACATTTGGGAGGGGAGATAAAAGAGAGGGAAACAAACCATAGGAGACTCTTAACTTTAGAGAAAAACTGAGGGAGGCTGGAGGGGCATGGGTGGGTGATAGGCTAGATGGGTGATGGGGATAAAGGAGAGCACTTGTTATGTGAAGCACTGGATATTGTATGTAAAGGATTAATCACTGAATTCTAGTCCTGAAACCAGTATTGCACTGTGGGTTAATTAACTAGAATTTAAATAAAAAAATAAAATATATATTATTCTATTTTTTATATGTGGTAGCACTAATTTGCTATATTTATACTCTTTCCAGTCTGCTTACTTATAAACAGATTTACCACTAGATAATAATTAATCTGTTAATAAACAGAATTACATATCTGTTAATATTATTGATAAGCAGCAATTTAGTATAATTTGAAAGGAATACACACTATTGAATATTTAAAAATCTAAGATGAAATCAGCATTATTATTAGAAAGGGAACACATGCCTGAGAACCTGGAGTTAAAGTTGTACATAATCTTTTTTTAAAAAAAGATTTTATTTATTTATTCATGAGAGACACAAAGAGAGAGAGAAAGAGAGAGAGAGAGACGGAGACACAGGCAGAGGGAGAAGCAGGCCCCATGCAGGGAGCCTGACGTGGGACTCGATCCTGGGACCCCAGGGTAACGACCTGAGCCAAAGGCAGAGGCTCAACCACTGAGCCACCCAGGCGTCCCAAAGTTGCAAGTAATCTGATGTATCACTACAAAACATATATGGATACAAGGATACAGATAGATAATTAGGTTGATAGATAATTGCAATTTCTAAAAATAAGTATGAAAAAAATAAAAAAATAAGTATGAAGGATACACTATCTTTACCTTTATCGTTGCTACCATTTCATTACTGTTATGTTGTATTCTCAACAGAAATAGCTTCAAAATACAGACTAACATACTGTGCACTTAAAATTCTTTATACAAATTATTTACATATTTTATACTTCTATATTTGAATTCAAATACAAGGGAATAAAACTGTAAACTTTCACACACCAGTTTAAAAGTGAATTTGGAGCTGAGAACTGGCAAATGTGCCTCTTACATATTAGAAACCCCCATTTGTATTTTACTTGCTTTTTAAAAAATGTATTTTGGCGTGAAACACTTCTTATCAGTAGAGAATTAAAACATTTTAAGATAGTGTGAATTATCACATAAAATGACATTGTCCTCTTTCACAAATCTTTGTTGCTATTTTCATCTTTGTTGTTTTATCGAATAAAACGACTGAAAGCACAAGAAAACAAACAGAACACTCCTCTTTCCCTTTATCTTGTCTGCTAGAGTGCATAACTATCATTTAGAAAAAGTGATCATATTTTAGGTACATATTAAAGGCCGGTACCTCTACTGCATCCAGGATAAAATGGACCTATCACTTGTCTGCTTTGCTCTTTCCTAAAGTGAAAGCTATATCTTACCACTACAATTTCATCACCTTCAGCTTGCATTTAGTTTAATATTCTTGCTAATCATCTGCAAAGCAATATCTGAAGCCTTTTATTCAAAAATATTTGTATATAAGCACATAGAGATGGAACTTAAAAAAAACAGTTAATATCATGAATAATGTTTTCAATTTGTTTTTAAAGGCAACAAACACTTCTCATAATTTGTTTTTTGTTTTGTTTTGTTTTGTTTGTTTGTTTTGAAGGAGAGGAAAAAATCACTCAATGATTTTCAATTTATCCCATGAAACTGAGTGGACTAAATTACAACTTTATTACTTCCCTCAAGTAGTTAATTAAAGTAGGTTACTCACTGACTCATTACAACAAACGGATGCTTTATTTAAAGGTAAATGAGCAAGAACCTCTAAACTACAAAAACTGAAGTTAGCCTAAGGCCTTGGGATGTATTTTGTTTTCTTCTAAGACTCTCAAAAAAGAGTGGTCAAGGGGGATGCCTGGGTGGCTCAGTGGGTTTAGCATCTGCTTTTGGCTCAGGTCATGATCGTCACCCCTCACAAACACAGGTTACTGCTTCGCTGAGCAAGGAGTCAGCTTCTCTCCCTCCTTCTGTCCCTCCCTCAGCTCATGCTCATTCTCTCAAATAAATAAAATCTTGAAAAGAAAAGAATGGGAAAGATAAGACATTTTAGAAAAAATAGATAATAACTTACACTAGATTACTACAAATATGCTCGTTTCACCAAAAGACAAGAATTAGGTACTCTGGCTTTATCTGATTCAGATGCAGCAGGTCTGATTTGTTGTTGGTGGCGATTGTGTGAAGGTGGGGAGATTGGGGGGGTATGAATATTCTAAAATTTAAATCAAAGCTGCCACAATTCAAGGAAAAATTGTATTTTCTAGGACCCTCTCTCACTTATATTAGAAGCCAGGATAGAGATATATTTATTAAAATAATTCCTCAGAGTATAAAAAGAACAACAACAAAAGAACAGTGACAAAGAATAGATGTTTAATTCTTTTTTTTTTAAGATTTTATTTATTTATTCATAAGAGACACAGACAGAGAGAGGCAGAGACCCAGGCAGAGGGAGAAGCAGGCTTCATGCAGGGAGCCCGATGTGGGACTCGATCCCGGGTCTCCAGGATCAGGCCCTGGGCTGAAGGTGGTGCTAAACCGCTGCGCCACCCGGGCCGCCCTAGATGTTTAATTCTCACTTATGGAAGATTTATACTCAGTGTTCCTTATTGATGAGGTGGCTCTCCTACTCTGAAAAGTAGTGATTCTGGGATTAAGGCCACTGCTATCTTGTAGCCTCATTGTCTTCAACACCTGAATGTCAAAATCTCAGTAAGCAAATAAAAGGAGGAAAGACAACATAGGATTTTAAGTAGGAGATGTTTTTTAAAGACCAAGGCTAGAAATGATGCGCTCTATTCACATTTTATTGGCTAGAACTCAAATATATGCTTCCAGGGGATTATAGAGGAGATTGGGAAATGTAGCTGTGTGCTAAGGAAGAGCAAGAAATGGACTTCTAAATTATTCTCTGTAGGGTCTTGTGTTGGTTGAGGTCCTCAAAGATAACATTTACAAAGTAAAAAACTGGGGCACCTGAGTGGCACAGTCGGTTAAGCATCTCACTCTTGGTTTTGGCTTAGGTCATGATCTCAGGGTTGTGAGATGAAGCCCCACGTTGGGCTCTGTAGTCAACGTGGAGTCTGCTTAAGAATCGCTCTCTCTTCCTCTGTCTTTCCTCCCCGCTCTCTCTCTCTCTCTAAGATAGATCTTTTAAAAAATTAAAAACAAAGAGTAAAAGTCTGGGGGTGCCTGGGCAGCTCAGTCGGTGGAACATTGGACACTTGGATTCAGCTCAGATCGTGATCTCAGAGCCGTGGGTTCAAGCCCTATGTGGTGCTTTGAGCTCAGTGGGGAGTCTGCTTGGGATTCCCTCCCTGGCCCTCTCCCTCTAAACCTCCCCTAACTGGTGTGTGTGTGTGTGTGTGTGTGTGTGTGCATGTGCACGTCTCTATCTAAAAAATAAATAAATCTGTAACAAAGAAAAGTAAAAGTCTGATTACTAATTGCTCAATTATTTCTGTTTCTTAAGAAAATACATTTAATGAATAAAACATTATTTGACATTTTATTTACCACTAATAAACTATACTTATGTTTAATATGTATTAAGCCAAAGTATACTCACTGACTTTCTCTCTCATTATGACTTTTGCTGCTGTTTTCATAAGGTGAGAAATAAATGAATAGCTGAGTGCTTCTATATGGTTTACTACGTTCCAGACACTATTCTTAGTGTTTTTTGGCACTTAGCTAATTTAACACTCATGACAATCCTTTGATGTAGGGTCTATGCTCATCACATACAGACGTGGCAACAAGCCCAGACGAGTTAAATAGCATCTAACAAGTGGAAGATCTGAAATTTTGAAGCAAGGATGTTTTGTTCCCGAGTCTATACATTTCACAACCTTAGTTCAGGGAATCAGCATCTTTCTTTTTCCTTTTCTCATTCCAACTTCCAAGGTTAGAAGTCATACATGGAATATTATGGGACATTCCTTTCAAACAGGAGACCTGTGAATCTTTTAACGACTACATTAGCCTCAAACACCACCTCTTGTTGAACATCCTGCAAGTGAAAATCCTTATAGGCGATTTATAGATTGTTTCCTTATGTATTTGTAGAACTAAATGCAAACCGTATCTTAAGATTACAATTTGACTTCATTACACAGCAGCATTTTGTCATATTTTAGAAGATAATAGATCATCCCGGCTAAGAGAATCCAGGAAGTTTTACAAACTTAAACAACGTGAGCAAAGGTTGTGACACCATATAGCAAAGCTGGCCTCGGTCTGTGGCCCAAGGAACCCACGTTGACTCATACCCAGGGCCTTAGTCCTATCATCTCTCCTATTGTCAGGAAAGGACATTTTGGAAGAAATAGAGATGATTACCAATTTCTGTTTTCGGAAATCACAGAGGGATGTCTGTCAAGCTGCTTGTCTCCTAAGAAAGAAATACATTTTCTGGAGTGTTTTGATTCAGGCTCTGGTGAGTTTTCTGTGATTTACCTTGACACATTCATTTCCGTAGCATGGTAGGTATATATACATGTGCATGATCTTTCCTTCTTTTTTTTCAATATGTCGGTATATATATGGTAGGTTTTTCAATATGTCAGTGGCAGAGCTAATTATTTGTGAAGTTATCAATTTAAGGACTGGTCGTAGGTGTAAAGAAGATCTGCCTAAAGTTTCTGAAGGCATGTTTAGTTTGAATATTAGATTTAGCAATAAATTCTTTCAAAAATCAAATTTATTATTTACCCACATCTGTTTTGAAGCTCCCTCATAGCCTACCATTAATAATAAACAATAACAATAAAAATAACAATTAAAACGATACATGTATAACTGTTGAGCTATTAACATGTGTCATGCAGTATGTTGTGCAATTTAAAAATATAGATCTGTGTGATTTTATTTTTTAAGGATTTTATTTATTTATTTATTTATGAGACACACAGAAAGAGGTAGAGACACAAGCAGAGGGAGAAGCAGGCTGCCTGCGGGGAGCCCGACAGGGGACTCGATCCCAGGACCCCAGGATCATGACCTGAGCCAAAGGCAGATGCTCATCTGCTGAATCACCCAGGCTGTCATGATCTGTATAATTTTAGGATGGCTGGAATCAATTTGATAGAAAGTAGGCATTTCCTTGCTTTACTTTGGAACAGAGACCAATGTTTCCACATAAAAACTCAACGAAAGAAAAGTAATGTTAGAACAAGATGGACTAAACTGTTGAAAAGTCAGAAATTTTCTTAGCTGAGAAATAAGTAAATCTTTTTCTTTTAGGCATTAAAGGTGAAAATTGTCCTTGCTCTGCATAACAGCTGCTTGAAAAGGACTTAAAACTAATTTTCACTTCAAAAAAAAGTTAAAATTTCCCCATATTTTGTACTTTGACCATCATCATCTCTTTCTGAATAGCAACCCACCTGATTTTTTAAGTTAATGGCAACACATATATGTTGCCATAACACATATATGGCAACACATACAAACACACACACACACATATATATCATACATATATATATATTCTGATAGTCACAATTATAGATTGTGATCATTTTGAGTGTAAATTTTCCCTGTATCTTCTCCCTCTTATTATTTCAAAGTTGATGTATGTTGCAATAACTGATAAACATGTATATTAGAATTATGTGTAAAATAAGAGAAAAGAAGGATATGAAATGGAATCTCAGAAATTCTTTCCTGATTATTTCCTATAAGCAGTTATCAGACAGGCTTTTGTCTACTTAATTTTCTTATCTGGAAAAATTCAATTTCTTCCAGGTGCAGGCATTTAACATAAATGAAGGAAGCAATCTTCAGCCAAACAAAGGATTTCTGCTATAATTATAACAAATAGCAGTGCCTAACTATACTGCCTTTTAAAATCTTTTTTGGCTTTTAAAATAACCAAACATCTTGCATCAACAAGTCATATGTGGTCAATAATTTGTAACGTTGGGACAGATATTTTGTTGTAGTTTCAGTTTGTGACATGAATTATAGTAAATGAAGTTGCCATAGGCCATCTTCCAATGAAGATGCTTAGAAGATGCACTCTGTAGCCAAGTTCATTGGTTCAAGATACACCATTTGCTTTTTGTTCAGCAAATTTATTGACCTCTCTCTCAGCCTGTTATTGTGAGGACTGGTTTATCACATATGAAGTACTACTTATGACAGTACACAGAACAACATAGCCCTAGAGGGAGTAGTACTTATTGAAAAGATATGCAATTATTTTCACTAATATAACCTTTATAACAAATTTTTAAGATTTATTAATTCATGAGAGATAGAGAGAGGTGGAGACACAGGCAGAGGGAGAAGCAGGCTCTATGTCGGGAGCCCCATGTGGGATTCGATCCCAGGACTCAAGGATCATGACCTGAGTCAAAGGCAGATGCTCAACCGTTGAGCCCCTCAGGCATCCCCATTTATAAAAATTATATTTCTCTCTGGATTCTTACTTTCAAAGCAAGAAAAAAAGCTTTGTGCGGTTGTTCTCTGTTTCTTGTTTATCTGTTATGAGCACTTTCAAAATATTTACACCTGCTACTGAGGACATTAGTGGTAATGAGCAAATTTTGAAGGAACAAATTTCTAGGCTGTTGGTTTAACTGTAGGTATCATAAACGTGATTCTCAAATACCATCAGACAAAGTTGTAAAAACATTTTTTTCTATACGAAAGCCTGAAGAAGGGGTAGCAAGAGATATTACTGATTACGATGTGTATACTTGTAGATGCCCTTGTCTAATGTGTGCATGTGTTCCTGTCATTGTGACTGACTTGGCAAAAATTATGGTTTGATGGGTTATTCAAAGGACAGAAAAAAAGGTAGATCTTTACTTTCATAATAATCCTTAAATACACCTCATCATCTTGCATATATTTTTAAAAGATTTTATTTGTTTATTCAAGAGAAACACAGAGAGGCTGAGCCATAGGCAGAGGGAGAAGCTCCCATGGGGAGCCCGATGCGGAACTCAATCCCAGGACCTTGGGATCATGTCTTGAGCCAAAGGCAGACCCTCAACCACTGAGCCACCCAGGTGCCCCTCATCTTGCATATTTATTTGTTAAATCATAAGAAGTAAGAAAACATCAATATTATACACAACTTTGAAAAGAAGCATATTTTATTTAAAAATATGCAAAATATTTTATTCAACCCCATTCACTGTTATTTTAGGCCCAAATAAACTTGCACAAATAATAGAACTAATGGTTCATAGTGAAAATCTGAGAATGTCTCCTAGTGTGTGTGATGAATTCAAATCATTTAATTTTAAACATGAGAGAAGATATTTTTATGAGTTAGTGAGAAAGGAAGTGCTGCAAGACTTACTCCAAACAATACTGTCCTCATACATTTTCAGTATTTAGTCATAATGAGACCATTTCTATGGAAATGAGACTATCACTTAGTAGTTTTTTGCAATTGATTCATTCATAATAGTTCTTTGAGATCAGTGATATATTTTAAAGCAACTTCCCAGGAACTTCCTTTGTCATAAGAACTAAAGACAGCAAAGAAGTACTTTACAGAGATATAATTCGCCATGTTCACAAACCACATTTATATTTCCAGATCAAGTTAGTAAATTTAAAGATGAAATTTTATACAAATATTATAAGAATTAATAATAGTGGGCACCTCCTAGACTTATGTTTCTAACATACCCATATATATATATATATATATATAGTGTACTCTATATGGTCAGGATGTCAAAATCAGAGCAGTAACATATGGATGATTTTCATCAACTGCCTATTACGGTTGTAGAGATTCATTTAGGAACAAATAGACAAGCAGATTCTTTTAAATTATCATTTTGTTTGTGTGTTTCTGTATTAGCTCAGTGAATGTTTAATAAAATGGCTTTTAATCTTGTAGAATTGGACTTGAATTTGACTTCATAACCTCTTCACAGGAAAATATGAAATGTTATTTTATTAACATTTGTTTCACATGTAAAACGTGGTTGATAACACTTACTCCATGTGTTTATTTTTAGAAATACATGCCTGAGAATTTAAAGAATAGTAAGGAGTTCAAAGTACAAACCATAAGGCTTAGAATATATTAAGTGCTAAAGAATAATAATTACTATTAATATTTACCTAAAGTGTATTAACATGGTAGGTATATTTCTGCTTTCAGTCCAGAAAAATATAAAAATAAGAAAATTATCACTTAATTCAAATTGTTACTTTGTTCTAGAATAAATTTTCAATAAGCAAAAATATGAATCATCAATCCTCTTAATAAAAATAAATGATTTCAGGAAACATGTTATCAAAATTAATTATTTAGCAAGATCTTGGAAAAGATCTCTTAATGTGCACCAATATATTTTCAACATCTTATTATCCATGTCTTCTAGTCATCCATTATATGTTCTTTAGGCATAGAAAGATGGATTTTAATGACCACACAGATCATCTGTCTCTCATAGCATTTGAGTTAAAAAAAAATACTCAGTTTATATTAATACTCTGTATCAGTTTGTTAAGATGAACTGTATATTCATTAAAACTGTTTATTCCTCATTACACTGAATCATTAATGCAACTGCCTTGTATACAAGTATATCTTTACCTTTCTATAACAGAATTAGAATGTATATAAAACAAAGATAGAGCTTAGTTGTGTGAATTTGGGCTTTTTGACCTCAGCACTAAGGACATTTTATTATTATTATTATTATTATTATTATTATTATTACTATCATTTGGAAGTTGTTCCTTGCATTGTAAAATGAATAGCCACATCCCTGGCTTGTACCTGGTAGATGTCCTTTGCATTCCCACACCCCTCTTGTCTCAGGTGTCGCAATCATAAACATCTCCAGATATTTCCAAATGTCCTTGGAGGCCAAAACCACCCTTGGTTGAGAACAAGTAGTTGGAATTAAGATTTCATATAGGCAATAGATTGCAGTAGGTAATAAGTCCCATTTAATATGTAGGTTCCTATTCACCTCCATTTTTTCTCCTTGCAATTTATTTGATAAAGAAATCAGTGGTTTATCTCACAGTGTTTTCCACAGTCTGAATTTTTGTGGATGGTCTCCTTGTGGTATAATTGAACACATTTTTTTTTTTCCCTCTTCTATTTCCTACAAATGGGTAGTTAGACCTAGAGATGCTTGATAAGATTCTGGTTCAATTTTTTAGCAAGAGTACTTCAGAGTTCTTGTTGTGTACTTCCAACAGGAGGCACATAATGTCAGGTTATTTTGACATTTATGATATTAGATCACTGCCCAGAACTAGGATTTTATCCAAGGTTGCCAAATTAGGATATTTTAATGTGATCATTCATTTAAAAAATGTATGACCTTGATTTATGATACTATAAGAATAAATTTCTCTCATCAACAATATGGTCACCTCAGTTAAGTTATGGTTAATATAAAATATACACATGAAATTCTGGATTTTTACTCTTTATTTAATTATTTCCAAAATATTAGTTTGCTAGGATCCTTCAAAATTGACCAGTGATTTTTTTTTCTTGTTTCAAATTGTTTTTTTGAACTCAAAGATTTAATATATCTTAATCCACTAGTTATTATTCTTACTGATGTTCATGATTTCTATTTCTGACCAAGGAGGGCTTTTTCACAGTAATAGCTGCAACTTTTGAATGCTTTGTGCTCTGGCTACATTTTTACACTACATGTGAACTAGATTCTTGCACTATATGTAAAGTTATATGATATTTGAAGACAGATTCTATCTAATGAAAGATATATATCCTAAACCCTAGGGCAACTACTACAAGTGGTAAGAGAGTGCAGTCATATTATATATTTCTACTACTTCCTACAAACCATTCTCAGTCCATTCTACCTACCTAATGACATAGTTGCTATTAAGCAGCCTTTTTTTTTTTTTTTAAGATTTTATTTACTCATGAGAGACACGGAGAGAGAGAAAGGCAGAGATATAGGTAGAGGGGGAAGCAGGCTCCATGCTGGGAGCCTGAATTGGGACTCGATTCCGGGACCCTGGGGTCACGCCATGGGCCAAAGGCAGGTGCTCAACTGCTGAGCCACCCAGGCATCCCGCAGCCTTTTCCATATAGTTATCCTCCTTGGTTTTGATAGTCATTTCCTCTCCTTGCCCCTTTTTCACATTTAGAAACAGTCCTTCCATTAAATTCTTCTCCTAGTAACCACTGTAAATATATTCTTGTAATCAGGATATCAAATGATTCAAGGATAATGATGGTAGTTGTTTGGGGAGGAAGGTGGTCAAGTAAATTTTGTGATGGAGAAAACAAATTAGAAAAATTAAAAGCTAAACAGGTAAGAAAAATCAAAATTCTCAAAGAAACAGAAAAGATGTAATAGGAAGAGAAGAAAAAGAAAGGATAAATATTAATTACAAAACAAAATAAATAGATTGAAATAGAATAAAGATAAAAGAAAAATGAAAGGGGAATTAAGAAACAATGTAAAATAAGCACAAAAATCATGCCAATAATTTTAAATATTTAACATATTCTTGATACAAAATAGAATTGTTAGAGCTATCAAACAGAATTAGATTTTTTTCTATGCAATAGGAAACAGAGAAGGGCTAAACTAACAATCCAGGTAAGTGAGTTACAGAACAACAACAACAACAACAAATACATGGACAATAAAAAGGAAATATACAGCAAAATATAAAACTAAACAGGAGTAATTAAGCCCAGAGAAAAGCTATAAAGTTATAGAGGCCACAAATTACTAAGTAAAAGAAACTAACCTAAAAAGGCTACATGTTATATGATACTATCTATAAGACATTCTGGAAGATAAAACTAGAAGGGTAGTAAACAGAACAACTGTTTGTTACAAAGGTTTTAGGAGTGAAGAAAGATTGAACATATGACTCACAAAGGATGTTTAAGGACAGCAAACTATCCTGAATGATAATATACTTGTGGATACATGACATTCCACATTTGTCAAGACCCACAGAACCATAACATAAAGGGTGAACCTTAATGTATGCAATTTAAAAAATCATTTAAGATGTCAAGGAATACCAGAATGGAATGCAGACCATGACAAACTAATCTAACTGTATTATAAATCCATACACCTGACTGAATGGAATTAAGGGGGGAAAAAAGTGCTGACCTACCTAATTTTAGCACTTAGTGGAGACTGTAAAGCTAGAGGCAAAAGGAACTATACATAAGTAGTGTACTCTAGTTGGTAAGTCCTTAGACTCCCATGATAAGAACTGGGGTTAACAACTTGAATCCAATATTCATATATATTGGAATTAAACAAGATGACAGTGCTGGTATAGAAATTTCTCATTGTTGGTGGGGTGATTACAAAGAAGCAAAGGGAGAGTTTTAGCATGACCCATGTAGTACTACATTAGAGTTGGCAACACCAGTATGAACTCATTTGTGACTTAATATACATACAGATAGATATCTGTGCAAATATTTATAGATGTACAATTATTTATAGATGTTTGTATAAGCACCTGTTAATTTGCACATATATTTCTCATTGTTTTATCAGTTGAGAAGCCCTCAAAGCAAAAACAATGTAGTAGCAACAATTACACCCATCACTCAGATCTTGAGTTCTAATACTATTCCCCAGTAAAAGGAACCAGACAGATCTCCTTGGAGAAAATGGAGGCGGTTGATCCCAGGACTGTGGCAGGAAATATACAAGATAGCCTGAATTATCTTCTAGTACCAGAAAGCAAGAAAGTGTTAAAAAACAAACAAAAGGAAAACAAAACTATGGAGGCATGTTAAAAGAATAAGGTGTCAACTCAAGAGCCAAGAGATAACAGTTTGAGCAACAAAAGAAATTGTGTAGTATTGGATTACAATCAAAATGATAAAAAACAAACCATGAGCCCATACCAATATAAATAATCAAAAAAAAAATAGAGGCAGTAGTCAATCTGTGCTACACATGAAGTAGTCACACTGTCTCCAAGTATAATTAAGTGCCCATGGATCAGTTCAGAATCCCAAACTAAAAGGCTGATGCTGTCCTCTCCAAAAAATGATTATAACTCTCTACCTCTTAAGTGTAGACTGTGCAAAATGACTTCCTTCCAATAGGTACAGTGTGGAAATGGAGAAAAGATAATTTCATAAGAGTTCAAGTTAAAAAAATTAAAACAAAGAAATTTTAAAAATGTAAAAAAGAGTTCAAGTTCAAGAGGGTGACTTAGGAAGACTCTGAAATCACCTCCTCCATAGAAAACATCAAATTACACCTAATAATAGAACAATTCCTGCTGAAGATCTGAGGGCTGATTGAACAGCTACTGAACAATGAAAGATAGAGACAATGACAAGTGAACACCAAAATAGACAGAGTCATGGTAACAAAGGGGACTCTCACTACCAACACTGCCAACAGCACTAAGGAGGGATCGTACTGATGAACTGGGAGCAGCTCTCTTGGTCCCTGGGCACAGAAAAAAAAGCTGTGGTTTAAAAGAGCAACCAGCATATAAAAGAGACAATGTGAGAACACCACCAAGCAAAGTTCTCCAGGTTAGAGGGATTGAAGAGTGACGTGGTTTACTTCTCACCCCGTCTTAAAAGCCTAGACTGGAGGAGGGTTTGGACAACACAATGAGCAAATCCAGTGTCTCGGTAAGCTTGTGACTTCACCAAATATGTGGTCCACAAGTCCACACCAGCCCTAGTTGTGCTGGGACACAGAAAAAAAGCCTTGGTTTAAAAAACTCTATCTCTGAAATTAATAATACTCTATATGTTAACAAATTGAATTTAAATAAAAAATTATAATTAAAACAATAAGATGTCAGGTTCTTAGGGCACCTGGCTCACTCAGTTGGTAGAGCATGTGACTCTTGATCTCAGGGTTTTCGTTTGAGCCTCATATTGGGTGTAGAGATTACTTAAAAATAAAATGTTAAAAAAAGAAAGCATGTCAGGGTCTCTTGTACATTTTCTGCCCTGGAGTCAGCCATTTCCCCCAAAAGTCCTGGTTCATTTTACTGGAAAATGGCACTTAGAGACCATCAGTCTAGTCACTAAGAGTGCTAAAAGGCAAAGAAAATGTATTTTTTAAAGAAAAAGAATGAAATAAAAGTTCATACTGATAATTTCCCATTCATTTTTAAGATTATAGCATTTTTACTAATTTGATTTTTATATTTGTAGCCCATTGTTTTCCTTTTTAAAATAAGCATTTTATTTTAGACAAGGAGGGACAGAGAGCACAGGTGCAAGTGGGGGGAGGGACAGAGGGAGAGACTCCTCAGACAGACTCCACATTAAGCACAGAACCTGATGCTGAGCTTGATCCCATGACCCATAGATCATGACCTGAGCTGAAACCAATAGTCAGACACTCAATTGACTGAGCCCCCAGGTGCCCCTGTATCCCATTTTTCTTAAACTGAAAATCTTGGTTCCTGATGATATTATCACAAATATTTGATTTGTTCTCTGTGTGTAAAAAATGTAAATAAAAATTAATAAACATAAAGAAATGACCAAGGAACTGTGGGGACACTCTCTCCCCTCCACCTTAAAAGCCTAGATTGGAGCAGGGCCTGGATGCAATAAGAGTTGGGTTTGAATACCATAATTAGAATGTCCCATAACTGTATAGTCCTAATACCATAATGAGTGGACCTAGACATGATAACTGGTAGGCCCTATCTTCACAGTGATCTTGAAACCTCAGCAAGCCAAGAGTCTTCAAGTCCATACCAGCTCTGGTCATGCTGGGGCATAGGAAATAAAAACCACAGTTTAAAAGGGCAGAGGAACTGTGAGAACATTCTTTCCTTCTCTACCTTAAAAGCCCAGACCAGGGGACCTGGATGGCTCAGTTGGTTAAGCACTTGACACTTCATTTTGGGTCAGGTCATGATCTCAAGGTCCTGGGATCAAGCCCCATGTAGGGCTCCATGCTAAGCATAGAGGCTGTTTGGGATTCTCTCTCCCTCTCTTGGTGCCTCTCCCCACAAGGTTGCACATGGAACACTCTCTCTCTAAAAAAATAGATAAATAAATAAAAATAAAAATAAAGAGCCCGGAACAGTCTGGCTCACAGTGTGTCTGTGACCTAGTCAGCCCAGGGTCCATTAGCCCACATCAACCACTGTGTAGTGCTGTGGCACAGAAAACAAGCCATAGTTTTGTGTTTTCCATTTTATTTTGTTTTGTTTTTAATATTTTCATCATTCATTCACTTACAGTTTTGAAAATTTGTCTTGCATTTATTTTCTTCTTTTTGGTTTTGTTCTTTATCTTTCTTTTTTATTCTCCTTTTTTTTTTAAATTTTTTCTTCTTTTATTATTTTTTCTTTTACAATTTTTTTTCTTTACCCTTTCTGTAAAAGCCACGATTTACTAGCATGCACAGCAACAGCTCCAGCCAGCCAGCAAAAGTCACCAAACACATACAATCTATATAGGGACACCATACACAAGACCACTCTTCAAATTTACAAGAAGTAGTCATTTTGCCTAATCCATAGAAACAAACAGAAAATCAAGCAAAATAGGGTGACAGAGGAATATGCTCCAAAAGAAAAAACAGGAACAAATTCAGAAAAAGAACTAAATGAAACCAAGATAAGCAACATGCCTGATAAAGTCATAAAGATACTCCCCAGGCTGGAGAAAAGAAGAAAATAATTCAGTGAGAACTTAAAGAGATAGAAAGTATTAAAAATAACCAATCTGAGTAAATTAGAGGATGCAAAAGAACATATCAGCAATCTGGAAGAGAGGGTAATGGAAAGCACTCAAGCTGAAGAGAAAAACAAGAAAATAATTTTTAGAAATGGGGATAAATTAAAAGGTTCTTGAACAACAACAAGAAAACCAACATTTGCATTATAGGAGCTCCAGAAGAAGAGAGAGAAACGTATAGAAAACATACTGGAGGAAAAAAATAACTGAAAACCTCCCAATCCTAGAGTAGAAAATAGATATCCAAGACCAAGAGCTTTCCCTGTAAGGTCAGGAATATGAAAAAGATGTCCACTCTTGCCACTTTTATTCAACCTAGTAATGGACATCCTAGCCACAGTAATCAGACAAGAAATAAGAGGCATCTATATTGATAAAGAAGAAGTTAAACTGTCACTATTTGCAGATCATACTACCCACAGAAAATCCTAAAGACTCTACCAAAAAATCTACTAGAAGCAATAAATTCAGTAAAGTGGCAGTTACAAAATACCCAGAAACTGGTGGCATTTGTACACACTAACAACCACATTGCAGCCATAATTGTTTTTTTTTTAAATCTATCATCTATCTATCTATCTATCTATCTATCTATCTATCTATCTATCATCTATCATATACAATTGCTTCCAAAAGGTTAAAATACCTCAGAGTAAACTTACCCAAGGAGGTAAAAGACCTGAACTGTGAAAACTATAAAATGCTGATAAAGAAATTGAATATGACAGAAACAAATGGAAAGATACTCCATGTTCATGGATTGGAGGAATTAGTATTGCCAAAGTTCCAATATTACCCAAAGCAATCTACAGAGTTAATGCGGTCCCCACCAATATAACAATACTTTTCGCAAAACTAAAACAAATAATACTAAAATGTGTATGGGATCACAGAAGGCCCTGAATAGCTAAAGCACTCCTGAGAAAGAACAAAGCTAGAGCTATCAGAATTCTGGATTTCAAGATATATTACATATGTCTTATCATATAATCATATTATTATATTTGATTTTTGTAATCAAAACAGTATGGTATTGGTAGAGAACATAGATCATGAAACACAAAAAAGACCCTAGATATAAACCCATATTTATATGATTAATTAATCTTTGACAAAGGAGGCAATGTACAATGGTAAAAAGACAGTCTTTTCAATTAATGGTGCTGGGCAAACCAGACAGCCACCTGTAAAAAAACAAACAAACAAACAAACAAACAAACAAAACCCTGAAACTGGACTATTTTCTAACTCCATACACAAAAGTACACTCAAAAGTGATTAAGGACCAAGAACATAAACAGTAATTCCTTCCACATTCACTATACCAACATTCTTGGGGATCTATCTCCTCAGGCAAGGGAAACAAAAGCAAAAATAAACAATTAGGATCACATCAAAATGAAAAGTTTTTTCACATCAAAGGAAATCATTAACAAAACAAAAAGAAAACCTACTAAGTAAAAGATATTTGTAAATGATATATCCAATAAGGGGTTAATATTCAAAACATAAAGAACTTATACAACTCCATACCCCCCAAAAAAAATCTAATTTAAAGATGGGCAGAAATCTGAATAGACATGTTCCCAAAGAAGACGTACAGATGGCCAACAGACACATGAAAAGATGCTCAACCTCACTGATCATCAGAGACGTAAATCAAAACTCGGATGAGGTATCACTTCATACCTGTTACACTGGTTAAAAACAAGAAGGCTAGAAACAAGTGTTGACAAAGATGTGGAAAAAAAGGAACCTTCATGCACTGTTTGTGGGAATGCAAACCGATGCAGCCACTGGAAAACAGTATAGAGAGGTTCCTCAAAAAATTAAAAATAGAAATACTACATAATTCCATAATTCCATGGTTGGGTATTAACCAGGGAAAACAAAACCAGTAACTTGAAAAGATAAATGTACCTCTAGGTTTATTACAGCATTACTTACAGTAGCCAAGATACGGAAGCAATGTAAGTGTCCATCAATAGAGGAATGGATAAAGAGGAAGTGATATCCATCACACACACACACACACACACACACACACACACTGGAATATTACACAGCCATAAAAAATGAGATAATGCCATTTAAGTCAACACAGATGGACCTAGAAGATATTACGCTAAGTTAAATAAGTGAGATTGGGCAGCCCCGGTGGCTCAGCGGTTTAGTGCTGCCTTCGGCCCAGGGCGTGATCCTGGAGACCGGGGATCGAGTCCCACATCGGGCTCCCTGTGTGGAGCCTGCTTCTCCCTCTACCTGTGTCTCTGCCTCTCTCTCTGGGTCTCTCATGAATAAATAAATAAAATCTTTTAAAAAAATAAATAAATAAATAAATAAATAAATAAATAAATAAATAATAAGTAAGTGAGATTGAGGAAGACAAATACCATAGGATTCCACTTATAAATTAATTTTTCCATAACTTGATTCTTAAGAAAATGAATAAACAAAGAAAAAGCAAAATCAGAACTATAAATATAAAGAACAAACTTATGGCTAACCGGAGGGCAGAGGATGGGGGTGGGAGAAAGAGAAAGAGAGGTGCAGGCTTCCAGTTATGGAATGAGTCAGTCATGGGACTAAAAAGCAGAGCATAAGGAATAGAGTCAATGATATCGTAATACCAATGTCATAGGACAGATGGTATCTGTATCTGTGGTGAAGATGGCATAATGTGTGAATGTGCCAAATCACTGAGTTGTACATCTGAAACTAATATTACATTGTGTGTCAAATATACTCAAAAAATAATAATCAAAAAAGCTTTTAAGATACAGAAACTTGACGACCACTACGTCAGTCTCATCAATGATATGATGACATGATAAGAATGGCAGTTTACTTCTGTAATCTTTTGTTGAGAATGGTAGTTTACCACTCAAACCTTTTTCACAATAAACCTTAAATCAGTCTAATTGTAAGAACAAACCATATCCCCAGGAGGGGAATTGTACAAAATATCTGAATAGTGCCCTTCCAACAAGTGAGGTCATGAAAAACAAGGAAAATCTGGGAAACAATCACACTCCAGAGAAGCCTAAGGAAACATAATGACTAAATGTAATGTGGTCTTCTGGATAGGGTAGGATTCTGGAACAGAAAAGAGATGTTAGGTTGGAAAAAAAAAAAAAAGGGAATCTAAATAAAGTGTGAACGTTAGTTAATAATATAAATATTGGCTTACTATTTTAATAAATGTACTTACTAATGAAGATCTTAATAATAAGAGAAACTAACTGTGAATATATGGTAACTACTGCCCTGTGGATCTGTACTATTCTAAAATATGCAAGTTATTTTAAAACATACTGTAGGCTAAACACTGTATATATTTTGTCTGCATTTTTACCTACTGGATATATTTTTCTCCCAAATTTCCATATGAGAAAACAAGTTCAGGTAAAGTTTCGATTACATGCTCAACATCATATAATTGGTATGAATTCCACCGGGATCCAAAATAAATCTACAAATCTAACGTCTGGTCTCTTTTCATTGGCATGCTGTAATTAATGCACTTATGCCAAGAGAGACATCCTTTACTTAAGGGCAGTTTTTGTTTGCCCTCCTGAAGCAATAAACATTTGGCATTGTGAGTAATAATCAGATTGTGAGGTCATGTAATAAAGGAAATGATAACAGTGGGGAATTATAGATTAATGAGTAATGTATAACAGAATTACCTTTCTTGCTTTATAGGGTTATCACCATTCATGGAAAAAAAATGATAAGACTTCTACATTTTTTAGTCTTATTATTTTTTAAGATTTTATATATTTACTCATGAGAGACACAGAGAGAGAGAGGCAGACACACACACAGAGAGAGAAGCAGGGTCCGCTCAGGGAGCCCAACATGGGACTGGATCCCAGGACCCCAGGATCATGACCTGAGCTGAAGGCAGATACGCAACCGCTAAGCCACCCAGGTGCCCCCATTTATTAGAATTAAATGTACACATGGATGATGGAGCAAATAAGTGGTACTCACAATATTAATTAGAATTGAAAATTTTGCCATGAAATCATCTTTGACGCCTTTGAATTATCTGTAAAAATTTTTAAATGCTTACAAACTTTAGAAACCGCATACATTCAGATTATTCTCTATGTCCTTACCTTTACAGGAGAAAAGGTAATTAAGGAAAAAACTGTGGATCATTATGACTTTTATGTATCTAACAGCACTGCTCAATTTAAATGCATGCTTTTTACTTTGACTTTTTAAAGAAAGCAATTCATTGATTAATGATGTTTGAAATTTCCTTTCTCCTTGTGTCATTCTAATTCTTGAAAGTTATAGCAGGTCAGAAAACATCTGAGTGGTTTGTTCAGGAGCCAATTACTTTTATGAATACATTAAGAGGAAAAAAGTTCAGTATATCACCAGAATTTAGAGGAGGATTAAAGTGAGGCTTTCAAATGCTTCCTTCTCAAATTGCCCTTATAAAAGGAACATAAACACTATAAATATTTATATGTTGCATGATCATTTCTTCTGAATTTTGAGGTATAGTATATTTTGAAACTAGTATCAGATAAGCAGTTTAATTGACATATGGATACATACATTAAGCTACGCTAGAGGTCAACGTATTTGACCCTCACAGAAGTTCCAAATTATTAAAAAGAAAAACATTTTATATGAATTGTTACTCCACTTGAAAGTGAATACTAGTTACTCTGCTGAGTTTTATAGCCAATAAAATAGCTAATAAAACAAAAAACATATAGAGGAAAAGTAATTCAAATTTAAGGATTTTAAAAATAGTGTTTCGTATATGGCTACCAACTGATGTAGGCAAGAAATTCTAATGTTGGAACTTTCTAATGATATTCATAAGCATAAGGAACATAACACACATTTATAAAGTCTTCAGGTGAAACAGCCAAGAAAGTCATGTCCCTTCCCGAGGCTAATTCATTAGCACTTCACCTATGACAGTCACCAGCATTAACTTTCAAATGAACTTTCCTAACTGCTAAAAATAGTAGGAACAATTTATTCCTGGAATGGTTTTGCATGCTGAGTATTCATTTTAATATCCAAGATAATGCGTTGAAGATATGAACTAGTATACCCGGATCCTTATGTGTCCAGATATATTCAGAGACACTTCTCAATGATTCTGAATGGAAAAATTAAGTTACTAAAAAGAGAGGTGTTCTTATATGGATGATAATCTTCATAAACAATACTGCTAATAAATTACCCATGCAAAACCTCCATTACATTTTGAAGAGCCAATATCCATTATTTGTCCCGTCATTTAAGCCATTCATTAATTGTGACCTCCATCTCAACACGACGATGTTCACAATGGCATGCACCATTAATTATGTATGAGATTTGTTCAACACTTTTCCCTGAAAGTGTTGAATTTTCTAACTATACTAATAGCTTTCAATCTAGTAAATAATTCATAGGATTAAATATCTAAGAAAAACTTATATATGAATAAATTCAATATTTTATGGGAGTGAAGTATTGTCATTATATTCCTCTCATTTGTACAATATAATAAGGTTTGCCAAGCTGTTTTACATGGTGTGATACATTTAAAACTGTGAGCTATGCACTGGGAGGCATTGCTATTTCTATTTCAACAAACAGAATGAAATCATAAGAGAGGTGGTTAGGGAAAGGACCAAAAAAGTAAAAGAGTTGAATAAGTGCCATAGAAGGCAGCATCTGTTAATGAGGAAATATATGTGAAGCCTTAGTAAAATTCTTGGGAGGCTGTTCTGCAGGAGAATACTGACTGATGTAGTTTTCTTACCTAAATGAATCCAATGGATACAGTTTTCAAAGGCTTGACTTTTAGGTCCCAGCTTTTTGAAGTTTCCCCCTTTCCTTTCTCTACCTTGCCTGCAGAAAAGTAAAGCACCCTGGTCACCTCAGATGAGCAATATTTTCTATGTGCCCACAAGACTGCGAGGGGGGCATGTGAAAATTGTGGATACAGCAAAATGAGATTTGCTTCCCCCAAGTTATACATATGGGCAGTTAGCATTTATTAAGTCCTGGCTCTGGATAAAGTCTGCAGAGCTAATGCAATCCTCTGTTCCACACTACAGTCGAGAGTTTACAATTCAATACTACCAAGCTTTCAATTTTGTTACATAGTAGGAGATATTAATCCTAATCATTAAAACCAACTA
Source organism: Canis lupus baileyi (assembly GCF_048164855.1). NCBI lineage: Eukaryota > Metazoa > Chordata > Mammalia > Carnivora > Canidae > Canis > Canis lupus. Next base: position 26,582,080 of record NC_132873.1, on the reverse strand, counting down.
GTGGAAAGGCACTGCAGTGGTTGTTACTTGGCATTAACAAAAACTTTTCTTAAAAATTACAGGATCTTGAGGATAATAGGTTTTTTACTAATCCCGTCATTACTGGTTTTACACTTCTAATATCTTCAGTTTAATAATAATTTTATATTATGTACTTGTTATTCTACTATTCCTCATGATTTCTGAAGCTAATACTTGACATATTAGCGTACCAAAAAATTAATTCAATCTTATCATTGCCAACTTTTTGCTGGAACTGCCATATCATCAGTCAGAGAGATTGAGGGTAGGAGTAAAACAAAGAAAGTCTAATAGTAACCTACAATTTATTAGCATTACAATGACTGATTCAATAGTCTTTTAAAAATACCTGCGAGTGAAGTATATGGTCGAAAGTCCTAAATGCAAATTTGTGTTGTTAAATCCATGTACTAATTACAGGTAGCAACTTTATAAGTCTGTTCCCAGCATTTGCTCAGCTTTTATGGATAATTTTACTTCCATGCCAACAAAGGTCATGCAATCTTTATTGATTGTAAGGTGCGCACATCTCAGGGAGTAAAGTTAAAAGAAAACTGTCTATGCCAGAGTAATTAGATCCAATGGAAAAAAAATTTTTTTGAAAGAGCATCTACAGTAAATACCTACATAGTAAACCTTATGACAGCCAATTCACAAATTCACCTTCTGTGTTACTAAGCTGGAGACATAGGAGATAAGACTTTTTAAATTTTTCCATTGTCTTAGTTACAGATTTATTTTAGGAAATGGTTATTACCAGTTTTTCCATCTATTTTTTTAACAAGAAGAAATCGAATTTTCTCATGTTTAAAATGATGAATATAGGAATTCTTGGAACATGGTAACAGTGACAGAAGCCAATTTTGAATCTTTCTGAATCTGCACCTAAACAGTGCGCTTGTGGACAATATTTAAACAAACTTGACTGCAGTGTATCTCTTCAAAGTACAGAGTACAGAGGAGTAGAGCTCATTAAGAGTCACAAGACCTGCCTGGTACCAATATCTGAGCATGAAGACCCGAAAAGAGGCGAACTCCAAAAGAAGAAATAGGTATTCATTGTAATATGAACCCAGGTAAGCTGAAACATAATTATACACCTTATTCTTAGAAGGAGAAGGCACCTCTGCTACCACAACGCGAGTAAATGAAGAAAAACATGGTTGGATTCAGTTAGCAAGAAGTTCTATGTCCCTACGTCAGTGTTGATATGACAACCTAATAATTGTTCCTGTTATCTAATATGTTATGCTTCATTATTTACTCTCAACAATGCTCAGTGAACATCCTTCTGGTTAAATTTTTGTAAATAACCATCTTCTTTTTTTTCCTTTAGATGAGATTGCTGAATGCCTTCAAAGATATTCAAAATTTTTGATATATTATCTTTCAGCAGATTTAAATCAACTTGTATTACATCATCCAGCAGTGTACCAAAATGCCATGCTTCCTAGAACAATCCAAAAAATAACACATACTAAATATATTAATGATAGATGAAATTAGTTTTAGACCAGGATCTTTGGGAATTAGTTCAGTTACAAAATTATATTGCACTACCAGTGCAGGAAATAATGCCAAGACAAGTATTCACTTTCCTTCGGAATCACTGAAATTCAGAAATTATGAGCTTTGCAAATCTTTACACAAAACTTCCTGCTTATTAGTATTTGCTATATTGAAGCTGTGATTTTGAGGTTACAAGTGAAATTTTTATTATTCCATAAATCAATTAGCTGGGAATCAAAAATCTTGGCATTAAAATTGACTTTCCTTTTCTCTCATAATCTGTATGAATCCTTTAATCTATTAGCATCCAAAATTTCGCAAAAAACAACATACTAATAGAAGATTTTGAGACAAGGGCCTTAAGGATATCAGAATTGATAGTATTGAAAAAAGTCTTGAGTAGATTAAAGTGATATTTCACATGGAACCCTCAAACAAATCAAAACATGTTAAATTGCTTTTTATGAAACTATTTTTATGGTTTTAATACAAACATGAATGTATATTTCTCCCTAGTTCCTTTGAATGGTTGATTAAGCTAGAAAAGTAATATGATATTTCAGACAAGTAATGCAGCATGATACATTTTGTAGACTTTCTTACTGTTGGCAAATGAATACTACAAAATGTCATTTATCATTAAAATTATTAATAATTTCTAAAACCTATAATATCAAAAACCTTACAGATGATTCCTCTTTATCTATCAGTATTAAAAACAATACCTACTCAAGTAATTTATAGGATAACCTTATTTCATTTCCAATTTAAATATTATATTTTACTTCACATGATATACACCAAACCAATTTATAAATTTTATGGGTGTTTGTACTGGTTATGTGACAGTGTTCACATGTTACTTCTAAATGTTTTATCTGAAATATTGTCCAAACAATTCCTTTCTTTCAGTGGTCAAGGAGCGATAGCTAGAAATTTGACTCAAATATATTCTCTTTTGAAGTACGATGAGGTCGTTATTTCAGAATGAATTACACCTTGATAGATGAGGACTTACTATTAAAACTGGGAGATCATAGGAATTAAATTGGAATCTTCTAAAATTGATGATTTCTGGTTCCCTGCCTCATAGTTGCGACTAATTTGATGGGGCTAGAGTGAGATAAAGATTCCGGTTAACAAAAATCTAAATGGTATTTTCTGGTAAATCATATTTGGGAATCACAGACAGAGGTCTCTAGAAAATAATACATATGTGTCAATAATTTAAAAAAAAAAAGACCAAAAAAAAAAAAAAAAGACCAATAAAGCCTGTTGTGGACGTCCTTCCACAAATCTAGGAAAAAGGAAGTGAATCATCCTCGGGGTTCTTGACTTGAGTATACAGGTCTGAGAGAAAAGATGCCATTTTTGAGTTTGAAAACAAGTAAAAGAACCCACCTTGGATAAAAATATGTTGAAATCTGAGGATTCAACAGCAGAGCCGTATGAAAACTTTTGAAGCACAAAACACGAAAATGATTATGGTGCTCTTAACATACATAACTCAAAGTAAATATATTAACCATTATAAACATAAGGTTATTTTAAGTATGGTTTAACCTTTCACATGTTGACTTCATTAGTGCCTCTTAAAATATCAAATTCAAAATTAGTTTAAAGAATTACAACGGTTGTTCATTGAATGCCTAGGGCCATAATTTCTTAAACTAGATTTCTAGTCTTCCTATTTTGATCAGTGATTCTAATAACACATGTATTATAGTTCCTGAAGCTGTCCTAAAAGTTACTGATTCTCTGTATATTTTATTTTTTGAGTCATTTTTCTCTTAGTTCCATTTTGCACAGTTTCTATCACTGGGTCTTCAAATTCACTAACCTTTGCCTCTGCAACGCCTCATCTCTCATGAATTCCCTACAGTAACATTTCATCCCAGCACTATGGCTTTTACTCCTCAAATCCGTGTACTTTTAGATCTTCTATATATCTCTAAAACATGTTCAATCTTCTAACTTTTTGAACTACTAGGACACTGTGTACTAACTGATTTGATATCCCTTTCTACTCTTTCTAACCCCTGACTTTTCATCATTGGTTTGGTTAATTCACTTTTTTCCTCATTTTGGGTAGTTTCCTGTTTTTTATGTGCTGGGTAATCTTTGTATGCCAGACCTAGTGATTTTTAATTTGTTGGGTGCTGGGTATGTTTTTACTATTATTATTCTTGAGCTTTTTGGGGGATGCATTTAATTATATGGAAACTGTTATGCCACTGCCTTTAAGATTTTTCACTGTGGACTGAAGCAGTATTTTGTCTGGAGTGTATTAATCATAACTATTGGACAAAATCTGAATGCTCTGCCAAGTGTGTTGTAAATTGTGAGTTTTTCCAGACCAACTAATGGGAATAGAGTCTATTCCTGACCCTGTTTGAACGCTCTATACTGTTCTCTTTAAGCCTTTTTGGTGCTCTTTCCACAGCCTAAGTAGTTTCCCCACATGGTTGCTCTCCCCAGTACTCTATTAAATATTATTAAGAAGGCATCTGCAGACCTCTGGCCTATTCTCAGTGCAGCTCTCCATCTCTAGTATCCTTACCTGAGAATTTGCTGCTTGGGTTCCCCTTTTCTATCCTGTGCCCTGGAAACTTCTTTCAAGGCAGCAAGCTGAAACTATTATAACATTTATCTTACAAATTTCCTGCCTCTCAGAAATCACTGTCATTGGCCAATCTTAAAAATCATTGTTTCATTGGTCTACCTAGTAATTGTTTTAGACAGGAAATATCTCTCACCCCTAATGATATATTGGCCCTGAATATAATTTTTTGATGAATAAAGATTCAAAATTTTAAAAAGGCCAATAGAAAAGGTAAACTCTATGGATTAACCTTTAACATACTGACTGTGTAAAAATAAGGGTATTGTGCAGAAGGGCTTGAAATATACAGAAAATTGTTAAAATGTGAAATAAAAGGACATGCATGTCAAAAAGGTTCAGAAATGGAGTTAAAGTTTCTCTTATGTCCTTCTATTATCTGGAGAGATATAAATGTGTCATTAATATTAGAATAATAATAATATTCATAAGACAATGTTACATCTGTAATCTAGTCCAGAATAACTTTGTAAAAGTCATAAAACTGTATATAAATTTCAAAGTAACAGGAAAAAAATGTAATAAGAAATATGTAGTCAATATAAAGGGAGAAAAGGAGAAAAAGTAGCATAACAAAAGCAGATGAATAAAAGCAGAAAAATGTGGATTTAAAAATAATATTAGTTACATTAAATATATTTGTACTTAGTATTCCAATTAAAACACCAGTAGAGACACATTCAATTATAAATTAAAAAAACAAACAAATATGATTCAACTATCTTCTGCATATGATTTATCTATCTAAGGTAACAGAACACTAAATGGATGAAAATAAAGTTTGGAAAAGATATAAGCTGATAATACTACCAAAAGAACATGATAAAGGTATATTAATATAAAAGTGAACATCAATACAAAGAACATCATTGGAGATAAAGGATATTTCATTATGATAAAAAATTTAATTCACCAAGAAGAAAACAACAATTCTAAGTTATTATGCATATTTTACTAACATGCCTTCATAAATAAAAAGCAAACATCAGTCTACTAGAAAAAAACTGATAAATAGAAAATTATGCTATGATCTTTTGACACATATTCCTCAGCAAGTTAATGAAAATAGGGGAAAAAATTAAAAGCAGGTAAGAGCTTTAAAATATGGTTAACAATTTAATATCAATATAGGGAATTCTCATCGACTGCAGAAAAGTTAATCTCCTCAAGGACACCAGATAATTTTCAAAAAAATTCATCATAAACTCTACTATAAACATACCTCAACAAATTTTAAAGATTGATATTTGGTTGGATAAACTGGAAAAACAGTTTAAAAGTAGATAACATGAAAACCACTATATGTGTAAAGATTTGAAATATGCTTTTAAATGCAGATGGACTAAAGAAAAAATACAATGGAAATTATTAAACAATTTAAACTGATTAGAAAATAAGCATTAAAATTTGTAGAATACTACAGCTTACTTAGAAAAGTATTCTTCAAACACAGTATTAGGAAAATTAAAATGAAAAATAGCAAAATATTAGATGTACAAGCTGATTATTTTAAAGGAATGCACATTTAAAAATATTTCTATTAATCAATTTCCAAGATCAACAAAATTTTTAAAAATTATGACATTTTCTCAATATACACACAAAAACCATGTCAAAAAAATTCAGCAGTTTTCATGAGTCAAAATAAGGGTTAGCAAACTAGAAATCAATGGGTACATCCTCAACGTGATAAATGGAATTTAAAAAAAAAAAAATAAACCTCTTACAAAATTTGAAATTAGGCATTATATTTGACAGTAAAAATGTAAAAACTTTCTAGATGAGTTCGGAAAGCACAATTATCTATATTGTCCAGATATGTGTCCAGGTAAGAGAAATAAGAATAGTGAATTTTGTGGTTTTTGAAAAATGTATTATAATTTTTAAAGCAGGTTTCAAATATTCTCCTCTGAATTATATCTGTTCATTGGGAATGAATTTTATTGCATTTCATCATTTTACCTTTCTTTTTGTGATTCTGTTCTGTGCTTTTATACTTTTACATTAATTTGTTTATATAATTATTAAAATATATGAATTATAAAAAACTATATATATTAGAGTAATCCACTATTTTGTGGTATAAAAGCTTACAGATTTTTTTAATCAATTTTTAACTTTCCATTTCAATTTATTTTGTATTTTATTTATGAATTTTAAAATAATTCTAATTAGAATGTTGTCTTTTTTTTTCATTTTGTAAACACCTTTTCACTTCAATGAGAAATCAGATATATGAACCAAGAAATTAAATTAGAATATAAGTTGATATTATTTTACTAATATTATTCTAATAAAAACTTTAGTGAAATGTGAAGGAAAACTTACTCATTTAGAAGGCATCATTAATTAGAATACATTTCAAAAAATTGATAAGCTACATTAATGACATGTCACATTATAAAATAATTTCAAATATAATAAGATATTCATGTAAAAAGACAAAATACTGATAAATGTTTTTTTCTCTGTTAATATTGATTATAAACATATCTAGAAACTTCTCCATAACTGGAAAAATGTAGTTCTGCCTTTATATAAAATTATTAAAATTGTTATCCTCCAGAAGATGGAATTATATTTTATATGCCACTGCATAAATTTCAACAATAATCAATAAAATAATATTTGTGTAAACATAACGCATTATCCGAAATAAAAGATTGGTATATAATTAAAGAGCTAAACATAGAATTTACTTCACAATGCTAACCATTTTATAATCATTAAGTAACTAAGAAAGCAAAGAAAAATTGAAAAAAAAATAACTTGTTCATGAGAAGTGATTTTGATTAAATCTTAAGTGTCATAATTTGCTTTGATTATATACATAATGCTGCTAATAGCCAAAACATATTTCATAATAGAGTGTTTATAATGGCTTCATTAATGAGTGGTCCTGAATTCTGGAATGTCATCATTTGACATGAGTTCTAAGGAGAAATGAAAAGAAACTGAAGGTGACAATTCTCTAATAAGGCTACTTACAAATTTTCCTGATGATAACTAATCAATTAGAGACTTTAATCAAGGCAGCTTGACATTTTTGGTGTGTATTTTCAGAATTCATTAAAAAAATCATATGATACTCTGTCTCTTTATATCGTCAGAATATTTATTTAGGCAACATTTACTAAAAAAGATTATTACGCACAGGGATGTTTAAGTGTGAATGAGAAAAAGAAAATGATTAATTGTCTTAAAGGAAATTAAAATCTAATAGTGGAGATTATACGACAATATCCAAATTATTATTAATTAATATAATCTAATAGGCAGTATAAGGGTAGTGTTCCCAGACATGATCACTTTACAGGGATTATTAAAACACTGTTAGACTATTTACAAAGAGCAATACAGTTTCTACTTTTTGCTTTGGAATTTTCATACCCAAGCAGTGCACTTTTGACACAAGAGTCACTTATTTCAGTCAACAGAGAAATCCTGGGGCAATTTGAATGACATTTTTTATCACTACCTTTTTATACTTGAAGACTTAAGCTTTGAAAAAAAAAAAAGACTTAAGCAAGTACTTTCAAAGTTCACAACACTTTCAAAGCTACCTCTAGGTTCTTGTGGGTTTTTTTTTTTTTTTTTTTTTTTTTTTTTTTTTTTTTTTTTTTTTGGTTCTTGCATTTCTGAACAACTTTTATCCTGAGATATTTATAATTTCTCTTAAGCTAACACTTTCCACATTTTGCCCAGAAAGATTTGGAGAAATTATTTCCTTTTTCCTCTGTAGTTTTGTTCAATTTAAGCTTATGAGAAGGAACTTCGATTTTGAGTTTTTGTGAGACCTCATATAAAATGTAGTGAGGGCTATAATTGTAAGAAGTATTGGTTGGAAATAGCATTTCTGTATGTGCACAAATGAGAGATCAACAAGTAGATTTGCCATCTATGGCTCCCTCTACCTACTTTCTATTGATGTTTTACTTTACCATTCTTCTTACCACTCATTCCTTTCTTTCATATTTCAGACAATACAACAGCTTCAGGAGGGCCTCTTAATTCTCAGCACTCTATCTAGATTAAATGTTTTCTCTTAACAAACATAGTAAGTACTGCCATCATTATCTTTCTAGAACAAAAATATAGCTTGACTACCTTACTCTATAAAGCCATGGGCTATACAACTCAGATTAAAAGGACAACAAATAAGGTATCAATTTGGCATAAAAGGAGAAAGTAGGAAAATATTCCATATATTTGGGAAGAACTGGTGTTACTGAAATAGATAAAACCGAAGCTCAAAAAGCAGCTGTTCTATCTTACACACTACTCAACAATTACTGGGAGACACACAAACCCTTTAGAACCAGAGGCTGTGTGATGCCAACGCAATTCAAATATGCATGGCCCACTTGCTGTAGACTGTCGGCTCCTCTTCCCTTTTCAATTCCTAAGTCAATAACAAATTCTTTTAAATTTGATTTATGGAAAAGAAGAGCCCTTCTTGATATAACTTAAATATTTACCAACTTATCTTATAAGGTTTTCACACAGGAGGTCCTAACTATATGAAATGATATGCTATTTTTCACTAGTGGCAATGACAATTTAGTATTAAAACAATGTCCCAGCGATCCCTAAGGAGTTTAGACTCTAACAGAGCACACTGAATTCAGGATAGATTAATAAGGATGCTGTTCAATCACATAGTACTGATCTGCCTACTTCTTGAGCTAAGATGGTTATTGGAGTCTATCTAGAAAATAGATTTTCTATTTTTATTGATTTTCCTCACACATAGAACTTCTAGTGAATATTGTTCTGATAATTGCTTCCATTAAACCAATTTAGAAACCATATATTTTATGTATGAATAAGAAAGGAAGCAAATTAGATTCAGATGCACACTGTGCTAAATTCTGTGGCTACATATGGAAATTAAGGAGTACTGAGAAATACTACTTTCTTTTGGAGGCTGTTGTCAATTGCGTGACTCTGCTAACAAAACAACAGTAGGAAAAATCTGGCTTTACATTTTGAACAACAGCAACACAGTGGTCTTTTATTGAACAAAACTCCAGGAACAACATTCTACTATAAATATTTTCTGAAACCACAATTTATTTTCTTTTCCTGAAAGATGTTTGCAGCTTCTTTTGCAAGCCCCTTTATACTATTAAAGAGAAAATAAAGTTCAAACTTTGTAATCTGATGGTAATACACACACACACACACACACACACACACACACAGAGGTTAAATTTTTTAAGTTCATATTTAAGGACTTTGGATTTATATTTGAAATTCAGTAATTTGAAGATATTTCTTTTTCCTACTATTCCTTTTCTTTGGCCCTAATCATCCTCCTTTTTGTTATTATTTAAACAAAAAATGTTTTAGAAAACTGGACATTACCATAGTCTCAAATGAAAGAAGAGGTGTTTTTTTCAGGTAAATCTGAGGTCCTATCTATTACTAAAGTCCTCCCTCATTTCAAAAAACTGAGTACCAGTGCAATAGAATTATGCTAATCTTCAGGGAAATTATGTTAATGTTTAGGGACTGGTGTTTGAGTCCCTCTGTTTAGTTATATCTAATGTTCAGCTTTATCATTGCTTTTCTGGTGGTTTGTTGACTCCTTCCTTAGAACCCATGAAACAGTAAATTTCTTTTTGTTATTGTTTTTTACATCTTTTGAGTCCAGTTTTGTCACTTGTGACCAAGAGTCATAAGGAATAGACTAAAATATTTGTACTTTATATTAAAGATGGGAAATATTTGCTGGAAAAACATCTGATTAAGAAGAACACCATGATAATACTTTTAGCTTAAAAAGGAACCTGGATGTACCATGAAGTGTAGCTTAAAGAAGACATAACTACTTTAGAGAATTAGAGCAACAGAAATAAGGCCATGCCAGTAGGGATTAATAGGAGGCAGAGCCTGGAAATACTTAGAGAGTCCACAGAAGTGGATGTCACGTTGACTACGAGAGGCAGAGAGTGCAAGAATTTCTTACCTGTCAAAGCCTTTGGCATGCAAAAGAATGACAATACTGTATTTCAAGTTTCAGATTGGAGATTATTTTGGAGAGTATGTGACGATTCTTACTTCATTTAAGATATTATAAGATTTCCAACTACTACTGCTATTTCTAACTTCTGGCACTAGAAATATCCAGTAGATCATTATTCAGTTCATGAAGACTGGAAAATAGATCACCTTGGGATTTAAATTTTGGTTCAACTATCTTATATATAGTAGTTGACAGATTTGAAGAATATGGAATCATCCTGAATTGTTAGAGAATATGAAAAGTGTAGGAGGATAGAAACGGAACTTTGAATTTAAGAACAAGTAGAAAAAAAAATAGGGAGGTCAGAGATGCTGAAAACTGTCCATTTCGTGATATTTTGGAAATCAAAGAGTAGTTTCTTACAGATAAAAGTGACCTGTAGATACCAAAATGATACCCACATTAGTATTGGTTAAAGAAATGTATACAGTCATGGTAATAAGACCCAAACTACCAAGAGCACAGACAGTAGACTGGAAGATAGAAAGACCTCAGTTTTTGTCCTTGTTGTGCCTTTAGCTAATGACATGATATCAAACAAGCCTCTTATTCTTTCTTTTTAAAGATTTTTTTAAAATTTATTTGAGCTCACATGTGCAAGGGAGAGAGGAGAGAGAATGTTGAGGTAGAGGGGCAAAGGGAGAAGCAGACTCCTCACTGAGCAGGGAGCCCAATGTGGGGCTACATCTGAGGGATTCTGGGATCATGACTGGGCTTAAGGGAGATGCTTAACCGACTGAGCCACTCAGGTGCCCCCAAGCTTCTTATTCTCTCTGAGGCTTGGTTGGTAATAAAAGGATAACCTAGGAGACTTTATTTATCCAACTTTAAATTCCAATGGCTCTTTTGTTATTTCTCTAAAATATACACACTAGAGAATTGTAACATTATTTGAATACTAAATCTTCATAACACAGACTAATCTTTAGCCCCCTACTAATTTAGCCAACAATAATTTTCTTTGCCTATTATGAAGTAGCCCAGTGCTGGGAATAACTGTAGAGGAAAGAACAAATACATTTTCTGGGTTTGTACTCCTTAATATCTGGAGGGAGATAATGGCAATAAGTTAGTCATACAAATAACATTAGAGTAAAAGTGGCATAAATGAAAGGTATCCAAAACAATGTGACATGCAAAGCATGACAGGACATAATCTACAATTGGGTGAAGAATAAAGTAACACTTGATCAGATAGTTGGTCAAAAGATGGGTAGGACTATATCATTTGAAGGGTTTGAAAGAGAGAAGGTACTGGGATCTTAAGATATATATGTGACAGTGGAAACGGAAAACAAAGTGAACAAAATAAATGTGAAAAAGATGGGGAGATATCAGGGACAAGGACAAGCAGAAATCCGTCAGTCACGTTTACGATTTTTAATATCACTCTTAGTGTATTACAACACCATTGAAGGATTTTAAAACTGAAAATAACGTAATTTGATTTTTTTCTTTTTTATCAAAGTTTAGTTGAAACACAATGTTACAATAGTCTCAGGTATATACAAATAGTGATTGGACGACAGTATATATCATGCTGTGCTGGCCACAAATATAGCTGCCATGTGTCACCATACAACACTATTATAATACCAGTGACCCTGGTTACTATAATAAAGAAGATCTGAAGAATGTAGGAGAAATGTTGAAAGAAGTATTGTCAGGCTAGTGAAGTAGAAGAGATAAGAAATGATGGCAGGACTAATGTGATAACAGTGACAATGGAGAGAATAAGACCACTTAAGATACAAGCAGAATAAAAAGAAAACAGTACAACTTGCTGATAGGTTGGATGCAGGCAGTTTGTGTGTGAGAAAGATGTAAATGGCGACACCCATATTTCTAGTCTGAGACACATGGAAAATGAAAATGGCATTTACCATGATTGGGAGCATTAGGGAAACATAAAATTTAGAGGAGAAGATTGTAAGTTGAGTTTTCAATAGATTAAATTTGAAATGTTAACTGGACCTTGTCAATTTTTTTGCTTCATTATTTTTCTTAAATACATTGCTTTGCATTTATAATTGTTTGCACCTCATTCTTTTCCTATTTTTTTTTTCATTAATTTGATATCCTAAACTTTGGAAAATTAACTTTATACAACCAATAATTTAGTGTGTATTTCTCGATTTTAATTCCACAGATAAAAAAGATGATGTACATCTAAATATAGTCTTCAAAACTAAAGATATATATTCTGAACCTAAATGGAAATTCCACATGATATTCATAATGATAGCCATTTTGGGTTTATACAAGTCTATGTGGACCTCAGAATGTGGGGCTGGTATTTTAAGAATATTAATGGGAAAAAAATGTGGGAAATGTATATTTGCTAGCATCACGAAAAAAAAAAAGAATAGTAACAGTTATACTGTCAAATATTATCTGAAAATAATCTCACATATTGCATACAGTTAAATTAGTTTTTGAAAGGAATTCTCGTAGTTCATAAAATTGTAGAGTAAATCAAAACCCATATAGTAATCTTAATGTGGTAAATCAAAATAATTCCCTTATAAATCTTTTCTCTTTTTTTAAAGGTTTTATTTATTTATTCATGAGAGACACACAGAGAGAGGCAGAGACACAGGCAGAGGGAGAAGCAGGCTCCATGTGGAGAGCCGGATGCAGGACTTGATCCTGGGACTCCAGGGTCACACCCTGGGCCCAAGGCAGAAGCTCAACCACTGAGCCACCCAGGAGTCCGTGAAATAATCCATATATAAATCTTAATATATTTAGGATTTATCCTCATAACCAAAAGTAGCCTAGTTTCTCTACTGGTCTGCTAGTTTAGTTTTAGTTTTTATTTTGTTGTTTTTCTTTTCCCTTGTATACAATCAAAATTTGTAATCCAAATTTGAGCAGAATTTGTTTCACATTTCTGTTTTATTTTCTCCACCAGACATGAAGCTGTTTATTCAACATAATACTGCAAGTTGCTGGTTTGTTGAGTACATTGGATACTGGCTTGTACAAGCCTTAGGGTTTGTTTTGATTTCAACATTTGGTCTCCTGGTTGAAAGTCAAATAAAAATAAAATTAGATTTAGTTTTATTGTTGTGAAGCTTTCTCAATCTTCTTTATCCCAGTCCTTATCCTACCTTGTCTGTGTGTAGGATTTGTATTAGTTGAGTGCCAGAAGCTAAATTAAAAAAAAAAAAAAAGTAAAAATTTAATTGCTTTATTGTGTCTATCTGTTTCAATTATCTTGAATCTCTACTGCATGTTGTTAGTTGAAGGAAAGTGCTATCATTTTTTCTCACCTCTGCACCTCACATGAGTATTGAGATTGAAATAAACACCAGCCAAAAAGAGCAGTTAATATAGATGCTGAAACTCATGGTGTGCCCTGCCTTATTCAAGAAAATTGCTAATGTATAACACTGATACCCTGGGACAGGAAGAGTGAAAGTACAGAGAGCACACGAAACACTGGAATAAAAAGACAGAAGAGGAAAAAATAAAATAAAAACAAAGAATGTTAAAGCAATGAGTATGATGCCTGATAAATTTCATTGAAATTAGCAAAGTCAAATGAAATGATGCCACTGAAAAATTGATAAATGTGGGAAATCATATTTAGAAAATATGCCATTAAACATCTAGAAAAGACACCAAGTCAGGATATGTTTTATTGCCAAACATAGCCCTTTGTATTATATTGATGACCTGATTTGGGGGACCAGAAAAAGTACTAATTAGACCCAGAAAAAAAAAATTAAAAACTTGACATCGACATCCATTTTTTTTCTCAACAATTTAATTGGAAAGGAAGACTGTACTTTTATTTTTCCAGTAAATAAAATGTCAGAAAATGTCTCCAGCTTATTATACATAGAATGAAATAGAATATGCTCCTTTAGAGTTTGATGAAAATGGACTCTGGGCTTTTTGTTCAATGGGGAGGATTGAGATAATTTTGAAACTATAGTTTCAAACTATCTACCATGAAAATATATTTGTTACAGAAAATCTGTTGTCATTGCACCAAGCCTCAGCGCTCACTTCTCTCCATGTAGGGGAAAGCGGATGCTGTAGTACTGTGAGAGGACCGCACAAATACCACAGGTTGACTCCCAGTGATTGACCACCTTGTAGAATTCCCTCTGAGTGTGGGTCGCTCTTATGACTTGCTTCTAGCCAACAGAATATGGCAAAATTGTAGAGATGTCACTGCCTTCATTAGGTTATATTATGTGGCAAAGAAGACGGTATTAGGTTCATAAATGTGTGTATCTCCACTAGAGATGCTCTCCTGATGGCCTTGAAGAAACAAACTACCAAACTGTACGATACCCAAAGGAGACAGCAGTGTATGTGTCAGGGAAATAACTGTAGGATGCATCCACCTCAGGGTGGCCTCTCGTCAGGAAGAAGACAGGCTGTTGGCCATACAAGCACAAAGAAATGAGTTCTGCCAATGGAATGAACTTGAAAGTAGATCCTTCCTCCATTCAGCCTCCAAATGAGAATACAATCTAATCAATACCATGATTTTAGCCTTATGAAACCAAGAACACAAGACTTAACTAAATCTTGATTGCAATTCTAACTACAGAAAATGTGAGATAATGTGCTGTTTTAAGCTGCTAAATGTGTGGTAAATCTGTTATGTAGCCATTCAAAAAAAAAAAAAAGGAGTTCAGAGGACATTAGTAAACTAACATAGTGCTTGTAAATAACTATACACTAATAATTGTTTATATGCTGAAATATCTTTGTGAAGCTTTTATCACTTGGGAAGCTACATATACTCACTTCACTGTAAACAAAGATTGATGGACAAAATCTGTTGTTTGTATCTCCTACAAAGTTCTCATTAATTAGTGAGTTTCCTATAATGCCCTTTATATGACATTGATTTTTAGTTCTCTTAAAAATCATTATTCTCCTTTTTGTTTCTTTATAGAAATCCTGATAATGTGGTTTGCTGGGATTTTACCCTGATGATATTTAGCTAATTGACCTGAGAATAATGCAATCCTGATATAAAATACATGTTATCACCATCTACAAAGTTTCAGTGGAAACCAAGATTATACTTTCTTGTTGACTTTGGCTTTGATTGCAGAACCCAACACAGAGAATCTTAAGTGGGCTGGGTTATTTTAAGGATAGAGGCTCATTTTTTAAGGAAAACTATGAATCATATTTCATAAGTAATATTACTTTTAAAAATGCATATTGTGATTATAATGGACCATTTTTCAAAGGCTGAAATTTAAAATGATTTTGGGTGGTTTAAGTGGAGGATTTGCAAGATAGGAATGTGCATCCTTCCTTTACTTAGTTTTTTTTTTTTTTTTCCTGTTTTGTTGACAATTTTTTTAAAGCTTTGATTCAACTAACTTTTTTTTTTAAAGTTTGACCTAAATTCCAGTTGGTTAACATATAGTGTTGTTAGTTTCAGGTGTACAATCCAGTGACTTAACACTTCCATATACCACCCTGTGTTTATCACAAGTGCCCTCCTTAAGCCCCATCACCTATTTAACCCATCCTCTTACCCCCTCCCTCTGGTAATCACCTCTTACTTTTAAGGAAAGAATAGTGTGTGCCTCTCCAATTGTTATGGAGTTGTACATCACAATTACTATCAACCAGAAAAACATAAGGTGATAAAAATTATGTCTTCTTATTTTTTAAGATTGTATATATCTGAGAGAGACAGAGAAAGTATGTGCTCACACACACACATGCAGGCACACATGCACTTACACCTGTGAGTGCTAGCAGGGAAGGAGCAGGGGACGAGTAGAAAGGGAGAGAGAGAGAGAGAGACACAAGCAGACTCTCTGCTGAGCCCAGAACCCAAAACACAGGGCCAATCCCAATACCCTAAGATCAGGACCTGAGCTAAAACCAGGAGTAGGATTCTTAATGGACTGAGCCACCCAGGTGCCCCTGAGCTTTCTTATTGATAAGGGACATGAACTAGTACTATTTTCATTTTTTAAGAACTATCATTTCACTTGAAATTAACTAAACTATTAAAATTCCAGTAAATTAAACAAATATTTATTGATGTCCATATATGTTAAACCTCCTACTATATGTTAGTAATGTGCAGGTGATGGTAATATGTCCTCCACCCACAGCCAGCTACAGTCCCACATACAAACCTTACTATAGCACATAACTAAAGGAGGAATATGAAAACAAGGGCACATAGGAAAAACTTACTTTTTGATTGAAACCATTAAATACAAGTTATTTTTGAGTTTCATCTTAAAGTATTAGTAGACATTTGCTAGAGAGAGAAGGAAAGGACATGCAAGTGGAAAATTAACAACCAAATAAGCACATGTGATCAGTGGGTCTAGTGAACTAGCAGCAAAAGGTTGGGAAATGTAGGTTTCAGAGTTTGGAAACATTTAAAAGCTATGTATTGGGCACCTGGGTGGCTCAGTGGTTGAGCATCTGCCTTTGGCTCAAGTTAATCCCGGGGTCCTGGGATCAAGTCCCACATTGGGCTCAACCTGCTTCTCCCTCTGCCTGTGTCTCTGCCTCTCTCTCTGTGTATCTCTCATGAATAAATAAATAAAAATATATATATTTTTTAAAACTATGTATCATAATGTCATTAATGAGCATCCGCTGATAGAAGAAAATAATTTTTTTGTATTTGGAGCCAGTTTAAGCCAGGTAGCACAGGATTAGAAGGGAGAGATTGTGTATATAATTTCCCAATTCCAAGTTCAGTGACATGACATGATATTAGTAGCTTGAAATTGGCCATGGTGGGAGTATTTATCTACCCTGTAGAAATCAGCAAATTCTACAAACAGGACTTTATCAGAAACACAGTAATTAAACATTTACCAGCGTACTATACTAGACACACACACATACTTATTCATTAACTTGAATATTCAAGAAGTGTTTATGGAATATGTTCTATGTATCATGAACCATCTTGAGGATAAGGTTTGGGAAAAATAAAATGTTCCTGTGCTAGTGTATTCATAAGCAAATAGTTCACTTAAATTGTCTATGTATTGATAAGTGATATGAGATTTAAAAAATAGAACTAGGTAATGGATGGACTAGAGTAACTGGATTTTGGTGAAGGGCTGCTACCTTAGGCTTACAAGAGAAAGCCTCTTTAAGTCCGTGGTATTTTAGCTGACACCTAAATGTTGAAAAAAGCAAATAGCATGTGAAGATTTGACAACAATGTATTTCAAGCAGAAGGAGTCGTAGCAAGTTCAGAGACTGCGGTAGGAAGCATTCATTTTCCCTAGATGAATGTGTAAAATCCAAAGAATAATGGTAAGAGCAATAGAGACCAGAGACTAAGTATAGAAAGGTGATCAGTGATCACTTTAAATCTGGTCTTACAGGCCAAGCATCCATGCAGAAACAAATTAGATGTATACTAATTCATCTGTTAATTAATTTATTTGGCATGTATTAGATACTATCTACCATGCTAGGTTATCAAGAAAAAAGAATAGTCTACAGTCTCTTTCATAAAGAATCCATAGTCTTTGGAGAGAACATGAAGAAAAATCAGGATACCTGCAAGTCACAAGCCACATGGGAGGCTCAGGTTCCCCATCTTCCTGTTCTATCATCCATCCATCTCCTCCATGGCTAATTTAGAAGTTCATTATGATTTATCTAGCTACATATTCAAATCCTATAAAAGGGGCTGGTAAACTAAAATTAAATTTATATTAATAGTTTGGCCAAGTATATTCAAATTCAACTCAGAAAATTTAACCCTAAGATGTCTCTGAGAGGATATATTTATGCTCAGTCTGATGACTGGAAAAATAAAGCTAAAAAAAACCTCCATCTTATTAATTTTACTCCAGTCTACACTCAGAATTATAGCAAAGCAATTTTTTTTCTCCTTATGCAGATGTTGCTCTAAAAATTTTGAATCAAGGCTGTCAAAAACATGCTTATGTTACCAAGGTAAGGTCAAAGTTTTGGCTTTTATTATTCTGTTATGATAAATGGTCTATGCTAAAAAAGAGGAAATAGAAAGACATCTTATAATTAAGAAAGATTGTTTTCTAGAATGTGTAGAGCTATCTGGCTAGGAAGAGTAAATAAAGGCTAGTTTTAAATATGCAGTAGAAAAGAGAAAGAGAAATAAAAAATATAGATTCCTTTGCTCTCTTATTAAAGATCTTTTAAATTATGGCTATCTGGGCTTCTGGAAAGAAAAGGATCTAACACATAATGAAGAACAGGAGAAAACAGTAGCTCATCCCTCCACTCTGAGGAAGCAAGAAACACTTGTTTCCCTTCTATCTTAAAGCAACACCACTTACCAAGTGGCAAAGGGGGTTGTGGCAGGAGGGGAGAGGGGACAAAAGAGAAAGAATAGTAACAAAGACTATCATCATTTATCCACACTATTTAAAAGCTCTGTCCAGTAAACACAGCAATAAAATGTCTTTAAACCTAGCCAACCCAAAGAAATGTCTCCTTCTTAGATATGGAAGAAGGTCAAGGGAACAGTCTTGAGTATATCAACAGTTAGGAAAAAGATAGGGTGTTTGCAGCTTGGAAATAAAGGTATATATAAGTGGGGAGAATAAACCTATGGGTAAAGAGCAAAATAGGAAGAAGATAAGCAAGTGTTCCAAAAGAACTGTGTACTTATATTTGATGATATATTTACATAAATTTGTTTTTTGCTAAATGGGCATTGGAAGAAGTAAATAATATAAGAGGTGAATGGTCAGACGGGTGATGGTTCTAGGTTTGAAACTATCATTTTATTGATCACAAGTTTATTATGTAGAGCTGAGACGTGTGTTGAGAGCAGCTCTTTATTCTTTGGTAATCTGTTTTGAGCCAAGATTCTATTTAGAAGAGAACAGCTGAGAACTGCTGAGAACAGCTATCTAGAAGAACTGCATGCCTAGATCGTAAGGGAAACACAATAGCAGCACAATTTGATGTGCTTGAATGTAAATTTCATGTAGGTGGGCATTTTGTTATTGTTTTTCTCTCATATGTTCTGCAAGGAGGGAGAAAAGACATTAAATGGAGCTCAAAACAAAAAAAAAGGCTTGATGTTGTTTAGGGAAAATGCTAAGACACACAGTGAGGCTATAAGTGACATATATCACAGGGAAACAAGCGAGTTTCTAATTATGTTCTAATTGTTAAATGTTCTAATTGTTAGTGAAACATTTTTTTCACACGGTGGTATATAGTACAATCTGTACATAAAGTTAGTTTTACCATCGGTATATGTGTATATGTACATACATGTGTGTATATAAGTGTATATTTATAGAGAAGTATGTACATATTTACATTAAATACGCATGCACATATATATGTGCATATTAAATTTAAATTACAAAATGATAAACTATGAATCTGGATAGATTTCAATAAGATAAAACTTAAAACTTTTTTTATGTTCTGTTTGGTTTGTTTTGTGGATTCCAAATGTGTATGGATAATTTCATGTCCCAATTCTATTCCATGGGATGGTATTATAAAGAAAGTCATCCTATTGGTTTCATGTCAATGGTTCAATCTTATTCAACACTTACTACCGTGAAACAAATATATATCCACTACTTTGCTAGATATTAAATCAATGAGTGAGAGACAATATCAATTAGTTCAATACAGATCTAAAAACAGGTGGTTGACCTCCTCCCCATTTGACCGACAGCTGCATCTTCTAGTGCAGTGCCTGTCACATCCCCTAGACATGATGGTGAAACTTGGAGTAAATGATTTGGCCATATTGGACACTTGGTCACCAGGGCTGCTTTTAATTCTGGCAAAGTGGATATTGTCATAATTAATGACCCCTTCACTGATCTCAACTATATGGTCTACATGTTCCAGTATGATTCCATCCATAGCAAAATCAAAAGCACAGTCAAGGCTGAAAATGGGAAACCTGTCATCAATGGAAAGCCCATCTTCCAGGAGTGAGATCCCACCAACATCAAGTGGGGTGATGCTGGTGCTGGGTATGTTGTAGAGTCAACTGAGATCTTCACTACCATGTAAAGCAATAGGACTCACTTAAAGAGTGGGGCCAAGAGGGTCATCATCTCTGCCCCTTCTACTGATGCCCCCATGTTTGTGATTGACACAAAAGAAGTATGAGAAGTATGACAACTCCCTCAAGATCATCAGTAATGCCTCCTGTACCTTGAACTACTTGGACCCTCTGGCCACAGTTGTCCATGACAACTTTGGCATCATGGAAAGACTCATGACCTTAGTCCATACCATCACTGTTACCCAGAAGAAAATGGACATACCCTCTGGGAAGCTGTGATGTGATGGCCACAGGGGTGCCCCCAGTATCCTCTCTGCTTCTACTGGTGCCAGCAAGGCTATAGAGAAGGTCATCCCTGAGCTGAATGAGTCTACATGGCCTTCAAAGAGTAAGAATCCCTTGTACCACCATCCCAACAAGAATAAGAGAAAGAGAAACACCTTCAGCTGCTGAGGAGTCCTTGTGCCAACTCATTCCCCAATACGCTGAGAATCTCCCGACCTATACACAGTTTCCAACCCAGACACCCTGAAGAAGAAGAAGAGGGGTTTTGAGAGCCATACCTAATCATGTACCATCAATAAAGTATACTGTACACAGCCAAAAAAATTTAAAAAAAATACAAAAATGAAAACAAATGGTTGAACCAAAAAGTACTAAAGTTTAGATAAGGTTATAAATGAGGTTTTATCAAATTGCAAGTGGGCATTCAGAAGGCAGAAACTGATTTGTGAAATAATTATAGAGAAAACATGTGTAGCTCAAAACTCAGAAATGGAAACAGAACAAACCAAAACAAAAAGCCTCCTCACAAATAAAGGAAACCCTTAAAGAAGTAAAAAAAAAAAAAAAAAAAAAAGAAACCTCAAGAAAGATAAACAATTAATATATGCAGACTCTATTGAATGTTCTGAAAATTCACGTTAAGCTGCAATTCTATTTTTTTTTTAATTTTTATTTATTTATGATAGTCACAGAGAGAGAGAGAGAGAGAGGCAGAGACACAGGCCGAGGGAGAAGCAGGCTCCATGCACCAGGAGCCTGACGTGGGATTCGATCCCAGGTCTCCAGGATCGCGCCCTGGGCCAAAGGCAGGCGCCAAACCGCTGCGCCACCCAGGGATCCCTAAGCTGCAATTCTAATGTCATCTTGGGTGACTGAGGCAAAGCCTTGGGCATGTGCCAGAAGGACAGTCAGTTAAGAGATAATTGCATAGGTCCATGGACCTCAAATGACAACACACTCAGTGAATAAAGTTCATAAAAGTCAATCCCACAGATGTGGACACTGAAGAAATGCATTTGCTCTCATCTTGTTTCCAGGTAAAGGAGGAAAATGTCTCCACTGAGAAACTCAAGCAGCCCTCAGACTGAAGCCACACTACCTTCGTGGCACAAAATCCTTCAGGACCAGATAAACTTGGTTTTACAACATTTTTGGTCATATATTTAACATAGAGAGTCAGTAATATGAGAGACTACTAGAACAAATATGTCTAATAAATTCCTTTGTAAAGTAGTCTTCTGGAAAATGTTGTGAATCCTTGCCGAAGGGGCATATAATTTTTAAGAATTTAGGTTCTTTCCTTGAAGGCAAATAGATTCCTAACAGATATCCATTGGCTCCTACTGTGCTCTACTCACTGAGTTGAGACTGCCCTTAGCAATTATTTTACAGTATGAGATGTGGACCAAGTAAATGAGACTCGCCCAGGATATTTTTTTTAAATTGCATACTTATGTGCCCTACTCCAGGCCTGAGGATGTAAATCCTTAATATTAAAGTTTGATAAATTGGACTGTGCTGTGGGGCTGCTCTTCAGTAAGTTTTGGAAAAACCAACAAATGTTATTTTTATCATAAGCAACAGATACACACACACACACACACACACACACACACACCCTCCATATCTCTCTATCCCTCTATCTATCTATCTATCTATCAATCTATCTATCTATCATCTATCTATCTATCTATCTATCTATCTATCTAAGTATAGTGCCAAACCTGGAAAAGGCTTAAACTGTTGCTAAAAAGTGTCCCTCATTTTAAGATGGGGTCAATAACAATTATTTAGAAGTTGCCTCTAAGCAGAATGTCATTAAAGAAAGAGTTGCTGGCTTCTGTCAAACTTCACCCTTGGAGATAGCATAGAAGTAAGAAGAGGGTAATACACTCCAGAGCCAAATAAAAACTATAAAATACACACAGCCAACAACAATAATGAAGCCTTGGGGAACCCTCTAGAAAACAGAATGTGCCAAGATCCATGTGCATGTGTGTGCGTTGGGGAGCAAAGTGGAAAAAGACAGCCTTCTGAGGCAGAGGACCAAGCATCATGAATGTAGGTTAAGTAGTAAGACAGCTTTCTAGCTGTGCTAGGCTCCCTCCATGCCCTAGGGGCGTGATTACCTGGCCCACAGACAATGCAAAGAGAGCAATAGGAGCCACAGCTTCTGAAGGCATTGCAACTTTGGGACGTTGGGATATGGCTGGGTTGAGAAGCATTTTAACAAATGCAGTTCATCTTGCCAGATCCTGATATTTCCCTTTACTCCCCCAAAGTACAGACTAGCTCAACAGGAGGAGGTAAGTTGTGGGAAAGAGCAATGCCTAGGTGAAATATTGGGAGGCTTCCTAAAGTCAGAAAGAATGATCCCAGATTGCAACATGCAAGTTTATCTGACCCTGAGGCCTTCCTCCTCCTTAATTCATCAGCTGGGTCAAAGCCCTTAATCCTCAGGCACAGCGTCTAATAGTTTTCAGGTATGAACAAGAAAACCTATGAAATCTATTAAAAATGCAAGAACTACATAAAAACAAAACAAAGACATGATAAACTGAAAAAAAAAAAACAGGGAAAACAGAAAAAAATGATCAGGAACAAGAACTCAAAATATGCATAGCAAAGATCTTAGAGCAATATATATATAATATTATTATATATTACTCATTATATATATATGTTGCTAAGGATAAATCTTGTATATATCTATATATATATAAAACTTAAAGACAAGCTATTATAAAGAACAAATTGAAACAATTGCTTGTTTGGATGGAACAATAAGTGATAAAGCACAAAGAATGAATCGGAGAACTAAAAAGATTGGCAAAAGCTCTATTTCAAAAGCCACATAAAATTCATAAAGGTATGGAAAACATAAAATGTAAGATCCATGGGAGTTCTAGGTGAAGAGGAAAAAATTACATAAGAAAGAGAAATACCTGAAGAAATAAGGACTGGCTGTCATTTAGAATTAGACAAATATAAATTATCAGATTGATTGGTCACAGAGAGTCAAAAAAGAGATAAACAAGTGAGAAAAAAAAAACAAAAGCTCACAATTACGCATGATGTTAGAAATTCAAAATTTAGAAACAAAGTAAAATGGCAAATGCAGACTAAGAGCAGGTCAAACACAAAGGAAGAAACTTCACATACTTTTTTTTTATTTTTTAAATTTTTTTCCACATACTTTAAAAATACTTTATTTTTTTATTTTTATTTTTTTAAAATACTTTAAACTTAGGTAAAATATTACTTGTAATATGAGACGTTTTAAGATTCACGAAAGGGTCTCTTTATTTGCTATGTTGCTTGAAATAAAATCAAGGGATTTTATTTAAAGGAGGGAATCCAAAAAGAATCAATGACATATTCAATGGGATATTGATAAATCAAGAGAAGTCAATCAAATGGAAAGTAGAGCCAATGAACGATCTAATGGACTATAACGTATACGTGGATGCTGGACTGACTTAACAGAAATTCCTCTTTATTCTTTACCCCCTTCCTGCAGTCATGCCCTTTTTAGGGGGACTTCAGTCACATGCCCTAGCCTTGACTGCTTCACTGGTTGGAGCCTGCCTAATCTCTCCTTGGCATACTCCACTGTTTCCCCAAAAGGATGGCTCCAATTCCTGAAGAATCCATGACAGGATCATCTGCCAGAGTTTATTCTCAACCACTCTTCAGCCTCAAGTTTTATACAGAATATTGCAGACTCTTCAAATTGAAAGGAAGCTTAAAGGTCATGCTCCTGTCTAAACTTTCAGATGCTCCTCTTAATCCCAGGAATTTATTAGTCTGCCTGAGACAGATCACAGTGTTTCCCAGGTCAGACCGTGGTTCCCGTTCAGAACTCTTCCATCCAATCTAGCCTTTACTTGGAAGCAATACATAAAGGCTTTTTTCTTTAATACTTTGGTTTACTTTTTTAAAAATGTAATATATATCAAATCCCTTGAATTCTTTTCAACAGTGGTTGCGGTAAAATGTTCAGCGGCCTACTGAGAAGACAAAACAACTATCTTTCAACGATACATTGTCCCCTCTTCTCGTGATTTGATGTTAGTATGAATGTTTATGTACAAGAACAGAAAGGTGGTATGAACTTCCTTAGGCAACAAAGAGAAAGGAAAATTATTGGCTTACAAACCCAAACTCCAGGAAGAATAAGGATGAAACTAGCAGTTTGCTACATTTTAAATAACAGACTCACTGTTTCCTTTAGTAAAAAAAAAACTAATTTATTTACTCAGAAACACCAACCTAGGCCACGCCTGAATCAAATTCCCCACAGATCAGTCCGTCAAGGTAGAGTCTTGGTAGGATCTTGGGATCGAGTTGGCATGACTGGACAGCAAGCTCTACTCTCTGCAGGGCTCTCCCTGCAGGTAGTCACAGGGCGTCAGGGTTCCTATCACTTTGCAGTAAGCTGATAGGGGTCTGTACTTTGGGGAGCATTTTCCAAAACACAAGAAACAACCCTAATGCACTCCAGTGGGACTTTTATTACTGTCCATAACTGCCTTAAAGCAAACATCAGATCTGGGAAAATCACCATTATCATATATTTACCAACAATCTATGCTGGTATAAGTAAATGGAAGTTACTGGTAGAGCAAATCTGACATGTTAAGGTACGATAGCTCTGAAAATTTTCACAGGAAAGTAATTTTAAATTAAAGACTGAAAACCTTTATACTCTTTGTACTTTTCATAAGCCTGAGTGCTTTAAGTATTTGAGTTTAAATTGATTAGTTAGTCCTGAGTGTTTCGTCCAGAACATCTAGTGAAAGTTATCTATATTTTAAACATTAATTTTCACAGAAACAAACTGTACACTTCTTAACATTACAGGCAGAAAAAAGGTAAGAAATATTAGGTAAAATGAAGCCTTACTGAGACTTATAAACGTGGAGTGCTTATTTTAATAGTAAAAACACTATAATATAAAAAATAATATTACTTCTAGACTACTACAAAAATTCCATATATTAATGGAAGCTTTCACTTGTATTTAGATTTTATTTTTTTAATTTTTATTTATTTATAATAGTCACACAGAGGGAGAGAGAGAGAGAGGCAGAGACACAGGCAGAGGGAGAAGCAGGCTCCATGCAGGGAGCCCGACGTGGGATTCGATCCCGGGTCTTCAGGATCACGCCCTGGGCCAAAGGCAGGCGCCAAACCGCTGCACCACCCAGGGATCCCATCACTTGTATTTAATAATTATATGATATGTCAAATTAATTTACTGAGATATACCTTAAATAATAAGCAGATAACCAATATAATACAAATGTAGGTGTTGTGGCTTTAGATATTTTAATATTAAACAGACAGGATAAAAACATTTAGACATCTCTCCCACACCAAAATAACTAAATTGTATTTTGATTTGTCCTTCTTACATATAAAACTCTTATGAGAATAATTCAAGATTTTAACAAAAAAAAATGTAGTCTTATGCTTTCTTAGTTTTATTCTTAACTTTTCAAGGAAAAATTTCTAGCTCAATGAATAATTCATAAGGGATAGGAGGGGGAAATCATAGCAGGAAAATCTTGATATGCTAAAACAGAATGTATGTGTTCATTTTTATGTCACTAAATGTGGACTATTTACTAGGAGACTATCCCTTAACAGAGGGAAATAACAAAATAGCTGTATGATAATTATAACAAAGTTAAGCTATCCGTCCAGTGTAGCTTATTATAGTTTTAAACAGAGGTATGTTACACATACGCACACATACAGAAATTTCTTTTCATCCTTTTCCCTTCCTGTGCTGAAGCTAAATATATTTTATTAATATTGGTTAGAATATCATCACATTCTAAATCTTTGAAGTAATAAGGGTGTTCAAAGTAGGGGAAAAAATGTGAAGTCAGTATTGCCTCTTGAGAGCCTTCAAGAACAAATAAAAAAAAATCTTAAATCAATAAATTCAATAATCCTTTGACTTTCCTCTTTGCTGTATGCATCTATAAAGGCTTATAAACAGAAAACTAAAGAATTCCTTAGGTTTATTTGAAATTATATTAAAAAATTGTGTAGTCATCGACAGCTTGTGTTAGTGAAAATAGTAATTTAAGGATAAACAAAAAAGGAGACACATTTTTTCAAAAACATAATAGTTTTGAAAGCTACTACATCACACATTTAAACCATTGATATTGAATTCAAATATATTATACCCCAAGTCTTTATTTTCAAATATGTTTATAAATTTTAATGAATATTTATTGTACACTTGATTCATGAAAGGCAGTGCATTACTACTTTTGAAAATAAAAATGAATAAAAAAGTAGTACTACATCGTATGCCCTTGCCAATGAGATAAGACTTTGTACCTTGTTACCAAGCCAACTCTATTAATGAGGATAAAAGTAGATGACTTCATTTTTTGAGGGAGGCTCCCCAATAACCACAAAAACCTGATATGGGAATTGATCTTTCACATCTTCAGGTAGAAATCAACTGAATTTCAGTCAATTTCCAAAGTTTTTTTTTTTTTTTTTTTTTTTTTTTACTTATTTATATTTTTAAAGATTTCTTTATTTATTCATGAGAGACGGTGGCAGGGGGACAGACACATAGGAAGAGGGAGAAGCAGGCTCCATGCAGGGAGACCGATGTGAGGCTCGATCCTGGAACTACAGGATCACCCCCCTGAGCCGAAGGCAGATGCTTAACCGCTGAACCATCCAGGCATCCCCAATTTCCAAATTTTTAAAAAAGATTTTATGTATTTATTCATGAGAGACACAGAGAGAGGCAGAGACACAGGCAGAGGGAGAAGCAGGCTTCCTACTGGGTGCTTGATGTGGGACTCGATCCCAGGGCCCCAGGATCATGACCTGAGCCAAAGGCATGCCGCCCAGGTGCCCTCAATTTCCAATTTAAAAAAAAAAAAATTATGTTTAGTCTATTCACAAAAAACAAAACAAAACAAAAAAATCCATGTTTTTAAGTCCCAAGAACAGTTTTCATATTCGGCAGTGCAGAGTAGCTTCATGATAAGACTGAAATTATATATAATTTAGGTCCCTATTTCAATATATTTTAGGCCCATCTCAGTTGGAAATCATATATTTGGGGCCCATCATTAATCAGGACCAGTGGGATAAGACTTTTCTAAAAGATAAATTCAATACATTGACAACATTTAGACTAAATATTAGCAATATGATGAAATGTATACCCAATTGCATACCCAAATTCAAATTTCTTTTTTTTTTTCCAAATTCAAATTTCATCTTGTTTTATTCCTCTTAAATAAGGGGCCAATGTTATAGTAATCTTGACCCAGTGATCTCACCTAATCACAGATGAAGTTCTGTTAAAAAAAACAAATAACAAAAAAACAATGTCACTATCTAATAAAAGTTCTCATGTCTGGTTAATTATGTTAGATTATCTTTTTCCTAAATACAATTAAATGTTTGAAATTATGTGAAAGAAATGAAAAAGTTAAAATTATACAAGAGCCCAAATACAGTAAGCCTATTTCAGTGATGAGAAATTTTTCATTTGAGTTATAAATTGTTATAAGTCTTCGCGGTTACAAACTTAACTACCTTTTAAAGTAAACGTGTGGTCTATTAGAAATATCTTGAATTTACTCAGAAAAAAAAATATCTTTTATTTTCTATCTTTCCATTAAAGTTTTTCCATATAATGTGTATTTCTAAGACAATACTTTCCAAAAATATAACTAGGAAAAATGTATTGTTTTCCTTTAATGAAAATGTTTCATGTCTACAATTCTAACAGCACACCAATGGTCTTAAGGGTTAACTTTTTTTTTTTCCAATGATAGTTCCTTTTATTTTTAACTTTTTTTTTTAATTTAAATGCAATTTGCCAATATATAGTGTAACACTCAGTGCTCATCCCATCAAGTGCCTCCTTAATGCCTGACACCCTGTTACCCCATCTCCCCACCTGCCTCCCCTTCTGTAACCCTTTGTTTGTTTCCTGGAGTTAGGAGTCTCTCATGGTTTGTCTCCCTCTCTAATTTTTCCCACTCAGTTCCCCTCCTTTCCCTTATAATCCCTTTCAGTATTTCTTATACTCCACGTAATAACTTGCTTTAAGCTGATGCACTCCCTGCTTCCTGACGTAGGCCCTCCTGGTGTACAGTAGAACCAACCTACCTTTCTTGACATCTGCAGACCACCGGCCTTGGGGAGAGAAGGACCAAAGAACGTAAGGCTGGATCAATCTGAAAACAGCTGCTGAGGGTGCCAGCAAGTCTATTCAGGGTCACGTTGACATAGGACTAACTGTCGGAGCACCTACTTCTCTTGCATGCAGCCTCCACTGTTTCCCACATCTTCCAGATTCTCCTGTATTGGGAAGACGGTCTTTGGGACATTAGTTTACCATCTTCCCAGGTTGCCAGCTTCCTGAGTAGAGCAACTTTTCCTTTCCCACCATTGCTTGTATTTCAGGTACTGATTTTCGAGTGGCAAGCAGCCAGACCTTAGTTCAGAACCAGTACTATGTCTGGTAACACAGCTGGGCATTGTTTTTTTCCATTTTCTTTTAACAAAAATTTAAGAAAATCATTTGAATGTTAATAGGTATTGTAGGATATATTATGTGTGTACATACGGCATACATGTATTCCTTCTTACACAAAGAAATAGGAGATTTCTTCCTCTTAGGGAAACGTGTACAGTATATGTCTCAGTTAGGATTATTATTTTTGCTTTGGTAATTTAAGTACAATAGATACTAAAATATGTCAAATATCCTACAAAGTAACATACCTCTTGTTGTTAATATGTAAAACTTGCCATAAAGGGACACAAGATTTAAGTTATCAGGACATACTGCATCTCTTCCTTTCTGCTCTGAGCCACCTACATTTCTGGCTTACAGCCATTAGCCTGCTAAGATTCTCTGCTTCTATCCTGTGTGATAATCTATTCTCAACTTGGTATCCAGCATAATTCTTTAAACATTTAAATCAGATTCACCCTCGATGCCCAAGAATGAACTCTCTGCTTTTTCTGAGATGTTGACATCTACACCATTAAAAACACATTGTAAACCTTAATCAGGTAAGATTTCTGATTCATGACTTTGACTTGACAACCTGATTTTGTGTGTTAGAGCAAGCTCTGTTATCAACTATTGCAATTTTATAAAAGTATCAGAAATTGAATTTTGGGATCTATCGTTTTTGGATGTTTTCAGGAAAAAATTCCAACTGATACTGAATGTAATGGAAGAAAATTTTGAGATATTATTTAGAAAACCAAGTATTTATTTAGTATTTTTGCAAAGTGACTTACAAAATAGTTCCTTAAAGGATTAAGTATTTAAAATTTGATGATAAATAGCTTTCTTACCAGAGAGAAAGAAGCTACATCTGTGATGAAGAACATTTATGTATATTCAACATCAGCTTTTTATTTTATTTTATTTTATTTTGGTAACATCAGCTTTTTAATAAAAATACTCTAAATATATAATTACTGTGCATATGTAAACATATGTGTAAATTTTGGCAATTATGACTTCAATTCACATTGATGTTTTGTTCCTTTTTAAATATAATTCTATATTGCATGTGAACTACAGGTGATTTCTAATAGACATATGACCCAATGGTTTGTTAACTTAAGAAGAAAACATATTAACATGATAATCTACTCCACAAATTTTATAGTCATATTACATAAAAAATATAATTTTATCTTCAATGTTGAAATTTGTAGTCGATGTATAATTACCTTCTCATTGTCAGATGTTCTACTTATGACAGAATTAATTTCTGTATGCTTTACTTTCATTCCATGACTTGTTTGGAAAAAGTGAAAAAATATTGAAATTCTCTGGTTCTCTGAAGCATCTGATAACACTGCTTTAAAAATGTCACCTTTAGAGGCTCCTGGGTTGCTCAGTTGGTTAAGCATCTGCCTTCAGCTCAGGTCATGATTCCAGGGTTCTGGGGTCAAGCCCTGAGTTGGACTGCTGCCCCTTGGGGAGTCTGCTCTCTGCCCCCCTACCCCTCTCCTGATCATCCTCTCTCTCTCTAAGATAGATAGATGATAGATAGATAGATAGATAGATAGATAGATAGATAGATAGATGATGGATAGATAGGATAGATTCATAAACAAATAAATAAAATATTTAAAACAAAAATAAAAATGCTATCTTTGAAATTGCCACTCTTTGTTAGTGGAGCCAGAATATCAATCAATTCATGTCTTGTGGCAAATAGTTCACATGCAAGACAAAACTTGGATTAAAAAATGAGCTAACTTAGAACAGTTATTTGATCTAAATGAAAAGCCATGCTTCATTCACTGATAAGTAACAGCACCTCTACCACTGTATACATTAGTTATTTTAAGGGATAGTATAGTCTACTTTAAATAATGATAGGTATTGATGTTTCTGCAGTAGATTTGTGATTTCTGATTTCAGTAGATTTGTGTTTTCAGTACATTTGGCTTACAGTAAAGAAATTCAGAGAATTCAGAGAATTCTGAATTATGATAAAATATATGTCTTCTGAATCTTAACATTACCATAGTTCTCATGATGGATGTTAAATGTCTACATATACTTTGTCTAACTCATATGTCAGTCATCACCATCCTAAAAATATAAACTCAGTAAACATGCTTTTTTTTTGCTCATTCCTTTTAGAAGGTTTTATTGCAAAACAAAAGGCCTTACCTCACAATAACATGAATAGTAAGTTGAAGATTCGTATCATAAAATGACTACAAAACGACTGTGACATTTTAGATGACCTCTTGTATGCACATAGCACAGATGCTCAGACTCCATTTTCCTCACATATTGCATACACAGCTAACTCCTCTTGTTTCCTGCTGACTTCACCAATTGTCTGCCTTTGTGATCTCCTACAAAGCTGGCTGATATGCCAAGTGGCCTAGCTAGCAACTGCATTAAATGCTCCTCTCCACACCACCCAGAATCCAAAAGGAGTTAGCTCTTCATAATTGTTCATGTCTGAATGCATCTAATATTATCAGCCAGCCTCATACATACTTCCCTGAAGGGATAATGATAGTAGAGAACTGTTATAAATGGAGTTTTTAAAGATTTATACATCTTTTAAATGAATACTTGGTTCATTGCATAGTCAACTACTAGAGGATTGAATTAGATTTAATACTGGGAGGGAGGGCATGAAGAAACAAATACAAATAAATAGTAATAAGGCTTATGTTCTCACTTTGCTCTTTGAATACAAAATATATTTTTTCAAAGCTACTGAGTGGGGGAGATAAGAAGAGACTATACTTGTGGTTCCATATGACTGAACTATCTGGAAAACATTCATGCTCCCCACACAACAACCAATATTTCCTAGTCTTTCTTAGAATTAGGTTAGGGCCATGTTACAATTCTGTTCAAAGAATGGTGAGTATGTGTCACTTCTGGAATCACATTTTCAGATTTTGTTCAGATTCACTCTGTTGAAGCAGTCCTCGTTGGCCACTCCAACCATTTGCCCTTTAGAAGTAGAAGATTAATCTTTTGTTTAACACTATTAATGGTGGGTAGTCTGAGTTGAAACTGGGGATTTGGTGGACAGGGATGGGAAAAGGGGTTTGGGGACAGATATTTCATAATTCTAAGCAATTAATCCCCTTATGTTACTACTTAGATAAAAATTCTGCTCCTCTATTTATGACTTATTATGATCTTGTTTTCAGAAATACTCAAATGGTTACAAACATTACTAAGAAGGGGGTGGGAGGAGGCAGGTGGAAACAAAAAGGTAAGCATATTTAAAAAAAATACTGTACATGTTTTTCAAAATACTTTTAAAAATACTATTTTTTGCCAGTACCATACTGTTTGGATTACTGTAGCTTTGCAATATATTTTAAAAGCATAAAGTATAATGCCTCTAGCTTTGTTCTTCTTGCTAAAGAAGCCAATTGCTTTGGCTATTCGAGGTCTTTTGTGGTTCCATATGAATTTTAGTATAGTTTTGTCTATTTCTGTAAATAATGAGATTGGGATTTTAATAGTGATTGCATTGAATCTGTAGATCAATTTGGTAATATGGACTTTTTAATGATATTAATCATTCTAATCCATGAACACAGAATGTCTTTCATTTAACTATCTTATTTAATTACCTTTATCAGTGTTTTATCATTTTCAGTGTACAAGTATATCATCTAATTAGTTAAATTTATTCCTAAGTATTTTATTATTTTTGTTTCTATTTTCAATGAGATTGTTTTCTTAATTCCCTTCCCTATTCAGATAACTCATTATTAGAGCACAAGAGTGGATTGACTTATAGATCAATGGAACAGAATAGAAAGACCAGAAGTCCACAGATATATGGTCAATTGATCTTCTATGAGGGTGCCAAGAACACACTATAGGGAAAGGATATTCTCCTCAATAAATTATGTTAGAAAAACTGTATATCCATACATAAGCAATGAAATTAGACCCAAAACTCACATTATGTACAAAAATCAACTCAAAATGTATTACAGATTTAAACATAAGACCTGAAGGACTCTTGGATGGCTCAGTGGTTGAGCATCTGCCTTTGGCCCAGGGCATGAACCTGGAATCTGGGATCGAGTCCTGCATGGGGCTCCCTGTAGGGAGCCTGCTTCTCCCTTAGCCTGTGTCCCTGCTTCTCTCTCTCTTGCTGTGTCTCTCATCAATCAATCAATCAATCAATCAAAAAAAAAATTAAGACCTGAAACCATGAAATGGCTAGAAAAAAAATCAGGAGAAAATCTTCTTGACATTGGTCCTGGCAATGATTTTTTGGATATTGTATCAAAAGCAAGGCAACACAAGTAAAAATAGACAAATAGGAGTACACCAAACTAAAAAGCATCTGCACAGAAAGGAACAATCAACAAAATGAAATGGGAAGAATTTTTGTAAACCATATATCTGATAAGGGGTTAATCTCCAAAATATATAACTTAATAGCAAAAACAAGAAAACAAAAACTGAATAAAAAATAGACAAGGGAGATGAACAGACTATTTTCAAAAGAAGACATACAAGTGGCCAACAGGGATATGAAATGGTGCTTGGCATCACTAATCATCAGGAAAATGCAAGTAGAAACTATAATGACATATGACCTTACATTTGTTAGAACAGCTTTTATAACAAAGAAGATAATCATTTGTACGACCATTATAGAAAATATTATGATGGTTCTTCAAAAAATCAAAAGTAGAACTAAGATATACGTGGCAATCTTACTTCTGGGCATATATTCAAAGAAACTGAAATCAAGATCTTGAAGAGAAATATCTGTACTCTCATGTTCAATGTATCATTATTCATAATAACCAAGATAAGGAAACCACCCAAAAGTCTGTTAAGAAATAACGGATAAAGAAAATGTAGTATACATATACCTGTACCAAGGTGAGGCGCCAGCAAAGATTGGAGTCTGTGTGACAGGTGATGGGAGCCTAGAGGAGCGCTCCCGACTTCTTCTGTGGCCATTTCCTAACCCAGGATTTCCCTGCCAGAGATCCTGAGAGATCCTGGAGGGAAATGGGAGATAATGGGAAGAGTGGTTGCAGCTGCAGTGTCTCCTGTGGATCCACCCATCCTCTCAGGGGCCCCTGACGCTCAGCACCTCTCAGCAGCTCCCCCCACTGCTCCTTCATCATCAGCACCTGCATTTTCTCCCAAACATACCCCAAGCCATATAGTGAAACCACATCATGCACCCGTGGCCTACAACGGTGCCCTGTTTGCATTCCTAGGAACACCCACACTCCATCCACTGGTATCAGGTCTCGGCTTCGGCCGGCAGATGTCCTCAATTGTGCTAATCACACACACGCAGACACACATCAATGATATTCAGCTGCGCAAAAAGAGAAAAAAGAAAACAATTATGTCATTTAGTGACAACACGGACATAAGATTAAATTAAATATAATAGTAGACTTAATATTAAGTTAAACAAGAATAGAAAAACAAACACTGCATGGTCTCACTTATATGCGGAATGTAAAATAATCAAACTCATAGAAGCAGTTGCCAGGGGCTGGGAGGAAGGGTAGTGGGGTGATGTGGGTCAAGGACACAAAGTTTCAGTTAGGTGAGATTAGTAAATTCTGGAAGCTCTAATGTGCGTCATGGCAAAGACAATTAATAATATTGATACTTGAAATTCGTTAAAAGGGGTAGCTCTCAAGTGCTCTCACCACAAACAAACAACAAAAAGGAATAGGACTGTATGAGGTGACAGATATATTCATTAGCTTGCTCATGATGGTCATTTCACAAGGTAACATTTTTAAAAACATCAAGCTGTACACCTTAAATAGTTGGGATTTTTATTTTTCGATTATACCGCAATAAAGCTATTTTAGAAATATTGTCCATTAAGCCACTGCTTCTCCTTTGCCTTCTTTACATTTCTTCGCAGCCTGTTACACAATATGGCTTAGGCTTTGTAGTTATTTACGTATTTATTATATGATGAGTCTGATAGAAGCTCATTCAGAACTTTAGATTTTTTTGTTTTTAAGATTTTATGTATTTATTCATAAGAGACACAGAGAGAGGCAGAGACACAGACAGAGGGAGAAGCAGGCTCCCCACTGGGTGCTTGATGTGGGACTCGATCCCAGGGCCCCAGGATCATGACCTGAGCCAAAGGCAGATGCTCAACCACTGAGCCACCAAGGTGCCCCTAGAACTTTAGATTTCCTTTACTAAGTTTCCAATGACAAGTTTGATGTAGGCACACAATAAATGATTTCTAAATACATGAATGAATTCTCATTCTGTAGGGAGATGGAGGTTAGCATTAAAGAGTGAGTCTTTGCTGTCTTAGGGACCTTCTCACCTGAACTTGTGGCTGCCATCAGAATCAAGGAGGAGTAAAATACAAGTAAAGTTCAGTGGACATCTGAGTTCAGGAACAATAAGAAAAGAGATATATCATTTGAACATATCACTAAAACTGAAGAGCAAAACAACACAATCGCATTTAGGAGTATGGAACTGGGCATCTAGCAGACAAGCAAGGAAATGGAGGTGAAGAAGTAGCAACAGCCTGGAAATCTGTCTAAAGAAATCCTGTTTTCCTTGCACGCTTCCCTAAGGTGTGCTGTAACGCCTGCTATATAATGGGGCAACTTGGAAGAGGGTTTCTACTGGGTGGCGATCAGTAGAGATGTTAAGATATTAACTAGTAAACCAAGTTTAAAATATATTATAAGTAAATAAAATATATAAATAAAATATATTATAAATAATTAATATATATTTTATATATAAATTTATATATTTTAAAATTTATATATATTTATTTTAAAATTTATGTATTATTATATATTTATATATAAATAATATATTATAAAAATTTAAAATATATATATTTAAATTTTAAAATACATATATTTAAAATTTTAAATATAAATTTATATATTTTAAAATATATATTAAAAATATATATAAATATATATATTTTAAACTTGGTTTACTAGTTAATATCTTAACATCTATCATCTATCTATATATATATATATATATATATATATATATATATGCCATAATAAGATTTTAAAACATTACAGGTGGGACCATGTCACTCTGTGTTTTTTATCCTGCTAAATTTAAGATTTCCTATGAACTGAATTTAGCAATTATTTTGAGCCCTATGGATAGGTTTCAATTAAAAAAGGGAATGGGGGGAGTCATTTCAAACTAGTCATATCAAACAATCAGGAGTTAAAACACCAAAACAGAAAACATGATTGAGAGAAGCCTTGCGAGAGAATCTTACCTGTATTATGGGTAAGCCCTGGTTGGCTTTCCTTGTACAACACGCAGAGTGAAGGTCCTTGGTTACTGATACAGATCATTCCTCACTTCACTATTTTGTAAAATACTGGAACTTGATTATTCTATAGTTGCATAGTTTTCTTTACTCACAGCAATTTTCATACGTCTTACATCCAAATCAAAATGTAAATAGGATGTAAATTTTATGATAAATCAGCTAAATTACCATTACTTTTCAATCGGTTTACATGATAGCAGTTTGAAGGAGCAAAACATCATCTCAATGTCAAAAACACAAATGTATTTTTACGGTTCTGATTTCCTGTTAGTAATTATACAATTAAATTGATCGTTCTGGCATTAATTCTGCCGAGGTATCCCAAAGAGTGCTGACAATTCTCATTCATGAAATTTTACAATGTTCTGATATAATGACAAAAATTTCGTCTTAATTGCATTTTACTGCAAAAAGACATTTGTGCATTTTGTGAGCTTTTAAAAGGCAATAGTCTGCCTCTTTATTGATACTGTAAATTGATACATTAATTTTTCTGAGAACATTACAAGTATTTCCCAAAATAATTAGATGATAGACTAGGTAATTATTATCCAGCTTGCTTGCTGAGATGTGTATGTATGATTGCAACAACCATAGACTTTTCCAGCAACAAAGAACTAAATAAAAGTGACATATTATTAGGTATCTATTCTTTTACTTATTTAGTTAGTTAAGTTTAGTTTATAGAGGCTGAAAATTACCTCAATTTTTATATAGATTAAATGCTTTGAATTAAGAAAGACATTTTTTTTGTCTTCAGCAGAAAATAGTTACAATTTGTTTTACAAGGCTAAATTATTAGCAAAGTCAATTTTTGTTTGTAAATCAGGAATATATAAATCTATATATTTTTAAAGTGTTTTTTTCTTAATCAATTTTGTACATTGTCTCAAAACACATTTTAAGTCAGAAGTATCACAGCTCAAGTAAAACAATCATAATCCTTATCCAGTGACAATTCTCAACATGTTTTCTGAATCTTATTTTGATCTTTTTGAAATGTTTGAACATATGCACTTGTTCTTAAACATATTTATAAATTATTGTATCACTATGATTTTTTTTAAAGATTTTATTTATTCATTGGAGACACAGAAAGACAGACACATAGGCAGAGAGAGAAGCAGGCTCCCTGCAGGGATCCTGATGTGGGACTCAATCCCTGGACCCAATCCCAGGACCTGGGGTCACACCCTGAGCCAAAAGCAGACGCTTAACTGCTGAGCCACCCAGGTGTTCCTGTATCATTATAATTTTAAAAGTACCCCTGGATTTTTATTAAAATAACGACAAAATGCCTACCTAAATCTCTCTAGGACAATAAACACACAGAAACATTGATTTCTTACAGAAACATTTATTCGTCCCATATTTCATAAAGCAATTTTGAAACTAGAAACTAGAACAATGAATTTGTCAGCTCAGAATTAATTTGTATTTCATTCAATGTACAGAATTTTTTTTCCTTTGGCCAAGGGAATCCTTTGAAGTTCTTACATATCACCAAGAAAATAACCATGACAATGTGCCTCTTTTAAATGTTGGTTCCATCTTATACCAAAATTGCAAGATTTTCTCAATTTTTTTGTTGTTCTACTTTCTGGGTAAGATAAAAGCATATACATTAGCATAACCTGGAAGAGTGTGAGGGGTGATTAAATGAAAGCGTTTATGGATGTTTGCAATGCCTGGGTGGCTCAGTGGTTGAGCATCTGCCTTTGGCTCAGGTCGTGATCCTGGGGTCCTGGGATTGAGTCCCCAATTGGGCTCCCTGCAGGGATCCTCCTTCTCCCTTTCTCTCTCTCTCCCCCATAAATAAATAAATAAATAAATAAATAAATAAATAAATAAATAAATAAATAAAATATTTTTAAAAAGGAAGTGTTTATGGATGTTTAGGTAGTCTTTCCAGATCTCTAAACTAGGCTTGCCAGTGGTTATGTTGCCTAATGAACGGAATCATCCCAAAGTGGACCCACTTACTCAGTTTGGATTTCCTGGACAAAATGCTAATGGGAACAGAGCTTCCTCCTTCTCCCAGCAGGCAGGCTTGCAACTAAAATCAGCTTCCCTGGATCAGAGTGGTTTCCTCACCCCATAAGAGAGCATTGCAATTTACCAAAGATCCCTATTTCTCCAGGTACTATAAACAACCAGGTCGTTCAAATAGCATAAAAATGAGGTACACTGCATGGCTCTTACACTTCAATGTAGAATGGAA
Source organism: Canis lupus baileyi (assembly GCF_048164855.1). Lineage (NCBI taxonomy): Eukaryota > Metazoa > Chordata > Mammalia > Carnivora > Canidae > Canis > Canis lupus. The sequence continues at coordinate 26,543,524 of NC_132873.1, read as the reverse complement.
GAAACAGCAGACAGTGTCACCCGTGGAGCACAAACCCACTGAATGTTTGATAGTGCCTGTCACAGAATGCACCTCACAGGCTGATGTAAGGATGCAGGACCAGTGCCCTTTCCTGCTTGGTGGTTTGTAAGTTCCCTCAGTAAGACTCTTTATTAAACCATATCATTAACATTGTATATCTGACGTCGAGTTTCTTACATGCCATTTTGTGGCATCAAGTTTCTTACATGCCATTAATTTCACACCAAATCTTATTTGATGTGAAATCAAATAATCTTTAGAATTATGCCATGTATAAGCCAAATTAACTATTCATTAGAGAAAAAAATATTTACATTGTTTTTCTACTTGTTTCTGTTTCTTTTGTGACAGCCTAATTTAAATCTTTTAACCCTCTTTTGTTTTGTGCATGGATTTTTAAATAGTACATTAGTAGTTTCAACCTTCCCTTCTTTGTAGCAAAACTTTGTTTCAAATAAAATCTTATACACAATCACAATAATAAAGTATTAACACAGTTTGAAATTTATATATTAGAAAGTCATTCTCAACTAATGACCACACATTTATTATTTTTTTTAGTTTTTATTTTAATTCCTCTAAGTTAACATACAAGCTTATATTAGTTTCAGGTGTGCAATATAGTGATTCAACTATTCTATACATTACTCAGTATACCTCACAAATAATGTATAGAATGTACATACTCTTTTTTAAAGATTTTATTTATTTATTCGTGAGAGACACAGAGAGAGAGAGAGGCAGAGACACAGGCAGAGGGAGAAGCAGGCTCCATGCAGGGAGCCTGACGTGGGACTTGATCCCGGGCCTCCAGGATCAGGCCCTGGGCTGAAGGCAGTGCTAAACCGCTGAGCCCCCCGGGCTGCCCAGAAAGTACATACTCTTAATCCCCTTCACATATTTAATCCATCTCCCATCTAACTCCCCTCTGGTATCTATCAATTTGTTTTCTGTAATTAAGAGTCTGTTTCTTGATTTGAGTATCTCTTTCTTATTTGCTTCCCTTTCCTTGTTTATTTATTAAATTCCACATATGAGTGAAGTCACTTGGTATTTGTCTTTCTCTGACTCATTTCACTTAGCGTTATACTCTCTGGCTCCAACCATGTTGCTGCAAATGGCAAGATTTCATCCTTCTTTGTGGTTGAATAACATTCCATTGTATATATACATACCGCACCTTTTTTATCCATTCATCAATTGATGGACTCTTGGTCTTCTATATCTTGGCTAATGTAAATAATATTGCTATAAACATAGGAGTGCATGTATCCCTTTGAATTAATGCTCTTGTGTTCTTTGGGCAAATACCCACTAGTGTGATTGCTGAAATATAAGGTAGTTCTATTTTTAATTTTTGAGGACCCTCTTTCAGTTTCCCTCAGGGGCTGCACCTGTTTGCATTCCTACCACCAGTGCAGGAGGGTCCCTTTGATCGCCACAGCCTCACCAACACCTGTTGCTTCTTATCTTTCTGATTATAGCCATTCTGACAGGTGTGAGGTGCTATCACATTGTAGTTTTGATTTGCATCTCCCTGATGATAAATGATGATGAGCATCTTTCCATGTGTCTGTTCATGAACCGATGTCTTCTTTGGAGAAGTGTCTGCTCATGTCTTCTGCCCATTTTCAATTGGATTATGTGGGGTGTTTTGGTGTTGAGTTATATAAGTTCTTTTTACAGTTTGGATATTAACCCTTTATTGGATATATCATGTGCAAATATCTTCTCCCATTTTTTAGGTTGCCTTTTAATTTGTTTTGTTTTGTTTTGTTTTTTTGTTTTTAATTGTTTCCTTCACTGTGCAGAAGTTTTTTATTTGATATAGTTCCAAGAGTTTATGTTTGCTTTTGTTTCCTTTGACTCAGGAAACATATCTATAAAGAAGTTGCTATTGCTGATGGCAAATAAATTATTACCTGTGTTCTCTTCTAGGATTTTGATGGTTTCCTGTCTCACATTTAGGTCTGTCATCCATCTTGAGTTCAATTTTGTGAATGGTGTAAGAAAGTGGTCCAGTTTCATTCTTCTGCATGTTGCTGTCCAGTTCTCCCAATGCCATTTGTTGAAGACTTTTTTCCACTCGATATATTTTCCTGCTTTGTTAAAGAGTCATTGACAATATCGTTCTAGTGGGTTCGTTTCTGGGTTTTCTATTCTATTCTATTGATCTATGGGTCTATTTTTGTGCCAGTACTATACTTTTTTGATTACTACTGTTTTGTAATATAACTTGAAGTCCAGAACTATGATGCCTCCAGCTTTGCTTTTCTAAGATGGCTTTGGCTCTTCCAGGTTCTTTGTGGTTCCATACAAATTTTAGAATTGTTTGTTCTAGCTCTGTGAAAAATGTTGGTGACGTTTTGATGAGATTTCATTAAATGTGTAGATTGCCTTGGGTAATATAGACACTTAAACAATATTTATTCTTCTAATCCAAGACTATAGAATGTTTTTCCACTTCTTTGTATCATCTTCAATTTCTTTCATCAGTGTTCTACAGTTTTAGAGTACAAGTCTTTTACCTCTTTGGTTAGGGTTATTCCTAAGTATCTTATGGGTTTTGGTGCATTACAAATGAGATTAATTCTTTGATTTCTTTTTCTGCTGCTTCATTATTGGTATATAAAAAATGTAACAGATTTCTGTATGTTTATTTTGAATCCTGTGACTTTACTGAATTCACATATCAGTTCTAGCAGTTTTTTGGTGGAGTCTTTGGAGTTTTCTACGTAGTATCATGTCATCTGTAAATAGTGAAAGTTTAAATTCTTCCTTCCTTCCTTGTGTTGTCTGATTGCTGTGGCTAGGACTTCCAGTACTATGTTAAACAAGTGGTGAGACTGGATACCCTTGTCTTGTTTCTAATCATAGAGGGAAAATTCTCAGTTTTTACCATTAGGGATGATGTTAGCTGGATTTTTTGTTTGTTTTCATATTTGGCCTTTATTATGTTGAAGTATGTTCCCTTTAAACCTCCTTTGTTGAGGTTTTTTATCATGAGTGGATGTTGTACTCTGTCAAATGCTTTATCTGTGTCTATTGAAAAGATCATTCTTATCCTTTATTTTATTGATGTGATATATCATATTGATTGATTTGTAAATATTGAACCACCCTTACATCCCAGGAATAAATCCTACTTGATCATGAATGATTTTTTAAATCTATATGAATTCAAATTTTAACTGTATATTTTTAGAGATACAGTATGAAAATTTCTTTAAAATATATTAAATCCTTATTTATTCATTTAAGCAGCAAATATTTAAAGATTTCTCTCGTTAATATTGGGGACACTAAGGCAAAGCGAGTGTAAAAGAAAGTCACTTCTAAAACCACATGTCCTGGATTCATGTTCAGCTCACCTACATGTTCACTAACTAAATGGAGGCAAGAGAATTAGCTTCTCTTAGACTCTGTTTTTAACTAATTAATAATAATAACAATAATGTAGTTCGTAGATGATAATTTTTATAGAAAAATGATGTTACCGTATTGAAAATAAACCACGATTTTTAAAAAATTGTGATAACTTTTTTCTCATTTGCATCAGCATTAGCATTTACAAAAACTCACCAATATAATGTCTTTTTTGGACAAAGGGAGCACATATTGAGAATTTGATTAAGAGCATAAGCCCTGAGGGCACCTGGGTGGCACAGTGGTTACGCGTCTGGCTTTGGCTCAGGTCGTGATCCTGGGGTCCTGGGACCAAGCTCTCCCACGAGGAGCCTCTTTCTCCCTCTGCCTGTGTCTCTGCCTCTCTCTGTGTCTCCCAGGAATAAATAAATAAAATCTTAAAAAAAAAAAAAAAAAAAAAAAAGAGCATAAGCCCTGGAGCTGTACCTCCTGAATTCAGGTAATAGCCAAAATACTTATTAACTATGTTGTCAGGCAAGATATCTAAGCCAACTGTGTGTCAGTATCCTTACTTGTAAAATACAAATACCAATGGCACTTACCTCGCAGAGTTGTGAGTGTTGAGAAGTCAACTTATGTGATCACTTAGAACTATGATTAGGTTTAATAAGTGTCCTCCGCAGGTACTATTATTAAGGCAACTATATAATTGGCAAACCAAATCGCCAAATTTCAATACTTTTGAAAGGGTATTTCATTAATAAATAAATTTCATTAATTCCTGACCGTAAACCAAGACTCTCCCAGGCAAACTGGGATATATAATCAACCTAGCTAATAGACTCTTCCTAATTATAAGAATCTAAAATATCTGACACAAATAGCAATAAAAATTAATCAATTGTAGACACAGTTATTAAAATAGTCAAAGATATAAGAATTTGTGATAAATTCTGATGAAATCATTGTTAGAAAAATATTACAGGTAAAGTGAAAATGAAGGTCTGATAGAGTTGGACAAATAACAATAAAGAGAAAAATATACAGAAAAAGTTATAGAATATGCGAGGATGTATGCTTCAAAAAAAAAAGGCCTTTGTCAGGGCACCTGGGTGTCTCAGTCAGTTAACTGTCTGCCTTTGGCTCAGGGCATGATCCCAGGGTCCTGGGTCAAGCCTCCCATCAGGCTCCCTGCTGAGCAGAGAGTCTGCTTCTCCCTCTAGGTTTGACCTTTCCCTTGTGCGTTCCTGTGCATGCTGCTGCTCTCTCTCAAGTAAATAAAAAAAAAAAAAAAAAATCTAAAAAAGACCTTTGTTGTGCACCTGGTGGCTCATGGTTGAGCATCTTCCTTTGGCTCAGGTCATGATCCCTGGGTCCTGGGATCGAGTCCTGCATTAGGCTCCCTCATCAGAGAGCCTGCTTCCCCCTCTGCCTGTGTTTCTGACTCTCTTTGTGTATCTCTCATGAATAATTAAATAAAAAATTTTAAAAGGGTTTTGTCATATTTGTAAAGGCCTCAAATATATTTTAAAAATATTGGTTTTTTATAATTATACTATTAAAGTGAAATGAGAAGCAATGAATGATATTTTTATTGCCATATATTACTCACAAAATTTGTGTAGCATAGTATTCTGTGTAGGAACTAGCATATAGTGCTAATTACAACCTATATTTCATTAAACGAAGGGTAAAAAAACATATTTTCTTTGAACTTATATATTTTTTCAAATTAAATGCCTACTATATTTTTAACATTAAATATGAAATGTTGCTTTCAACTTTCAACTTTTCAACTTTAAGTAGATTCATTTTGATTTTCTATTTTCCAATGCCTAATATCCCTGACCAGTAAGGACCTCTAGGCCCTTTTTGAAGGACACTGTGAATATTAAATAAGATAGGGCATCCACAGTACTTAATAAAGTTTAATACAGATGAAATATTACTATTTATACTTGTTTCCTTGCTAAACACAAAGGTTAGAAAAATGAATGAAATATAAATGCTGCCCTTTGAATGCTTACTCTGCAGTTGGAGCTTCTGATATTCCAAATATCTATTACAAAGCAGTGCAGTAAGTACCATAATAGAGATTAGCCAAAAATTCTGGCTAGGGGTGTGGAGGCAGACAATTTACAGAATGATTTAAAACCATTTTAAATCAAAAAAGTGTTATTATCAGAGAATGAGGGGGAACTGAGGGACTCTCATCACAGAACGACTTCTTCCAAACCGCTGCGCTCAGAAACCTGGCCAAGGAGCATAGCATGGCCTCATGACCTCAGCTCCCCTTCCCATGCCAGGAGAATTTACTGTTTGTTCCATACAAAACCTGTTGATAGGCAGGTAGGCTACTGAACCCCTTCTGAGAGCCCTTACTTTAGAAAAGTTGTAGTTCTAAATCCTTTCTGTGTCCTTAGAGAAGTCAATCTACCACTGAATACTGTTTCTTCAAGGACTTGAGAGCTGTCTCTTTGAAATGTAAACATTCAGGAAGATAACTCTCCCCACCCATCACTGTGGAGGATAAGGGACCAAATGGATGGGTGCCTTGCCCTAACTTACAGGCTGCCTCTTGTCATAAAGATTGGAGCTTGTTTCCCCTTCAGGGAAGCGCTAACTAGCAAACCTAGATGGTTGAGTCAACCCCTCATCGGGCCTTCCCCTCAGCCCACCTCAGCCTTTCAAGTCTCTCGGCTTTTGTTTCAGCAAAATGGATTTCTATCACGCTGGATCTTCTTCTCCATTCAAGCGATGGAATAAAATGTGTTCTTGCCACTTTAGCATCCAGCTTTGTTCATCTTTCACATGGGGATCCCGAAGAGAACTTAAGAAAACTTCAGGTCTACGTCTTAACTTCTTTGGAATGGCTTAAGAAAACCTAACAGTCCCCTCTGCTTATTATCTTAGGACAATAGTACAAAAATATCGTGTAAGTATAATTAGATCATCTAAGCTTCTGCATTTAAGTAATCTAATGACGCTGCTCACTGTAATTTCATTAAGGGAAAAAGACATCGATTATTCAGTTCATATATTACTATTATTTAATTTCTTAGAAAAATACTGTCTGCAAGCTGAGAAAAATTGTACTTTTATGTCACTCCAAACCTGGTGTGTTTTTTTTTGTTTTGTTTTGTTTTGTTTTTAACAAAGAAGAGCAGAATCAGAGGCATCTAGGCAGAAGGAAAGTCTGTGCAGTGAAACCCTGTGCACATTCTGGGCCTTTGTCCTCAGGTGCAGTCCTGGCCTCCTTGTTCTGCTCTGTAACTCAGTGTAGCTAGTCCCCGGCTCAGATATTGTCTGGTTACTTTCAACAAAGGCATGTGAGCAAGATTAGAAGGAGGAAACTAGGCCAAGTTGGAGTTTTTCTTGCTGCTCCTCTCTGCCTCAGGCACATTCTCTCTAGGGCCTGGGCCTTAAAAAGAATGCCACCTGGTTCCATCACCCCCAGGGACCCAGGCCCTGCCTGCAGGAGCACGGCCTAGGCTTTGTTCAACACTCTGGGATAGCAGTGGCTTCCTGCTTTTGCTACTCTCCACGTGGTCTCAGCTTTTCCACGACCTGTGTAGCCAAGTCAGTGCATTCTATTTTCTCTCCTTTAAAAATATAAAAGCCATGTCTGTTTTTCTGGCTAAATCCTGATGGATACAAAACCCCCTGGAGGAAAAATGAAGTTAATGGTGTGAGCGAGCAGTAGGAGATAGTCGGAATTGTCTTACACCATAAAACAAGTCAATTCTTGTTTTAAAATAGTGATTTGTATCTTATAGTTTCCCTATTATTACACAATAAATCTCCATCTATGTGTCATTTTAATATAGTGAATACAGTTAATTTTAGAAGAGAAAAAATATAGAGTTAATCCATGTTTCCAGGATCATAGGTCAGTTTATCGTAGATATCATGTCATCTAAAATAGCAAAGCTGATAATAAGCATGACAACCTACAGTTATTAGGAGCCCTATCGGAGAGTTTCAGAAGTTTGAAAACAGCAAGGACAACAACAACCAGAGAACTGTACGTAGGCTAAACCTGCATTCTCCTACCCAAGTCAGCTTCTAATTAAAGCTAATTATTTTCATTTTTCCCCTCAGCACAAACACGTTTATACAACCATTATTCATTCATAAATATGTATTGTCACCCAGAGCAGAGCGGAAGACCTATTTATCACTTAAAAAATACGGCATTAATTTGTACCTTAAAAATTACCAGATTTAAAATCTATTGTATTATAAAGAATTATTTTCTTTACTTGTATTATTTAACAATTAGCCAGTCATATAATGATTTCTAAACATAAAATCAAAAAAACAAAGAACCTATGTCTTTTTTCTGTCTAAAACATCATTAAGTATAATATACAGATTTCTTAAATATGGCTATGAAAGAACTCATGAAACTGAATCAGTTGAAGCGCTTGATGAAATTACAGATTCCTGGGTTCATAGGGAGGATTAAATCAGTTTATCCAACTCCAGTTGTGGCTTATTTCATAAAATAGACTACAATGTTTGGAAAATAACAACATATATATATATATATATACACACAGATATTTAAATTACTAATAGTGAACAGTGAGGAACGTGTAGATATAACAGATGTTTGTACTGAATTGTAAAAGCCCTCTGATGTGCCTGCCTCCCTATAAAATCAGATAAAAAATGTAAAAGATGGAAAAATAAAGTGCAAAAGCAGGACACAGGACTGATACAGAAATGTCTATCCTCAAAAGGAAGCACACTGTGTGAATGTACATTTAATAAGCTAAAATGGGCAATAATCAGAGAGAAGAGTCTAACATAAGTGATCACATTAGCAAAGACGGTTGGAACATTTAGTGCCGATTTTATTTAGTGCTACATAAGGACTCTACAAAACAAGTTTCAGCAGAAATAGCTTCTGCTTTATGTCAGCTTTCAGTTTTAGACTCTTCCTGGCAACTGACCTATCCAACTGGTGTTGAAAATTTTAGTTTGACCATTTGGTCATGAACCCTCCCTAAGGGATCAATATGGGACAAAGGAACATTTTTAAAAAATTGTAAATTAGGTGGTCCACACTTTGCAAGTCAGACTAGGGTTCAATCTATTTGCTGGTGGTTTTAAAAATGAAGATTCACTCCCTAACTCTCATGTGCATCCTTCATCTCTCTGCCGTACTCACCCTCTATTGTCATCCTAAACTCCAGGAACATGAAACTAACTGAAATTCCTCTGGTAATGAGTACTGCTCTTTCAAATATGCCTTCATTTCCACAGGGAATGCTTTTTTTTTTTTTAAAGTGAAATTTTTTTTTTTTTTCCCCAACTTGCATTCCTCATGATCGCTACCTCCTCTATGATGGCTTCTCTAAGACACAGACTGTAAACATTATTATATTTGATCACTTTCTCATTTGAGAAGTACCCAAAGTATCTTCTGCAAACAAATAATAATAATAATAATAATAATAATAATAATAATAATAATATTTTAGGCATCAGTTTGCATGCAGTTATCATCTTTTAATTTGTTCTGTACTTATTGAAAGGTAGGCCTTTTAATTTTCCTTTCAATTTCATGGTTCTTACAAATAAAGCATGGTGAAAAATTCCCATGTGACGGTGTCACCCAAAGAAATGCTTCTTATATACTGTATGCTTCTTATATCCTGCATGCATGGAGGATATAATATTTAAACACAAGTATTAATATTTAAACACAAATATTGCTCACCATTTAAAACAATAAAAAGTAGCATACATGCATTTGGTGAAATGAAGAATCAGAAGGAAATCATAATTCGCATATCTTGAGAAGTCTCACTCTCTTTGCAAGATTTCCTGGTAAAAGCAAAGTTGAAATAGTGTTTTAGTTTATGTGAATGAAATACATTTTTTTTAAAAGATTTTTTTTTAATTTATTTATTAGAGACACAGCGAATGAGAGAGAGAGGCAGAGACACAGGCAGAGGGAGAAGCAGTCTCCATGGCATGGAGCCCAACGCAGGACTCGATCCCAGGACTCCAGGATCACACCCTGGGCCGCAGGCGGCGCTAAACCGCTGAGCCATCAGGGCTGCCCAAAATACATTTTTGAAACATGACAGAGGTTAATGATAATTTATCAGTTTGGAGAAATGACAACTATCTGAGCTCAGTAAGTTGTTTTCGTTAAACTCATGTAGATAATAAAATTAATTTTATGATGAAAGCATGGCAAAGAGAATAATCCTATTGACTTTTTGAAAGAAGGACAAATAAGTTACATACTAATGTTTTAAAATATACCGAAGTGGTAGTTAGACTGAATCGAGCTGGCCAGTGAAACACCTTTAGTCTTTGTAGGCCTGAAGAGTGATCCTATTGCAAAAAGTATGTGAAAAAAGATAGTTTTAGCACTTTAGAACTTAGCAGTCCATGATACTCTGTAGCCTATTAATTTTATTCAGAAGTTTCTGGTCTACTTCCAGGAACAAAATGGACCTATGTAATTCATTTCTTTCTCAATGCCCTCAGGCACTATTTATATGACAATATTTAAATGAGTTATTTTTTAAGAACAAGAATGTACCAATGAGTATAATATGCAGGTTTGCAACAAAATTGTCTGGCCAGCATTTAGGATATTTTGTGAGATAGATGTATACACACACACACACATACACATATAATATATAAGTGTAATATAAATATATTTTATAAGATATAAATACATATATACTATATAATGTAGATATATAAATATATATGAATGCACAAAATGGCTATGATCATGGACTTCTCAAAACATCTTCCATGTATCTATCAATGAACTGTATTCCACTGGTTTTAACAGCACAAGTCAAATATTCCCTTATAATAGATACTTTCAGTTTGTGCAGACAAGACATTCTTAGAGAGTAATGATTTTTCACCCCATTTGTACTGATTTCTAAGTGCCTAATGTCACTCGGAAATACTGAGCTAAACTAAGGGATGTCAAAACATGTAGGGATCATATGGACAGTTCTGTCCATGTAGTACCTTAAATCAGTTATTTTTTTTCCTTTTTCTTGCAGAAAATCTGTCAAATATATATTCTATAAGGAATCACAAAACTTAAAGTATATTAAAAGTATCAAATTCAAGTTTTATCAATGTGACTTTTAATACTTAAATTGTCCTTCAGGAAATGTGAAGTGAAGCAATTTTAGATTCAGTTAGATATTTTATAGTACTATATAATTCTTCTCTTTTAAAAGTCAAGCACCTTTAATTTTTAGCTAATTCAAGCAATTTTATTAAAAAGAGAATTGGAAACTGTAAATCTTTTAAAATAATGAAGAATCTCCAAATTCTTACACAAATTTAATAAAACTGGTATTTTAGTTTTTACATGTTACCATATGTATAGATGGAAAGTTTTATTTTGTTGAATTTCCTTAAAATTTTGAGCTTTTTAAAGGTGTAACAAATAAATATATATATTTCTATATTTCTACAATGTCTAAACTTAATTACTGAATAAAGACTTAGTAGATTGTTTTCTTTTGTATTCCATTCATGAAGAATTCCAATAGATAATTGAACAATGATATTATCAAACAATATACATAAAGAAAAGTATAATTCTCACCGGTTTAGTGAGCTATACTTGATAGGTCACAAATAGGAAATGATTTTAATATGCATTCATATTATAGCCTTTTCCTTTTTTGTAATATCCTTCTACTATGAACACGGTAGACATCTGGAACCAAACATTCAAGGATTTTACTATTTTCAGGTAAGAACAGTCTCATTCTAAAACTGAATATTAAGACTCAAAATCAGAATATTAATCCATAATCCATTTCAATGACCCCTCCCCCCCCCCAACCACCAGGAGCAGTTTCACCCCTCCTGGAGAGTTCTGCAGACCAGCTGTGTGGGGTGAGTTAAGATCTGTTCTCTAACTCTTATTGTACCTCCTCCCTACTCACCACATGTTCCAGCATTCCTTCACTCCATCCTTCCTATCTTCTTCCCTCACTCACATTTCTTCTTTTATACAAATAAGGAAGAAAGATGGGAGAAAAGAACCTATGGCTTTTTACCTATGTTGGGCTATTTGCTGATTCCTCTTACCTTCTTAATGACCACTTTCATGCCATGAGATGTTCTTAAAGGCTCTTCAGGGGACTCCTGTAGGTGTTCCCACAGGAGTTTCATTCAGTACTTTTCCAACAATCCTGCCATGGACATAGACAGTTATTCCTGCAAATGTTTAAATATGACCTTCATCAATGAAAAAGCTATCACCCATGATTGTTAGTTTATCACTGGGGCTAGGAGTTTTACCCCTCTGCAGAATATTACTCAACTTCATGCTCCAAAGGGTGAATACATTCACTTTCTTTTGTATCTTCCAGATAAATAAACATTGACTATCCAAACGAAACCTGTAGCTTCTCTTTCAGCCAGTCATTTATCTATGGCTGACATTCTTCATACTGTGGATATACTGGTTAATTGCAGAAGTGGAATTAAGACAAAGAATTTCATTTCTTTATGGCTAAATGTCTCTAGCAAAGTGCTATACGTGAACAGAAGAGATACTGTTATGATGGCTCACTGGTCTTTGTATCATTTAGGATTTGAGAGGGCTAAATCTTGAATATGATTAGACATACAACTTGTTTTTTTTAAGACTTTATTTATTAATTTGAAAGAGAGTGAGAGCAGGAGAGATCACAGAGGGAGAGGAAGAGGGAGAAGCAGACTCACTGCTAAGCAGGGAGCAAATGCAGGGCTTGATCCCAGGATTCTGAGATCATGACCTGAGCCGAAAGCAAAGGCTTAACTGACTGAGACACTGAGGTGCCCAGACATAAAACATATTCAGATCAGATGTCCCTGGGAATACAGAAAAATATATAAAGCTAGGTAGATTGATGGAAAGGCTGGATCGGTGGGAAAAGGTCTATGTCTGCTTGACAGTCTTGATAAATAAGGCAAAGATAAGTCACTACAATGGGCCAAGTTATTCCCTGTGTGTCTCTGATCTATCTGGCCTTACATTCTGAATCCTTTTGTCAAGAATCCTCAATATCCAATCCCAATTATAAGATGCATTTTCATGACCACCAAAACAAATACAACTCTAATTGGAAGAGCCAAAGAATATTACTTCAATCTGATAGAGTTTCAATATGTACCATTGCCATCATGCTAACTGCTATAAAAGATAGCAAATCTGAGAGGCTTATTATAATAAAAACAGATATAACCTTACAGAGTAACACAACGGGAAAAAGTAAAAAATTAATTCTTACCACGCATAATGTTTCAATGCAAGTTTTGGTAGGTGACATTGAATGCTATGCTTCAGGGTACCTAGTGTCTCTCATTTTGTAGCTCTGTGGCATGAGAGGGCTTTGGAGTTCTCTGCTTCCAGTCAGCTCAAAGCCAAAAATGCTGGAAAAACTTCATCTTTACAACTATGGTCTGAAGGGATACATGTCATTTTGCTTCCTTTCCATTAGTAATAATTAGTTAAATAGCTTCTCCTAAATGTGAAAATTTCTGGGAAATATATTTCGTGGATGGGCGTCAACATCCCAGCAATAAATCTATACTACGAAAGGGAAACATGACTCTGCATGACTCCTTAGATCTCCTTTTATCCCTAACAATATGAGCATACTATAGCAGGAAACCATACAAATAAAAACGTAAGTATAAAGAGGGGTGCCTGGGTGGCTCAGTCAGTTAAGCAGCCAACTCTGGGTTTCGGCTCAGGTCATGACCTCAGGGTCCTGGTATCATGCCCCACAATGGCAATGGGCTCCACGCTCAGTGGGGAGGCTGCCCAAGGATTATCTTTCCCTCTCCCTCTGCTCTTCCCACCACTCATGCTTTCTCTCTCTCAAATAAATGATCTTTTTTAAAAATGTAGGTATAAAGAGAAAACAAACTCATATATATTTGGATTCTTTAGTATATCACACAAAAATTGATGATAAATAATAGCTGTATAAATAATCTGAATAATACATATAATTATATGTGCAAATATGTTTTGTATGTACAGCAAATGTTCTTGTCCAATATTCATGAAATATTTATTTTAATATATCTTTAAAAGCAATACTTTCAGGTTATTATGAAGAGATAAAATTCCTAGATAATAATGAAATTAAAAGGGAATAATATCTTCCATTTATAATGTTATTTTATGTGCTTTATTTATTATATGCTATAAAAATCATAGAACAAATACATGAGGTCCTGGTAATTTATCCATTTCACCAAAATGAAAAGTAAAGCCAAAGTAGATGTATTTCCTTTAAGTGATTAAGCCTATTTTGAACACGGCCTGTCTGATACCAGAATCTTCATTTTACCGATGATGCTATGTTGTCTAATTTACATAAGATGTTAAGTTAAAACAAAAATTCTTAAATCACTGTTTGGAACTTAAACACGTGAGAATATGAACAGACCAACCATTTTCAGATACTGCTATATTAATATTGCACACGTACGTTGTCCTTTCCAAACCAAAGTACACATTAAGTGCCTGAGAGCAAAGTAAGGTAATATAAACAATAGTGACACTCTGACAAGAACCAGAACTCTTATCAAACTACTGATAATTAAACCAAGGCACAGAGAGACGTCCAGGATGTTCAGGTTGATTCCCCAGATTCTTTTCTTTCACATCAGATGCATCAGGCCGAGGGTAAGATTTTTAAGAGAGATGTGGATTCACCTCATTTACATGGAGTCATTAGGTTTCAAAACCTCTTCATTTTATACTTAAATATTTACATCACTTGTGAGACATTTTTTAACAATTAATTCACCATAAATCATAGATTCCAACTATTTTTACCATAAGTAACCCTATCTTCCATAAGCATTCTATAGATTAGCATTTTTCTGCTAGAATTTTTTTTTCCAGATGATCTCCCATTAGTATGTTTATAAGAAGACCAGGAGTCCCACCCCCACTCCTTCAGATAAAAGGAGTGAATGAATTGTAGAGCTGCAGTTTTAACCATTTATGTCCCACAAATCATATGCTTATGAATTCAGATTTTAGTTTCAAATACACAGTATTTAATAAATGCAAGTTATCATTACAGTTAAGAAATTTTGAGATGGCATAAAAATCAGTCTAATATTAGTTTGCTAATTTGGAAAGTCACATTTAAAAATTGTTCCATTAAGCACAGTTTTAGAAGTCTACGTTAATAACAAGATTTTTCCCTCCATTATTCTGGTTATCCATCATAACAATCTCATTGCATGTATACAACCTTTCTGCAGTGGAAGAGTTCAATATAGCCAGCAGGCAATTTTTTTTTTTTAATCTGTAGAACATTATAAAAAATATAGAGCCTATGGCTATTTCAACAGAGAAGACCCAGCAAGTACTGATAGTTAGTAATTAGTAGTTCTTATAAAATTTAATGTAATTATTTATCTAGACTAACATGATAAATGGGATAAATAATCATTTGCAACATTCAATTTATTTTTCACAATGTTCTTAGTTGTTTTTATTCCTTAGAGATAGCAATCCAAATTGTCTTTGCTATAGAAGACACCTAAATTATTGTAAATATACTACAATATGCATAATATTTAAGGATGTATTATATTATTTGTGTCATTTCAGATAAATTTCTCTTTTCATTGTTCTTGAATGCTCTACTTGATGCATTTTAATATTTTCCATTTATAAGAAACTAATAGTGATAAAGCCTCAGTTAATTAAATGATACTTTCCCCAAATGACTTCTATTTATTTAATGTGTACGTGCTGAATAGCATACCATTTTTGGTAAGATTGCTATCTTTTCTATTCTTTTCAGTGTCTATTAGTGAAACATAAATAAATGACTCAGAATAATCATTTGATATTTTGTTCTCTTGACAACAATTAAAGGCCCAAGTCATGCCCAAATGATTTCTTACATTCACAATACCTCTGCAAAGTGCATAAAGGATCTAAGGGTAAAGGGTCAAAAAATAGCATCTAATTAGCTTACTCTTTTGCATAAGAAACAGCAAAAAAAAAAAAAAGAGAGTGGTTAGAAATCAAAAGCATAAATTTGACACCCATAGTTACTCTTTTTTATTGTTGAACACTAGGGAGCAAAATACAATCAAATCTTTAAAATTAAGCTTTCATTTCATCTTTATTATGGAAGATAAGTGCAACATTACTTAAATTGTTTTTTAAGGCAAAGAACTTTCCACCACTTTGGTCTTTTGTTATGTAAACTGATTAGGCTTGTTATTTTATATCTTACTGCTAAATTCAACTAAATATTTTTTTTCAAAAATGTATCTTGGCATAATTTTAAAAAATTCTAAAATATAAAGGTTTATAGTATACAATGTCTTCAAATAAATAGCATATTTTTCCTTTGTATTATATGTATAAAATAATGCAAGAAATGAGTCCAGGCCAATACTGCCATGAAGAGGGAGTCATGTGATGACTTTATACACTGGGATACATTATTAAATAGGCTTGCAGCTACAGAACTTGCACTAAATTTATAGACACCAAACTGAAGGATTTCATGACCTTGAACTGCTCTTTAACTCATACAAAAATATATGTATGTGTTTACATGCAAACATCACATACATATCTGTACAGAAACATATATACACACACATAGTATTTTGGTCAGTAATTTTATTGACCTGTTCTTATAACAAGAAAGAGCTTCAGTCCAATTTCTCATAAACATAATTCAACCATATTTTTTGCTGGGACAGTGATCCTCTCTGAAATGTAAATCCTGCTTTCGAAGCCCCAATCCATTTCAGTTTCAAAATTCACTATTGCATCTAGTGAGCCTAGCTAGATACGAGCCTCATGGTTACTTCTGCTCCATGTGGTGTTATCTGTCAGAAAAGTGTAGGCTATGTCAACTCCAGAGACCTACTGATTCCTGGCATTACTACCTGTCTCCATTTGAGACTATAAATAGCACTTTCCTGTCCTCTATGCCCCGTAGTGCTGCCATATGTCATAGGCTCACAGAAGGCCAAAACAAGCACAGCCCAGTTACTGTGTACCAATACTCAACTGACAGAGTTGAGACCAAATTACCAGTTACTCTGCAACAAAATAGATTTTTGGTCTATGCAGCTTTTTGCTACAAGAGCCAATTATTATTGTAAACTAGTTTTGGGGTGTGGGTAGTATAGAGGCACTGTTAGTTGCCTATTCAACACCAACTTTCCTCTTCTTTCTTTTTAATTAAACTGCACAGACTTTTACAGATAAATAGTTTTGAGTAACTCTATTTCCAGCTGAGAAGTTGAAGACAATCCTGGGATCTCATTCCCTTTGCCAATGATTGCTTTAGAAATTAGAACGGGACACAATTCCAATGAATTAGATAAAAGAGGACACTTACTGAGTACTTCTGGAAAAGGTTTCCAGACTCATAAAAAGGAACACACACAGGAAGATATAGTCTCTTTTCCTTCAATGGATGCTATTGTGTCAGTAAATGATGCCTGAAGCTACAGGAATTTTAGTGGTAGAAGAGGAGCTGGCCCGAGGTCAAAGCTGACAATGGCTGGACAGAAAAATCCTGGATCCGTGATAAAGGAGTTTAACTATCAGACACATCATTCCGCCTCTGGATTTCTTCTTAAAGGAGATAATAATACCTTTTCCTTAAATGATAAAAGAAAGACAGTTGGAAGTTTCTGTAGTTGAATTTGTTTGTTGGTTTTTGGTTCATCCTTTGACTTGTCTAATGTCTACTTAGGGGATGAAACGATTGATCTGGCTACCCAGATGCCCTGGTCTATGAAAGTCTTCTTTCATGAATATTATAGGGTAGTATACATTCTTAAATTAAATATTTGAAACTTCAACTATAGGGTCTAATACCACAATTCATTGACTATGGCAGACTTGTCATATATGCCCAATCTTCTAATATAAAAGGTGAGTGGAAAGAAACATTAAAAATGGTTCTGAAAATACTTCAGGAGACTGCTTCTTGATAATCAAAATAATAGTAATAATAATAATAATAATAACTATGTCACCCTTCCTGAACAATTAGAAATCTGACAGAAATCAGAAACATGGTTCCCCATATGTCCACCTACACATAACCACTCCAGTAAGAGTAAAATCTGTGCTATTACATGAATTGTTGGATTCTTATTAGAATAAATGACTTACTTTGTTTGGAGTCTCAAACTGGGTGGAAGCCAAAGCTCACTTTATTTATTTGTTTTTAAATATTTTATTTATTTATTCATGAGAGCTACAGAGAGAGAAGCAGAGACATGGGCAGAGGGAGAAGCAAGCTCTCTGTGGGGAGCCTGATGTGGGACTTGATCCCAGGACCCCGGGATCATGACCTGAGCCAAAGACAGATGCTCAACCACTGAGCCACCCCAGTGACCTGCCAAAGCTCACTTTAAAATTGTTATTTTCAATAAGTATAATTGAGTGGATATAGACTCTCTTTTCATAATTCTCAGTATTCATCTCTTTGGTACCCTTCCCACCAAAAAGAAAATCTTTATAGATCTTTCTCTTTTTTGTTCATCACTTTTTATATAAAAGTCTTAATTTGGGATCCCTGGGTGGCGCAGCGGTTTGGCGCCTGCCTTTGGCCCAGGGCGCGATCCTGGAGACCCGGGATCGAATCCCACGTCGGGCTCCCGGTGCATGGAGCCTGCTTCTCCCTCTGCCTGTGTCTCTGCGCCTCTCTCTCTCTCTCTGTGGCTATCATAAATAAATAAAAAATTAAAAAAAAAAAAAAAAAAAAAAAAATCTAAAAAAAAAAAAAAAAAAAAAAAAAAAGTCTTAATTTTTTCTGTAAGAAATGTTTTAGGTTGTGTTGGATTAGAGTATAGGGCTGTAAGCTTTAGAACTGTTTTATATCTTTCTTCAAAATTCAATTTTTTAAAGCAACTTGCTTATTTCCTTTAATTAATTTCTATCTGGAACTCTATCTGAAGACTCTGATTTTCCTTCAAATCAAGTTTCCTTCTATTGTTACTTGACATTTTAAGCTATCACCTCTGTTCCAGTCTATCATCTGTCTGTTTCTTATATGTAGATAGCATCTCCTAGATACGTTCTTTGTATAAACTTAAACAAGTTTAACTTCCAGTGCTGTTTTTTTTTTTTTTTGAGCACTAGGCAAATATGTTCTACTTTTGTTCTTCAGTTTTCTGTACCAATCAGTCTACTATTTACTGCTTCAATCAAGGACTTGCATTTACCAATCAAGTTTTCCATTTACATGTAATTACTTTTTATCTTAAATTGATTTTTCTCCATAACTGCTTTCTCTATTTTTATGAATGCAGCATCTTCTTATATCTTTTAGGGAATATAAAATAGAAAATTTCTATAATTGCCCCCTGTTTCCTTACATATGTCTATTTGAGAGAGAAAGTGAGTGAAAGAGAGTAAGAGAATGATGGATTGATTTTCTGGAATTTAAATGTTTACCTACGATCTGAATATCTTTCACATTTTTAATAGTTTTGGTGCTCTTCTGCTGTTTGTTAATTTGCAAAATAATTCAGTTTCTTTTTCTTGGGGGAAGCTAAAGTATGTTGGATTTTACCTAACAATTTTTTTTAACAAAAACTAATGGAATATTTCCTGGGTGCCAAGAACTCTTTTAGACTCTACACATATGACTGTGAAATAATTGGCAAAGACTTATTTCTTTACACTTACATGACACAGCAACATCCCCCAATAGAATTTTCTGCAATAATAGATAGTCTGTTTGATATGGTACCTACTAGCCACATTTAGATATTGAAGCAGAAGAACCTTAAATTTCTATTTAATGTGGGTAATGTAACCAAAGCATTATATTTTAAATTTTATATAATTTAAAAAATTTATATAGTCACAAGTAGTGTCTCTATATAGGATCATTCAGGTATAGAGGGTGAGAGATAATATGTGAAGGGGAAAAAAAACATTTTCAGATAAGGAGAAGTTCTAAGTGCAAAATAAAGCAATGAAAGAGGATAGACAATGATTGGGTGTTGAAAACACTGTCTTTAGTTTGTATAATAAGAAAAATCTCTCCAAATGATAAGAAGTGAATTGACACCCAAATGATGTGAGGGAGCCACCCATGCAAAGATATGCTGTAAAAATTTTCAAGCAGAGCAAGAGCAAAGGCTCTGACGTAGAAGCAAACTTAGAAGGATCCAGAAACTAAAAGGACAGTACAGCTGGAGTGTACACACACACACACACACACACACACACGTGTACACACACAATTATATATCAAACTTCTTTCAAACTTCTAATGCACGGCTACAGAAAAACGAGACTAACACCAAGCTTTCATTATAATCCTGTCAAGGGCATGCTTATTATCAAGACTCTATGAACAATGCAACTACAGAGCCTCATCTTGAACAAGTTTGCTACATAATGATATAAGTTTGATGAATTTCACCTGTTCATTCAGATGATCTTCCCCAAGGGCAATACCAAAATGTGGGTGTTATTTTTATCAGGCACTAATTTGTATAATTCCAGTAAAAAAATCATACACATTTTTTCTAAGTGTGATACAACTCTATTACTCACCTTCTTTCCATTAGGATCTAGATAAATGGGACCATAGAATTACATAAGTTGGAAAACTCTTTTTAAAAGGAATAATAAGTAATTATGAACAAAATAAACTATATGAGTGAATATTTAAAATAAAAAAATAAAACAAAATTGCACATTTTTTAGAAAACTGGAAAAAATAAAATTAACAAAACATAAATATATTAACATTATTATAGTTTACTACAACTGATATAACCTAAGAATGCCTCTATCCTAAAATTGTTGATTGCTTATAATTTGGTTGTCTTTTCATATGTCAACTATTTTGTAATATATCCTATTGAGAGAAGAGAAAATAACTCAAACTTTTTCTTCTAGCTTTGTTGACTTTTTTTTAACATCAAAGGCAGTTTAGGAAAAAGAACGGCATTATGATTTATTTTTCACAATGCCACATTCCTAACTTGCTTTTCCGGTTTTTACTCCAAATGTACTTCTTTTGGTATAGTTTGTATATCTGCTTTTGAATGAAGAAGGTGGTCCAGTGGGGCTACATCCTCAGCATCCACACTCTTCTTCCACAGAGGTGGATGTGGAGGTAGACGGACAGTGCTAATAGGAAGCAGGGAGGTGGCTGTTGAAAGGCAGATATGGAACTAATTCTAATAGTTTACCAGACACTTTCTTCGTCCAAGACAACCAAAAATCTCTGAGAAAGTTCCCATTTTCTCTTGTTATCTACAGAAGAGAAGAGCATCAGGCTTGCAAGTCACCTATGTCAAGTGGAAGCTCCTTACAACTAAAGCTTCATCAACTTCATGGTTTATCTTTTCTTCTTCTTCTTCCTTCTTCTTCTTCTTCCTCCTCCTCCTCCGCCTCCACCTTCTTCTTCTTCTTTTCTTCTTCTTCTTCTTCTTCTTCTTCTTCTTCTTCTTCTTCTTCTTCTTCTTTCTTTCTTTCTTTCTTTCTTTCTTCTCTCTCTCTCTCTCTCTCTCTCTCTCTCTTTTGAGAAAGAGAAAGCAGGGAGGGGCAGGGAGAATCCTAAGCAGCCTCCATGCTCAGTAGCAGAGTCCCATGTGGGGCTCAATCTCACAACCCTGAGATCATAACCTGAGTTGAATTCAAGACACAGACCCTTAACTGACTGAGTCACCCAGGCACCCCTACTTTTTCTAATCATCTTAGTCTGTTATCTCTCATCTTAAAAGATGATTTGAGTACTCCTTGATTTTTGCAGTTTCACCAAGTTTCTTTCAGCATATTTTGATTCCTCAATAGTTCAAGGTAATATTTTTCAAAACTCATCAAAGCTGTTTTATTTTTGTAGGCATAAGGAACATGAAGTTAGATACTTATACTGTGAACAATGGTGGCATCTGAGTCTTGTTCAAAGTGTGTATTAATTTCTCTTGATTTCTCAAATAAGGAATGATAAAATGAATGACAAAAGGAATAGTTTTGTGATCAGAGAAAAGGTGGGTGGGTCAGTGAAGAACTAAGAGGAAAGAAAAATTTCCTTTACTGGTATTATTATGGTGTTTTGTTGATTCCCTGTGATGGGAGGGTGTACAAAACTAATGCTTTCTCATGTGGGGTGTTAGAGGAGGTCATCAAGAAGGTGTAACCACCAGCTGACCTGTGAGCTGGACCAGGCAATTGGAAGCTCCTCACCTCCTCCTGGTCCTTGGAATGTACTTCCTACCCAACATTCCCATAGCCAGAGCTGATTCAAGGATACAGCCTTGAGAGAAAAATATGTTGTTGATATTATCTGAACAGTATATTTGACTAAACCCAGCTAAGGTCTCTATATAAACTCAGCATTCTGGTGGGTGAGTGATGAGATCTACTCAGCTTGTGGCCACCCACAACAAACATCATCTGTAAGTTCTCCTGGTCCTTAAACCTGCCACCTACCTACCAATCTGGAGTGGTCTGCCATTTTTTTAGTCTTCCCTTGCTCTCCGTGTACATGGGTCAGTTTGAAGATTTCACCTGGGGAAGCTTCTAAGGTTGCACACCAACAGGAGTGCTCTCATAATTTCCCCAAACATTTCTCTACTGGAAAACTCCCTAAGCATCATGGAGCTTGGGCTCCAAATTTCATCGGACTGCCTAATTCATGCCATTTCCATCTCAGATTCTATGCGTGCTAACAAATTGTATCTTCTTTCTGCTGATGTTACCTGTTGTTCTTGGATGGGATTCCATTAAAATAACCCAGCTAAGTCCCTATCTGCCGGGCCTACTTTGAGTCTTCAGGAATGAAGCTGCAGACTGTGATTCTAGCACACTCTATTTCACCACAAAAGCCACTTCAGCCATGCTTTCTCCTGAATACCTTTTAGACATGAATTGGATATTAGATTTCCATGCCACCTAAACTACATGCAAACTATATCAAATTTTTTCTGGGGTTCTTGTAAAGCCAAATGCCACCGAACTCAAACAACTTTTCTGTAAAAAGCTAGTTGCCTTTTCCTTTTTCCATCAAAGTGCAACATGTTGGTCTAAGATTCTCCAAAGTGATTTACTCATTGGTAAATTTGTTATTCAAGTCTTCTATACCTTTATTGATTTTCTGTCTATTTGTCCTATCAATTATTAAGCTAGAATTATTAAATCTTTCAATATACTTGTGAATTGTCTATTTCTCCTTTTTGTTCTCATAAGTTTTGCTCCAGGTATTTTGAACTCTATTATTTAAAGTGCAAAAACACTTGGGATTATGTTCTCTCAATTAAATGTCTCCTTTATAAATAAGTAATGGGCTTATTATCTCTGGTAATATTCTTTGGCCTAATAAACTGTGTCTTATAATATTATAGTTCAATGACTTTCTTTTTAAAAAAACAAATGTTTTATTTGAAATATTTTAGATTTGGAAAAGACACTAAAGATTGTCCCTCTATACTCTTTATTCAGCTTCCCCTAATGTAAGATTTTTTTTTTTACTGTAGTATATTTGTCAAAAGTAAGAGATCAACACTGGGTCATTACTAGTAACTAAATCCAAACGTTTTTGGATTTCACCAGATTTATAAGTAATGTCATTTTTCTTCCAAGTTCCAACCCAGGATGCCACACTGCATTGATTCATGTTTACTTAGTCTCCTCAGTCTGTAACAATTTCTTTGTCTTTCCTTGTTTTTCATGATCTTGATTGTTTTGAAAACGTTTAATCAGTTATTTTGTAAAATATGTTTCAGTTTGTGTTTTCTGATATATTTTTTTTATGTTTGGACAGAGTTTATAGGTGTGGAAGGAGAAGATGATAGAAATAAGGTAAACTCCTCATCATATAATATCAGAGAGGTACAAAAATGTCAATATTGATACCAGAGGGATGTTAACCTTTAATCACACAGTTAAGGTAGTGTTAAGATAGGTCTTTTCCTGGTCTCTTCCTTCCAAAGTTACTCTTTCTGTTTCCATATTCTGTTCTTTCAAAATGAATCATTAAGACAAGACCCACTCAGGTGGCATGGGGAGTAGGGAAGGTCATTAATCTCCATCTTCTAGAAAGAAGATTATCTAGATATATTACTTGGAATTCTTTCCTTAGGGCCATTTTTCTTTCTCTCTCTTTATTCATTGAGATTATTATTTATTTATATCAGGATGGGCTCATACATTTATTTCATACTCTGTGTTATAATCAATACTATGTTGTTTTGTTGCTGAATTTATTTTTCTTTTCCAGTATTCCTAAGAAAAAAACTTAGGTAGATCCCAGGACTTTCTTCTTCCCTGATATAATCAGTTCATGTTATAGTTATCTTTGTATCTTTGAAAGCAATATTTTGTTTCACAAATTTAGTTATGATGTTTCTTTTCATACTAATTGATCTAATTTTACCTCTAATTTCTCTGGTGATTTCTTTTTCATTTAAAAGTGTATCTTTAGGGATGCCTGGGTGGCTCAGTGGTTGAGCATCTGCCTTTGGCTTAGGGCATGGTCCTGGAGCCCCAGGATCGAGTCCCGCATCAGGCTCCCTGTATGGAGCGTCTTCTCCCTCTGCCTGTGTCTCCTCTCTCTCTGTGTCTCTCATGAATAAATAAATAAAATCTTTTTTTTTTTTAAGTGTACCTTTTAATTTTAACATTTGGGGGATTTTCCAAATTATTATTCATTATTGATTTTTTAGTTTAATTCCATTGTAATTAGAAAGAATGTTGTCTATGATTTCAGTCCTTTAAAGCTGAGGCTTATTTTATGACCCAGAATATGGTTTTTCTACATGTTGGTTCCATTTATGGTTGGAAAGAATATAAGTGTCCTAAATATCAATTAGAACAAGTTAGTTTTTACTGTTCTTCAAGTCTTTCAACATTTTATTTATTTGTCTATTTGTCCTACCAATTACTAAGAGAGGAATGTTCATAACTGCAACTATACTTTGTATTTAACTATTTTTCCCTTCAGTTCTGTCAGGTTTTCCTTCATTTATTTAAACTCTTTTGTTACATTCCCAAAGTTTTAGGTTTGTCTTCTTGATAAATTGTCCCCTTTTTTAATGTGAAATGTCCTTAATTTCTATTTGTATTCCATGTTTGGTAAATTACTTTCTCTTCTACTCATTTAACAACTCCAGCTTCCTTTGGATTAGGAAAAAATTTATCATTTTCCCATCTTTGTCATTTTATTAAATTTTAACTCTTATGCAGAAGATTAAGTTGGGTATTAACTTTTAACCTTTTAGACAATCTTTAACCTTTTATTGTTATGTTTATACAATCCAATTTAGTGTAATTATTGTCTCATTAGGCTTAAATCTGCAATCTTGCTGTTTGCTTTCTACTTGTATGTTTTGTTCATTCTTCCCTTGACTTGTTTTGAATTAACTATGTTTTTTCATGAAAAATTTCATCATCACTCTTGGTTTTCTTTTAGGTATTTTTTTCAATGTTTGCTCTAGTTTTTTTAAAACACATCTATACTATTTCAGGCTACCCACAACTTCATGTATACTGTTAGAAACACAGCATATACTTACATTTCTCTTCCAAATATTTTATAATAGTTTTCATGTATTTTCATCCTACACATGTAAATCTCATGTTTTACTGTTTTCTCAATTATCTTTAAAATAGACTTAAAATAAAATATATCTATTACATTTACACACATATTTTTCATTTTTGAAAATTTTTTATATCTTCTTCCCTGGCTATTTTCCAAATCGTAATTTATCTGTTTCTTTTTTCAATAATTTTATTATGATAAATATTTATGTGGTTTTCTTTATTTTTCCTCTACTTGGATTTACTTGTCTTTCTGAGATCTCTGGGATATAGATTTCAACATATTTGGAAAGGTTCTGGCCATTGTTTAAGTAATTTACTAATTTTTTCCTTCCTCTCCTTTATTTCCTTCTAAGAGTCCAGTTATATGTATATTTTTCTGCTTGGTATTCCATTGGTCATAGAAGGTATATTCATTTATAGTTAGTGTTTTTCTTGCCATGCTTCATTTACATAAATTCTATTGCTATTTCTCTAGGTTCACTGGTCTTTTCTTCTGCAAGTCTCTAATTTTCTCTTGATATCATATAATGCATTTTTCATTTCAGATATTCTCTTTTTAATCTCTAAAAGTTCAATATGGTCTTTTTAATACTTTCCATTTCTTTTCCAATTATGTATATATTTTCCTTTACATCTTTAAATCTATTTACAAGATTTATTATGTCTACTTATTCCATCATCCTCACCATTTATGGGTTATTTTTATTTATTTCTATTATTTTTATTTCCAGTCATTAGTCATATCTTTCTGTTTCTTTGCATATTGACAAAGTTTTATTGGATTCTAGATATTGGAATTTAATGGTTTGGCTGCAGTCATTTGTTGTATTCATTTACTGAGCATTAAGATTTATTCTAGTCCATGGTTCAGATACTTGCACATGTATTTGGTCTTTGTGAGGCTTTCTTTTAAAGTTTTTGTTTTTATTTTAATAATGGTTCCAGAAAGCTTTTATTTGAGTCAATTTAACCCCTTTCTGAAGGTATATTCCTGAGGACTCTACCCCATATATAATCTCTACACTCCAGGCACAGATGTCCCAGCCTTGTTTGATATCTGAGAATCCTCCATCCAACTGCTTTCAGGTGATTCTTTGATCAGCCATGAGAGTTTCCTCTCTTGTGTGTTTACATCAGTACTCAGTCAATATCTTTAGCCACCCCTCTGGAAAATTCCTACACCTCTTTCACTGTGAGGTGCTCTCTTCTTGTTACTTTGTTATGCAAATTCTCAGTATCTCTGAATTCTACTTTCTCTTCAACCCAGATAAAACCATAGGGCTGTGTTTCATTCTCTCTATCTACACTGGGGGCTGGAAACTACTCCATGTAATAAATTAGGTAAGTGTAGTACACTCTATTTCTTTCTCTTTCCTCAGATATCATACTCTTATAGTGTCTTTGTCTAAAATTAGCAAATTATTGCTGCATATATTTTATCCAGTTAGCTATTTGTTTATAGAACAGTACACTAATTCCTATAGTGATTAATCATTCATGGATGGAAGTAGAAGTTATATCCAGTTCCTCAATTTCTAACAAGTGGTTTATTTAGAAATAAGGAATATTTTTTAATTAAAAATTCATCTAACCAGCCAAATAGGCAAGACAAGACAAAACTAAACTTTATAAAAATATTTGGGTAAAATTAAATATTGTGTCATATTGTACCAGAGTGTTTCATCACTTATTTATATTAAGTAAATATTTTAATTAACACCTTCTCACTGTAATTTGCTTATAGCAAACTAACTATAATAAATGAATAACAGCACCCATGTAGACAGTTTTCTTACTACTTTAGTTAGCCTGCTTATATTCTCTCAGAATTATTTTTGCATGCAACAACATAAGGGGAATTGAAAATGCATGTATTTCTAGAAATTTCTAGAAATTTCATCTTATAATATGTATCTTTATTTCTGGATAGCATACAACAAAATATTTAGAAATAAAAGATTTTGAAAAATTGGTAACATCATCTAATACTGAAATTTTTACTTATGGTTTATGTATGTGTGTGAACTTTAACATGTCTAATTTTTTGATAAAATGTTATATTTTTCCACTTGCTCTGTACACATTTAAAAACATGTTTTCTTTCTAATGTTAATCTTCCCTTATCCTAGTCCACTTGGGTTTTTATAACAAAAATACTATAAACTAGGTGGTTTAGAAACAACAAACATTTATTTCTCATCAGTTCTGGAGGCTGCAAGTCAAGACCACAGTACCTGCAGACACAGCAGATTTGGTGTCCCCTGAGGCCTCTCTCCCTAGAAGTTCGTCTTTTTTTTCTCTGTAACCTCATAGTAAAAGAAATTTCTCTTTCTCTTTTATAGGAGTGCTAATCTCACGACATAGCTCTCAGGACGTAATCACTTTCCAAATGCTCTACCTCCTATAACCATCACCTTGGGGATTAGGATTTCAACACGGAGATATGGAGGCAGACACAAACATTCAACCTAAACAGCCCTAAGAATATAACTTGAAACTAACTGCTTTTGTTGTTATCATCATTAGCTTAAGATATACAACCTGTTGATTTGATAAACACATGTTGCAAAATGATACCTACCATAGTGTTAACTAGCACTTCCATCCTGTCACATAATTACCATTTCTTTTTTGTAGTGAAAATATTTAAAATGTACTCTTGAGCATTACTAAAATTAACAAGTCAGGAAATGACAGATATTGGTGAAGTTACAGAAAAAGGGGAACCCTTGTATACTGTTGGTGGGAATGCAAACCGGTGCAGCCACTCTGGAAAACAGTATGGAGGTTCCTCAAAAAGCTGAAAATGGAGCTACCCTATGATCCAGCAATTGCACTACTAGGTATTTACCATAAAGATACAGATGTAGTGATCCATAGGAGCACCTGCACTCCAATGTTTATAGCAGCAATGTCCACAATAGGTAACGTATGGAAAGAACCCAGATGTCCATCAACAGATAAGTGGATAAAGAAGATGTGGTGTGTGTGTATGTATGTGTACACAAACACAGTGGAATACTACTCACCCATCAAAAAATGAAGTCTTGTCATTTGCAGCAAAGTGCATGGAACTAGAGGGTATCACACTAACAAAAAAAAAGCCAATCAGAGATAGACAATTATCATATGATATCACTCATATTATGAATTTAAAAAATAAAATATAGGATCATAGGGGAAGAGAGGGAAAATAAAACAAGACAAAATCAAGGGACAAACCATAAAAGACTCTAAATCATAGGAAACAAACTGAGGTTGCTGGGACATTAAGGAGGGCATGTGATGTAATAATGAACACTGGGTGTTATATAAGACTGATGAATGGCTGACCTGTATCTCTGAAACTAATAATACATTATATGTTAATTAACTGAATTTATTTTTTTATTTTTTTATTTTTTATTTTTTATAATTAACTGACTTTAAATTGAAAAAAAGAAAAAGGAAAAAAATTACTCTTTAAGCAACTTTTAAGTATATAATGCAATACTATTAGCTGTAATCACCATGCTGTACATGAGAACCCAGAACTTATAATATTTAGTGGTTCAGTACTTCCATACAACACCCAGTGCTCATCACAGCACGTGCCCTCCTTCATCCGCAACATGTATTTAACTCATTCCCCCACCAGTCTGTCCTCCAGGAACCATCAGTTTGTTCTCTATATTTAAGAGTCTGCTTCTTGTTTTACCTCTCTCTTTCTCTTTTTCCTTTTGCTTATTTGTTTTGTTTCTTAAACTCCACATGTGAGCAAAATCATATGGTATTTGTCTCTCTCTGACTGACTTATTTCATTTAGCATAATACCCTCTAGCTCCACCCATGCCATTGCAAATGACAAGGTTTCATTCTTTTTCTTGGCTGAGTCCCATTTTTAGTTTTTTTTTTTTTTTTTTTTTTTTTTTTTAAGTAATGACTTTTTAAAAATTTTTAAAATATCCAGTTATGGACATGTTGCATGATCAAATGTAATTTAATATTACATTTAGTAATGTAGACAGAAAAAGCTTCTACCTCCTAATTTATAAGGAAAAACTTTCAATACACTGTATTGCTAGCCATCGTGCATTTCAAAGTTCAACATAATATCTAAAAATTTCTGGGAAACCAGTTTGTAAAAGTTTTAAGGATTTTCTTAAAATTTATTTCTACCATTGTTATATTTGACCCCCCAAAAGAGGGCCATAGGACTTTCCTCCTTCTCAGATCCTAATGGAATGTCTTTGTGGCAGCCTGCCCAGATTAGAGACATGTACAAAGGTGAAATTTATTACCTCTGCCAGGACAATGTGCTCCAGGAAGAAATGATCCCTCTGCTCCTTAAGCAGGGATGACTATTTCAAACATCGTATTTCTAAAAAGTCATTTCTATGACCAGTGTTCTCCCTTAGTTCAATTCCTTTTAGTAAAAAATAGTATAATATATGACAGTTATAGTTTCTACATAATTTTCTTTGTTAAGTTTCAGGAGAAATCAAACTGTCCCTCATCTTCTTCCTCCTGGTAGGCTAAAGAAATCTACTCACAATGCCACAAAGTGTGCTGATAGATTTCCTTATTATTTTTAAACCACTTTTTAAAGTGGTTCCCAAAGTTTTAGGAAGGAAACATATGAAATAAAAGCACAGTTTATGAAGAAAAAAAGAAATAAAGACTATACGAAAACATTTCATGCACAACCATTTTTTCTGAGTAACTTTGTGTGGTCCATGCATTATATGTAAATATGCCTCATCGTGGTTTTCTTTAGGTGTTCCAGCAGAGTATAAGTAAAATGCTTGAAATAGGTTTCTTCATTTATTATCAGCAGTAAGAAAAATGCTGACTTTTATGATGCATTGATAGAAGTACCCAGAGACAAGCCAAGAAACCTTCTTAAGTATAAAAAACAAACTGATGGGGAGGGGAGGTGGGATGGGGGATGGAGGAGATACGAGGTAGAGATTAAAGAGTACACTTATCATGATAAGTGTATTATTGAACAGAATAGAATAGAATAGAATAAAATAGAATAGAATGATTTTTAAAAGATAATTACAGTTGGGGGCACCTGGGTGGCTCAGTTGGTTAAGTGTTTGCTCAAGTCATGATCCAGAGGTCCTGAGATTGAGCCCTGCTTTGGGATCCCTGCTTGGTAGGGAGCCTACATCTCCTGCTGTCTCTCCCCGCCACTCCCATTGCTTGTCAAAGCACTTGTCAAAGCATTCCTCTCTTTGTCAAATAAAACTAAAATCTTTTTAAAAAGAGATAATTATAGTTAAATAAAAGAAACATCCAAGGATCAAAATCTGAATAATATTATATGGAGTAATAATGGAAGATAATTTTATTATATGTCTAATCAATAATTTTGATCAATGCTATGATATCTCAGAAGTTTGAGATTTAGACTATCCAAGATTTCTCGTATAAACACAGATTTGGAAAGACAAATATGGGAGAGGACATCCTGGGGAAATTATCACTCTTTGTCTTATAATATGGTTCTTATATCCAAATTTTAAAGTCAAACTGAGGAGCCTATTGAGCTAAGCTGCATTTGCGGGGGTCCCAAATGTTGTTTTTGCCTAAGTAAGGAAATCCTAAGTTGTCTAGTACAAAAATAAGCCAAGATGACCCTGGTCCCTATGCTCTAGCTCCCATCTCAAACTGGAAGCCAATGTGTAATTGTGTTATGATTTTTTTTTTCCTGTGGCTTATAAAGAAATTGAAAAAAACAAAATGAAATGGTTACAACCCTGAAGCAAGGAACATAAGATGTGGTATTATTAATTTTATTTGCTTTTTAGCTCCTCCTCATTAGAAAATGGATGTTCCTATGGAAAAAGAAATAATATCAGCAAAGTCAGTTGATGAAAATGAATTACTGCATTTCACAGATGTTTTCACTTTAAAATGGAATATTATGATGGTGCTAAAACTTTTTACCACCATTACTGTAATTTGCATGTCATTACTTGTGATGTTTATATTTTGAGAAGTTGAAATGTTTTTGAGCTCATCATAACCTAGCACTAATGATTCTCAGTACATCTGTGGAAAACCAACATCTAGGCAGTTTTCTCCAGCTCAATCATCTTTGATGAGTTTGCAATGTCTTCCAAAATATTCAACTAAGATTTTGTATGTACTTAAAGATTCTGCTTTATGTATACACAATCTGAAACTTAAATGGAAGGTAACAAATCAAAATTATGTGGCAACATATGAATATACTTGAATTCTGGCATCTGTTCTAATGAAAGCGTTTTAGTGGACTCACGCTATATTTTCAGAATAGCCGGATCATTTTAATTCTGGATTCATAGGGAACTGATGCTTTGTTTGCAAATAATGAAGTGAATTAGCCTTAAGTTAGAGTCTGAGGTTTAGAAAAAAACATCTAAATCCTGCAGGTGCCAATAGAAGACTCTAAAGGAAATAATTTCAAATGTAAAATATTTCAGGACGGAAATAATCAGTAAAATTGACGTGGAAATTAAAGACTGAAAACTAAAGGTAACAAGCAATTAACAATATTTTTTTACATAAATAACCATAAAGTGGAACCAGAGCTCTCAGTGCACAGTTTCATTATCTATTATCTTCAAAATAAGGGCAATTTTCAAATGCCTCGGAAACTGTTCTGGGTGCAAGTACATTTTTCATTTTCCTATTTTCCACATAGTCATGAAAATATCTTAACCATTAACCACACACATAATAGTGATGCTAAAATTATCCAAGCAGTAGCTTGCATTATGCAGCATTCCCTGCATAAACAAACTTTCAATTGCGTGAACCTTCTACTTCAGTATCATGTGTGTATTTGATTAGATTCAGGCAAAATAAAAAGTCTAACTTAAGCATGTTAAATGTGAAATACTCATCATGGAAAACGTTCAAAATCAGGCAGGCCAGGGCTGGTATGACTTCTGCTCAATGATGTGAAGGACCCACGCCCATATCTTCTGCTCTAACCTCAGTAGACTGTTTCCGTTGTTTTTATAAGGTCACCTCATAGTTGGATAACAAGCTGGTGAGGCAGCAACAATACCAGATTTTCAGAAAGAAGGAAAGGGAAGAGTCCATGCCCTCTTCTTTTTAACAAGATTTCCTAAAAGATCAACATAACAGTTTCCTTTACATTTTATAGGTGAGAATGTAATATCATCACACTGAGCTGCAAATGTTGAGAAATATGCGAGAATAAAAATTGGATTTCTGATACTAAAGATAAAGAGAAGAATGAACATGGGGATTGCAACTAATAGTTTCTGCTACAGCGTATATTTGATTTTTTTTTTCTGGGTCAAAATACTGGGGCTGGAATATTTGTCCAGACTCTGTAGTGACAGAGCCAGAATCAAAATCTATCTAGAGTGTTATGACAACATAATAATATTGACTCTAGATTTTCTTCAGTGTCCCAAATATTTTACTGCGTGATGCTATACTTTCACATATGTCAAGCCCAAAACAGAGAAAGAGATCTTAATCTTTTGATATTCAGTATTCTTTGGTTCAAATACGGCTAATCTCTAACTAAGACTCATTTATTTCTAATCTACTACTAGCACTTCCCTTTGTAGTCAAACCTGACTTCTCTAATCTGTGTTTTATAACATCATTTCCTGTTATCCAAATTGTTTTTTTCTTCCCTTTCTTTAAGAAATCTCTTTTTTCTTGACTACCATCCTTTATAATTTTGAGGTTCAATTTACATATTATTTCAAAGCTTTCTTGGAAACTAGTGAACAATGGTTAAAAAATACAGTCTTGAAAATCAGGCTTTCTTGTCTCTGCCTCTATCTCAAACTAGCCAGGTTATCTTTCGTAAAAACTTCAAGCTTCATTTTCTGCATCTGTAAAATGCAAAAATAGTAGTACCTGCTATTTAATGTCATTCCAAAGTTTACCCGAAAAATTGCGCTTAAAGAGGTTGGCACATTGTCAGTTACATAAACTCTAAATAAACTTACACTGCTATCATCCTTAATGATTCATCCTTCATGGTTTCACTTTTATGATCCCTTATAGACTTTATAACTAGGATTACCTAATTTTAGTGTACTTTAATTGTTTGTTGTGTATTTATGATTCCCGCATGTATTAATTTTAGTAGTTCAGTAGTTTATCCTTGTGAATAAATTTAATGCATTATATGTTTTCAGCATCTCTCACTATATCTAGCAAATCATTCAATAAAAAGTGATTTATTTTGTGAGAATGTATGTCTTAGCACTTACAATATTTATTAAATGTTTTATTTGAGATTATATAGATAGATATACCTGGTTTCTGATATCAAAGAACTCATAATGCATGGAGGCAATGAGACACATAAATATAAGGAAACAGGCAGTAAACTCTTGGACATCGGTCTTGGCAATTCTTTCTTAATCTATCTCTTTAGGTAAGAACAATAAAAGCAAAAATAGACACTCAGGACTACATCAAATGAAAAAGCTTTTTTACAGCAAAGGAAACAATCAAGAAACCAAAGAGATAAGCTACTGAATGAGAAAAGGTATTCGCAAATGGTATATTTAATAAGGGGCTAATATCCAAAATATATTAAGAAGTCATATAACTCAACACCAAAAAACAAACACACAAACAATCCAATTAAAAAATAGGTAGAGGACCTGAATAGACATTTTTCCAAAAAAGACATACAGAGAGCCAACAGACACAGGAAAAGATGCTCAACATTAGTAATTATCAAAAACATTCAAATGAAAACCACAGTGAGTTATCACTTCACATCTGTCAGAATGGCTAATATCAAAAATATAAGAAATAACATGTGTTGGCAAGGTTATGGAGAAAAGAGAAGCCTCATGCACCATTGATAGGAATGTAAATTGATGCAGCCATTATGGAAAACACTATGGAGGTTCCTCAAAAATTTAAAAATAAAAAAAACAATACAGTCCAGAAATTCTACTTCTGGGTATTTATCTACAGAAAATGAAAACACTAGTTTGAGAAGATACATGCAACTCTATGTTCACTGTAGTGACTCTATATATGCTTTCTATGTGATTATATAAAAGCAGTACTAAAATTAGCAAGGATTACCAGCTACTGTTACATCAGCATTTTTTGGTAACTGACTCATCACAAAACAACCTACTTAGGGCTGCTTATTATCTCCATCCTTACAACTTTAAGTACAGTACTTGTTAAACTTTAAGGGAATTTAAAAAGTCATGCACACCACTGCTATCTCTGAGGAATCCATTAATAACAACTGAAATCATGGCCATCCTAGAATTCTATTTTTTGATAGGGAAGTACACCAATTTGTAACATATTTCCCCCAAACTAGATGTGTCTCAACTGTAAATCATATTCTCTTTACCACTGAATCTGATTAAATATATAAAGCTTTTCCAAAAAAAGTGTTTGATTGATAGGAAAGTTTGTTATACATAAATCTGACACTACAGTTGAGTAACAAGGGTTTTGACTGACAGGTTAGAAACTGAACTATCCACCTTTACTCTTCTGGTGTTCAAACATTTTCAAATTTGAATAAAGAATCCCAAAATGTTAAGCCCTACAGGATAAAAAACCTATCTTTTTTTTTTTTTTTTGAGAAAAGTGATAGATTAAATTCAGAAGATAAAGGAGACAAAAATTATAAAGCTGAGAAAGAACTATTTTGATCAGTCTAGTTGGGAAAATCAACTTCATATTTAACATTTTTTAACAGTCAGAAAAAAAACACATAAATCATTGTATTGTAAAAGCTAAAGAAGACAAGCCAAAACAAGCAAAAAAACCCTGCCAAATCAATAAAAATTAAAATCACAATACTTTTTAGATTTTTAATATGATGATTTATTTCTATGATTTATTAGTAATAATCTCATTTTAATTCCAGTTCAAACTTTGGCTTATAAAATATTATAAAAATTTATGGGAAAAAATAAGTGGCAACTGCACATATACTTTTCTAGTACTCTAAATTCAATTTAAATATAGATGCTTGTATTTTTCATTTAGTTTAATTCCAGATAGAATGAGATACTTCCCATTCAATTATGTTCCAAAAGAAGAATGAATGTTATATGTTACTCATTAAGCAAACTTCATAATAGCCAAATTTAAAAAAAAACAACTCTGTAACATAATGATTTCACTATGTCCTTTTTTTTTCATTATGTCCTTTAAACATGCTTACCTACAACAATCTCATCCCCCCCATCATTCCTGTTATTTTACTCTGATGGGCACGGGTCTATAACTGCACTTCTTAAATTTTGGTACTAAAAACTAATAAATACAAACAAACAGAAGGATGAGCTTCAGTAACTGTTTTGTGCCAGCTACTGTCTTAAACAGAGGTAATTTAGAGGCAAATAAAACAAGGAAAATCTCTGCTGTTATGGATCATATATTCTACTGGATGGAGCCAACCATAATCCAAATCTAAGTAAAATTTATTCAATTTTATACAGTGAAAAAATGTTATGAAAGCAAAACCAGTGTACATGATTAGAAAAATAAAACAGTTTATATCATTTTGAAATGATTATTAAAGGACTTATCAAACTCAACACCCAAAAAAAACAAATAATCAATTTAAGAAGTGGGCAGAAGACATAAATAGACATTTTTTCACAGAAAACCCCCAGATGGCCAACAGACACATGAAAAGATTCTCAACATCACTCATCATCAGGCAAATACAAATCCAAACCACAATGAGATACCACCTCACCTCCGTCAAAATGGCTAAAATCAACAACACAGGAAACAACAGATGTTGGTGATGTTGGCAAGGATGTGGAGAAGGGGGAACCCACTTACCCTATAAGGGGAATGCAAACCAGTGCAGCCACTCTGGAAAAGTGTGAGGTTCCTCAAAAAGATAAAAAATAGAACTGCCTTATGACCCAGCAATTACATTAGTAGGTATTTACCCAAAGGATACAAAAATACTGATTTGAAGGGGCACATGTACTCTGATGTTTACAGCAGCATTATCAACAACAGCCAAACTATGGAAGGAGCCCAAGTGTTCATTGACTAATGAATGGATAAAGGAGAAGTTGTATATATATCTCTGTGTGTGTGTTTCTTTGTGTGTATAATGATGTATATATAAGGATGTATAATGGTAAAAAAAATAAAAAATAAAAAAAAGGATGTATAATGGTATATATTTATAATATATAAATATTTTGGTATACATATTATATATTGGTATATGTATACCTATATATACAATATGTTATAATATTATATTATTATATTATTATATTTATAATTATATATAATATAATTTATATTTATTATATAATAATATGATATTATATTTTTTTCCACAGAAGACACCAAGATGGCTAGCAGACACATGAAAAGATTCTTAACATCACTCATCATCAGGGAAATACAAATCCAAATCATATATATATATATATATATATATAATGGAATATTACTCAGCCGTCAAAAAGAATGAAATCTTGCCATTTGCAATAATGTGGATGGAGTGAGAGTGTATTATGCTAAATGAAACAAGTCTGTCAATAAAAGATAAATATATAATTTTACTCATATGTGGAATTTAAAAAACAAAACAGATGAACATAGGGGAAAGGGGAACAAAGAGAGGGAAACAAACCATAAGAGACTCTTAACTATAAAGCAAACTGAAGGTTGATGCAGGGGAGGTGGGCAGGGGATGCAATAAATGGGTGATGGGTTTTAAGGAGGCACTTGCTAGGATGAGCACTGGGTGTTATATGTAAGTGATGAATCACTAACTTTTACTCCTGAAACCAATAATACACTACATATTAACTAACTAGAATTTAAATAAAAATAAGAATCAGAAGAAAAAGAAAACAGGAAAAGAAAAAACTGATGATAATTGAGTAGACAAAAGAATGAAGTAACGGAGAGGGGTATATAAGTGGATAAGGAAAGGTCAAAAAAAAAAAGGAAAGGTCATTCTAGGAGATGGAGGCTCTCCATCAGGATTATCCTAGGATGGGGCTCCTGGGTGGTTCAGTTGGTTAAGTGTCTGCCTTAGGTCATGATCTCAGGATCCTGGGATTGAGCCCTGCATCAGGCTTCTTGCTCAATGGGGGGTCTGCTTCTCCCTTTCCTTCTGCTGCTCCCCCTGCTTGTACTCTCTTCCACTGTCTCTCTCAAATAAATAAATAAAATCTTTTTAAAAAATGAATATCCTAGGAAGACAAAATTAGAAAAGTAAGCATGTGTGTGCGGCACACACATCTTTGGCAGGTGTGCACGGGGGAAGAGGACAGTGCATTACATCGGATCTTCAGGTATGAGAAATATTTTGTTTTCACTCTAAGTAAATCTATTGGAAGATTTTAAGAAGGATTTTTAAAGGACCACCTGCCTTCTGTATGGAAAATAAAATGAAGGAGAAGAATAAATAAAAGGAAAGAAACAAGTTAGAAGGCTTATGTACAAAATAATGCAGGGGAGAGATGGGAGAGAAGTAATACAATAATATATTATTCTAATAATAACAGAAAGTAATAGAGCAGCAGTGCGAGAGCTTGATTGAGAAATACTCAGGATTAAGATATTTTCAAAAAGATAACTGACTTGGATTTTACTGTGAGAGAGGACTAATCATTAGTAGATTTTCATAAATCCTTTCAGAAAAGAACATTTAAATAATGGCACATTGCATAGGATACCGTCTGAAGAGTTAAAAATGTA
The DNA here is from genome assembly GCF_048164855.1 of Canis lupus baileyi. NCBI lineage: Eukaryota > Metazoa > Chordata > Mammalia > Carnivora > Canidae > Canis > Canis lupus. Next base: position 26,505,855 of record NC_132873.1, on the reverse strand, counting down.
GAATATGACAGAAATATATACACTTGTCTTTTTAAAGCATCTTTAGGAGTAACTTAGATATTTGTCTCTTAAAAATTATAAAAGAAAAGTAGACTTTTTACATTATATTTTGATTTGATGTTTTTAATATAACTACTGCCTCATTTTATCTGCAGGACTCATGTAAGCAGAAAAATAACTTTCCCACTGAATTTCAAGAGTGTATGGACAGAGTTTTTTCTTGCTTTACTTGTAATAAGACCAATCAAGTCAAATTTAATATGTTAAATATTCCCAAATTGGTATTTTTTAAATATAGTTTTTCACAAATACAGTTTCAATTTTAAGTGGACAAAAACTACACTTTACCACAAACATTTTTTACAGATTTAATTTCATATGACAAACATTTCAAATATCAGATTTATCAAAAATTGAATATTAGCAAAAAAAGGATTTTCTTTCTTATTAAACAGACCTAGAACAAAATTCAACATTGTAATTAGATTAAAAAAACCTGTAGCTCTAACTTGAATTTTCTGAAAATATTTGTCTAAATATTCACTAGTCTTAATTCTTATTTTTCTCTAAACAAAGGCAAAAAAAAAAAAAAAGGATGTCATGTTCTTATAGTGTAAAAGTCCTCCTAAATAGCTTTATTTAATTTATTTCCCAAGATTTTCTCATTTGCTACAAGTTGAAACTTATTGTTCTTAGAGTCAACAAAATTTTAATTTAGGATGAAACAAGGAATCTGACCCTTATAGTAATTTATTTCCAGGCAGCCCAGGTGGCTTAGCAGTTTAGCGCCTGCCTTTGGCCCAGGGCATGATCCTGGAGACCCGGGATCGAGTCCCGCATCGGGCTTCCTGCATGGAGTCTGCTTCTCCCTCTGCTTGTGTCTCTGCCTCTCTCTGTGTGTGTCTCTCATGAATAAATAAAATATTTTTTTAAGTAATTTATTTCCATATAATGAGTTCATCTTTGAGCTCAAAACCATAAATAAGGGTGAAGGGGAAATGTATATTACTCAAATAGAAGAAAGCAATGGAATGTATATTAATCAAATACAAGAAAGCAATGGAAACTAATGTTCTCATTAATTATATTCACCATTTTGTATGGTTACTGAAAGATACTCAGGATTATGTTTCATAAGAAGTCTCTTGAAAACACTCGTGTTCATATAGAAGGTTATGGATCTCAATCCATGAAAACAGGAATAAAAGAAACAGAATATATATATATATTTTTTTTTTTTTTAAATTTTCAACATATCTTTGTTATTTCTATTTGGAGCCCCCCCCCCCCTTTAAGTCATTAAGGCTAACAGACTTCATTTCAATCAATGAAAATTCCTTACCTTTCTCTGTGTACTTTTTCAACTACTAGGACACTGCTGTCCTAACAAAGAATTGGGTGAGAATCTTTTAGTCCATCAATTATCTCTCCACGTATGTGGGCATTGAGAAGACCTATATTTCAGTTACCCTTGTTCCTTCAGAAAGCTTATACACAAAATGAAATCTTTGAGCAACACGTATAATTTTGCATGTTGTTTCACAATAATTCTCATAAATGTATCACTCTCACTCTTTTGTAATTCATGACCCCCTTTATGCTGACACCATAGAATTATGCTATTGTGTCCAATTTCCTAAATGTAGTATAAGGGAATAAAAAACCCTCACCCAATAGTCATTTTTCTAATCCACTTATCCATAATTAGGGGATAGACACGTAATATCTGTTTTTGTCATCTATTAAGGGCACAACTTGAAAAAAAAATTCCTTCTCAAATGATGACCGATATGTTATCTGTTCATTTAGTATCTGAGAACCACAAAGAGAAATTTTTCTTCATTTTCCCCACAGCCAGTTTTAGCCAGAACCTTTGCCATCACAGCCATCAACGGATCTCTCTGACAGGACTTTGCATATAGATCACAATTTTCCTTGTCGTTCACAGCACTTCAGTGCCTGTGTTGGTGGCCTTCACAATCCCTCCAAAAGAGTAATTTTATAGCCTACTCCTCAGTGTCAACATCCCTAATGAATGGGCACACATTGGATCTGATCACCACTCAGAACTACCCCAACCTCCGAGATTATAAATTCACTCTTGCATGTTAAGCTTTCTTACAAGGGAACTGCATCCACCATAAAATCTTTATAATCTCCATATGAATAATTGTAAAACCCACCCCTCTATTCTTATTCTCTCTCTTCAATCAAGACATCTATTTTCTGGATTTATCAGAGATGACACTGATAATCTAAAGCACAACTGATTACCTTTCTTATCAAAATTCCTTTCCTGTTTCCTATATTTGTTAAGTTTCCTACCAGACTTTTAGTCACAAGGGCAAAAACTTTAAAAAAATACCTTTCAATGTACTTTCAGTGTACATTTCAAATTTTTCTGTTTCCACAGACTAAACTTAATTTTCTCTCTGTATTTTTTTTCTAATTCAAGACTCATTCCCCTAATCCAGAGAATCACAAACATTTTTTAAGTTTTTCATCTATTTTTGCCTCTTTTTTTCTATATATTATCTCACACACTGCTATCATTGTTGTTTTCCCTAACATAGATAGATCCCATAATACCAGTCTAAAATTTAAAAAATAAATAAAATAAAATAAAAAAGATTATGAGTGCTTCACTTGACATTGGAACATATTCAGTCCTTCACAGGATACAAAGCATTCATTGATCTAAACCCTTTATCAGTGCACCATAACCTCAAAGCTCTCAGAATATTTCTCTTAATATTTTAATATCTACGCTTCATACACCTATCTGTGATCCCCATTTAGACTATTTTCCTTCTCCACAGTGCTGTCATAGACCATCTCACTTAGTAATTTTATCACCTAGAATTAGACACACATATGAGTATGTGCGCATGTGTGCATGCACTCACACACACAAAAGAACTGTTCTTTTGCAAATAATAATAATACCATATGATCCAATAATTCCACCACTGTGTATTTACCCAAAGAAATGAAAACACTAATTCAAAAAGATACATGCACCTCTATGTTTATTGCATAAATATTTACAATAACCAAGATGTGGAAGCGACTGAAGTGTCCACTGATTGATGGGTGGATAAGGAAAACGTTATACATATATGCACACACACATGCTGGAATAGTACGCAGCCATAAGAAGTAGGAGATCATGCCATTTGCAACAACATAGACCCAGAGGGTATTATGCTAAGTGAAATGAGACCGAGAAAAACAAATGTCATATGATTTCATTCATATGTGTAATCTTAAAAAACAAACAAATGAATAAACAAGCAGATAAAAAGCAGAATCAGACCTACAAATACAGAGAACAACTGATGGTTGCCAGAGGGCGGGGAGGGGGAAGTGAGAGAACGGACAAAATAGGTGAAGAGGGTGGAAGATACGGAATGAACCAGTCTCTGTAATAAAAGGCACAGCATAGGGAATACAGTCAATGATACTGTGACGGATGATAGCTACAGCGTGGTAAGCACAGCATAACATAAAACTTGTCCAATTACTATGTTGTACACCTGAAACTAATGTAACATTGGGTGTCAACTCTATTCAAAATAATAATAATAATAATAATAATAATAATAATAATAATTTTAAGTTGCTCTTTTGGAATGCCTTCTTTATTAGTCTAACTTACAGACTTTCACATCCATCTATACATTTTAAAATAACAAAAAAACTTTTAATACAAGCTAATTAAGAAAAAAAAAAAACACCCACAACCCAATAATTTAGGTGTCAGAAGAGAAAAAAAAAGAAAAAAAAAGAAAAAAAAAGAAAAAATTCCGAGCTGCAGTCTTAGTGTCCCTACTGTTTAGCTCTGGTCACATGATGTACTTCACATTCAGGCACCTGGGCTCGCAGGGACCATAGGGGCCCACCTTAACCAAAGATGCAGTGCTATGGTTCCTGTGGAAGAAGACTCAGTTCTGTACTACCTCGAGACTGCTGTTGGGAGTGAGACTTTAGGGAGGGGGAGGCCAAGACAAGGGACTGAGCTCCAGGACACATCATAACAGAATCCATGCTATGAAAAGTTCAGGGGCCAGGATGAAACTAAAACTCACATTTTTCTTAGAGTTCCTGCCTTTTCTAGTTCTTCTGCACCAGTACAAGACTATACATGAAGTTAGTACTTTCCAAAATCCCCTTTGGAAGAGTACAGGTCTAATTACTATTCTTTCAAATATTGTATCATATTTAGGGACACATTAATCAGGTGTTCTTTCTGTGTGTTCAGACGATTTACATGAACCAAACATACTGAAACTCTCTCTAAACAGAGTGGCAATATTCAGCATCTATTTCCTTGGGGAGAAATTGGGATCAACAGGCCACAGGACCAAAAAACAAAAACAAAAGCAAAAGCAAAAAAAAAAAAAAAAAAAATTTCACTGACTTTTGTTTGTATTGTGTCTCTTCCAGTGGCTAAAATAAATAAAGAAACAAATGAATAAAACTAAGAAATTTTACAGATACATTCATTGGTTTGTACTTGGAGAAGCATAGATTAAAAGTTCAATAGATCAAAAAGTTTGAATCATTAGATTATATTGCAATGAATTTTGAGACAGGCAAAGAACACCTCTCTCAAAATTGCATATGCTGTGAAACAGAGGTTTCAAACTGAAAGTAAATCTTCATAGTTTTTGTCATTAAATAAGAAAACAAATGGTTACCTATCTCTGACCGTAGGATAAGCAAGAAGCCACCACACGTGCATGTGAATTATACTTTACTAAATCTCTGTAACATTTCTTTAGCTGACCTTCTTGACCTTCTAATCCCTTTGAAGCATGGCTATATATATATATATATATATATACACACACCATATATGGTATATAGTATATAGTACATATACACACATCACAATATATAGCATATAGACAGGATGATAGATACACAGACAGAAAGACCATATATGAGAAGGAGGGTTATCCTCTGAGGAGGCTACATGTTCTAATATTTGAAATTAAAAAAAAAAAAACACATCATAAAGAATAAAAAGTAGATTGTTTTATTTCTTATAGTAGCAGTACTTCACTTGAAACTGCATTGATAGTACTTCATGTGGAATTTACCATTTGTAATTTTTCTTAAAAATGCCACTAGCCATATGTGGCAATTAAATTTCAACTGAATTCATTGAAATTAAATGAAATTTAAAAATCAGTTTTTTCATCCCCGCAGCAACATTTCAAGTGCTCAATAGTTGCAGGCGATTAGTGACTACAATATTGCAAAGCCATGGACAACACTGTAAAGACTTTTGGATATTTTGAAATTCCTACAAGCATGTTGAATTACTGCTTTTGAAACTTTTTTTTTTTTTCCTTAAAAAGACTCGTATTGGGAAATTTCTAATTTCATTCTGGTAAAAGACAAACCTAATTTATTCACTTAAATAAAATATTCACTAATTTTCAGGTTTTCTAATACATTTGATAACTGTACCTCAGAGGAGTACAGGTTTAAAAGAAAAGTTATCCCTTGTTCAAAATTGAACAGGTCATGAAAAAGGTCAAAGATATAAAAAAACAAGATGACTCTGACTAGTGCAAATCTTCTTTATTTAAAACTTTTTAATAAAGATTTTATTTATTCATGAGAGACACAGAGAGAGGCAGAGACACAGGCAGAGGGAGAAGCAGGCTCCATGCAGGGGGCCTGATGCAGGACTCGATCCCAGGACCCCGGGGTCACGACCTGAGCCAAAGGCAGATGCTCAACCGCTGAGCCACCCGGGTACCCCCATTAGTTAAAACTTTTAAAAATGTGTTTAAGACTTAGAAACACCTAAAGATCTTCCATAATTTAAAAATGAAATGACTAAGCAGTATTTGCATGTTTATAAGATGTTTGTAAAACTGGCTCCTTTTTGAGATTTCAAATACCACAGGACTGGGCCACTTAAAAGATTTAACTAATTGGATAAATTACTAAATTATTATGATCTATAACCTTCATTAACATCACAAATCACTGCCACATTCTCATTAATTCTAGTAATTGTATTTTAAAAACTAACAATTATAGTTTATATTTACTGCATACTTACTATGTAGATTATCTCATTTAGACCTCATTAGAACCCTATATTTATTATCTATTTTCTGATGCAGAAATCAAGACTCAGAGCATTTAGTTAACTTGCTCAAGATCACACTTCTCCATCATAGCGCAGCAAGATTGTGATATGTGTCCAGTGATCTCAAAGGGCTCTACTGGAAACTTCTATGATAAGACTGAGGCCTCATTTATTTATTCAACAAAGATTTTTTAGCATCTTTTATGTGTCTTGCGTGTGTATGCGTGTGCTTATAGCGCTATTTTTTTTTACCCTGACAATGTAACAGAAGACAAAATACAGACAGACACACACACATGCACACTTTTGTAACAAAACTGAAGCTTTCTATTACTAATTTTAATTTATGAGGGTAATATAAATATAAATTCTGAAATTTGATGTTTTAATAAAATGTTTTAGAGTCTTGAATATTTGAGCCCCAGGAATTACATGGCTTGGTTATAAAGGAATCACTTTGTATATAATTTGGTTTTAAAAATAAAACCTGGTAAACAAGGAGGAAAGAGAGGCAGATCTCAGGCAAATGAAATATTTTATCTTTCATAATAATAAATAATAGATGAAACTTAGAAAAATATATTTTCAAAGGCAACTAAATATAAAAGACACCAGCTTTGATAAATTTCTCTGTTAAAAGAGAGTTCTTGACTCCAAACAGAAAGCCTAGTATGTAACATTTAGTATGCATATGACATATTTGTGAAGACTTAACTACCTGAATAATGTATTTAATCAAGAAACTTAAATGCGATGTGTTTTTCAATGTCTGCTGATTAGAAAAATCATTATCAGCTCCCTAAAATTTAAAACTAAGTGTTAATAGTATGCATAATGTTCATTTAGAGTTTAGATTTAGGTCTTGAAATGAAAGCTGAATATGAAAACCGTGTTATACTTCTTGGTTTTTAACTCATAATGCATTCCTCAAACTCCATGAACAACAGCGAATAAGAGATATCTTCAAATTAATGAAAACAATATGTAAATTTTAATCATAGTTTTTAGATGAATAAAATCGTTTTGAGAAAAACTTTTCTTCTTCTTCTTTTCAAATGCACAGTTGAAATAAGTCCTAATAAACATCTAATAGATATGAAACTCAGCATACGGGGGTTTTTTTCTACAGTATAACATGATAACAAGTTTCCTAAGGCACTCTACTTGTGGAGGAAAGATAGCAAAAAAACAAAACCAACAAGAAAAAACTGTGACATGCCCCTCCCGGTCAGATTATTTGAACTGCAGTTCATCCTTTTCCTACTCCTAAGACATTCTCCTCCTCCAATCAGTGCTAAGAGAATGAAATGTTGCTGAATATTGTTAAAAATATTTCGGAATAGGCAATGTCGCCCGTATTCATGGATGTAATTGCCACGGCTGTTGTCAAGAAGCCCAACATATACTCCCCTCCAGGAAAAGCGGTTTTCTTCCGAATGCTTTATCCATCCTTTAGGAGGGAGGACTCCATTCTCAGTGTTCATCTTAAGGAATCCTAGCACAAGTAACTCTCCATAAATAATTCACTTGGTAGGGGTAGATCTTTCCTGAGAAAATAAGGACTCTGGAGCTGCAACTTCCTGAGTTTGAGATTATGGGCTTCATTGCTTTAGAGTGATCTAGTATGAACCTCATATGAACAAACGTGGGAACACACACACTTCCAATCTGAACTTGCCAGGCCACTTCTAGTTCTTTCACCAGAAGAATAGTGAATTTGTTGTTTCTGTCAAGATTTACCATACGCCTATTCTGTCCAGGCAACCATACATATGACGATGAACTGGCCCTAAGAAAACTTCATCTGAAGGGCAGAAACAGCAATCTATTCAATAAAGACACAACTGGTAAGGCCATTTGTTTGTTTTGTTTTTTTGTTTTTTTTTTTTTTTCATGTTCTCCCCATTCAGAAAAACTTTGCAGCCCTTGGAAAGTTCTGAATAATCTTCCTGGAATTGAATAGAAGACAGAGAAGACAAAAATCTTAGTGACATTGTTGAGATTCATCTGAAATCGAACATATTTTCTCCCCTGTTTCTTAATGCTCAAACTGTCATGCTGTCAACATACTAAGAAAAAAAAAATCTAGCTGAATCTTTCAAAATGTTAAACCCCTGTGAAGTGAAAATGGATTGAATATAGATTCTGGTTTGCTGGCCAACTAGAACAATTCACATAGTACCCATTCCTTCAATTCTAGGAGCTGCTGCATTCTGATGGTAAATCCATATATGGAACCTTTTGCTTATACATCCATTGTGCAAAGTGTATTTCTTCCAGACCACACAAGTAACTATTAAAACCTTGGGAAATGGCTGTTAAAATTATATCTTAGCATGTGTATGATACCAAGATTACTACGTTCTGAATTCAGAGGCAAGAATTCTTAATCACTAGTCCTTAAATCACGTGACTGCATGTTCCTTGAAGTAAAAAAAAAAAAAAATGCATGTTTTTTAAAATAATTTTCACAGTGATGTATACACAATCAACTTACCTCCAGTTTCTGTGTCTTCAGTTATTCATTTACAAAACAAGGATAACTTTTTGCAAAATAATACAATCCATATAAAACACCTGAAGCAGTGTCTTGCACATTATGCATATGTAATTATGTTGTTTTATTGACATTAACTGCATACTGATGCATAACAAAATATGGTGTACACTAATTCTAAAGTTTTGCTACAAAGAATAGTGCTCATATATGTTAAATAAATTAAATTATTTTTTATAGAAATATACCTTTTAAAATTCCCAGAAGTCCCCCTAAACTCAAGAGATATTTAACAAGTAACCACGCGGTATGTTCTTAAAATGTCAATTGTATTATTGCAATATGCATTGACAGGAGAACATATAAAACATTGTCTTTTATATACACTTTTTTATCCATCCTTTAGGAGGGAGGATTCCATTCTCAGTGTTCATCCTAAGGAATCCTAGCACAAGTAACTCTCCATAAATAATTCACTGTATATAGACTCACAGGCACCATTTGTGGGAAATCTTTATTCTATATTTTGAGCTCCACTCCACCTCTTTTCATTTACCTTGCCTAGAACCTCTCAGGATAATCTCTTACACATCTTTAAAAGGCAGCCCCATTCTAGCTTGGAATTACTGTGAAAAACATCATGGTCAGTAATGATATGCTTTCAGCATCTATACAGTCCCTTCACACTAGTTTTTACTTACATTTATCCGAGGGCCACCTTTTCCAGTCCTTTGATAGATATAAGAAATGCAAAGGTGAATGCATCTCCTCCCTGCTGTAAGGACTCATCCCACAGGTAGAGAGATACCTTTGGAAGATGATCTACAATAAAAACAGGGGCATCCTGATTAGTATCACAAAAAAAAGTGCACAGAATATAGAACATAATTAAATCCAGTTGATTGGAGAAGGTCACTTTATAATGAAATCACATTGGAGATGTGCTCAGAAGAGACAAACTGAAGTTGAGAGTATTTGTGGATGAGGGAAGAACCTCCTAAAGCTAAGATGTGAAAGACTGTGCTGTGGTTGGAGGAATGGGGAGTGCTTCAGTTTGGATCAGTGTCGAGCACCTTGCAGAAAGAACTAAACTGAAGCACAAGTTAAAATTAAGTGTGATCTCTACAAGGAAAGGTCAGTATTTTAAAAATATATTTTATGTGAAATACTATGGAGTAGACCATAGTGGAGATAGCATGAGGTGAGAACGGAGATATGGAAACCAAATAGGGAAGTAGTTTCCATCACTACTTGATGGAAGCTAAAAATAAATAAATAAATAAATAAATAAATAAATAAATAAATAAATAGTGATGGAAACTGATCTGGAAAATGAAGGGATCACAATGAGAGAGAAATGGGGAAGATTTTACTAGATTTGGAGACAGACTGGAGCTTGCCATAGAAAGAAAAAGGAGAGAGGTAAGCATAAGGGGAATGAACATTATGGAAGACTGAAGTGATTTAGCGTGGAAAGTTTAGTTCTACATATCTTGTATAATATGCAAAATCCATGTAGTCACAGATCAGATAATGTACAATAACAGTATTTCCGCAATAAACCTAATTCAATGTGTCCCATTTTCATTCTACAGTAGAGAAAAGCTTTCAGATGTAATAGTTCATTCTGTCTAAAACAATATGCCTTTTAAGGTAATATTCAATTAAGCTTACATATAATTATCTCAGGAAATGTCAGAACACCTCCAATCTTTCTTTTTTATTCAAACAGGTTTGCCTCCTTGGTATATTAAATTTCTATTTCTAATAAGGTTTATATTTTATAGGTTCTCATGATATCAGGAAAAACAGGAAGAATGAAGTGGCATATGGGCACATAGATTTTAGGGACGTTTATTCCTTTTTCAAAGATTTTATTTATTTGTGAGAGAAAGAGTGAGAGAGAGAGAAAGAGCACAAGCAGGGGGTCAAGAGAGAAGGAGAAGCAGACACACCACTGAGCAGCGAGCGGGTCATGGAACTCGATCCGGGACCCTGAGATTGTGACCTGAGCCAAAGGCAGATGCTTAATCATCTGAGCCACACAGATGCCCCAGACTTTAGGGGAGGTTTAGATACATGGCGCTGTTATTTAGCACATGGGGAGCTCAGAAATTGGGTCCACTTGAAAACCATCTCCCAGAGAAGCCTAAAGAGAAGAACACTTCCACGACTTATTTAGCCAGTGGGTGCCGAAGCCTCTCACACCAGCTATAATGGTCAGTTGTGTGCAATCTTCTCATCTCCCTGGCCAGTGAGCACTTATTGGTAGCTTGACTGGTCACTTGAAATTCGCCACGGTGACAATATCGATGCTGAGGAAATCTTAGCAAGTCTTACTTACATACAAGGGTACCTTTCCCTCATCCCCAGGCGGTCTGTTAAACGTTCCCCAGCTTCTCCTGGCTCTCCTACTTAGCTATTTTTTTCCATTATTCTTCCTCCAGGACTCAAGAGCAACAAGCATCTTTGTGCAGATCTGTCACTCAGAAAACCCCCAATGATACAGGTGGGTGTTAGTTCTTGCAATTCATAAACAATTCCTAAATATCCCTGCAGTGCTCTTGTATATACCTACCCTCCATCTTTCATCTGCAAATCATTTTTGGGATAGAAGACAAATTTTTTCTTCAATGCCGTATCACAAAACTTCCCTCATGAAAGTCTCATAGCAAAAGCTAGAGCACCAGTTCTGAATCCATCAAACTATGTTTGACTCAACCACTTAGAATCTGGTGATTCCTCCTACTTTCCATGCTTAATTGTATATATATGTGAGAAAAAAAAATATTTTCTGTCTCCAGTCCTTATATAGAATTTATGCTTAATCTGATAATAAGAAATGCTACAGAAATATAGGATTAAGTTCACTATACAAAATCTATTGTATGTCTTAATCTATCATAAATAAATGTTATACCTTAAATTAGCATAAAACCCAACAATAAAACCACCAAAATGTCCAATACTTTGACCATGTGAAAATTATTTACTATTGAATTAAATATTCTAATTTATTTAATATTTTGGTGCTATTTGATAAGTAGGTACTCTAAGTCAATTACAACTTAGGTGTTCTATTGTATAATCAGTGACCTCAAGGACCTAACAGTTCAGTAAAAAAAGACAAGATTTAATAAGAAGAATTTTAGTGAAAGAAAAAAAAAAAACTCAGTGAGAAGTTTAATAGATTAAGGTATCCATTTGAAAATACAGTGCTCCAGATGGGTCATAAATGACAATTCATAAGAGCAGAATGAGAAAGAGGCTTCATAACTTAACTCATTAGGTATATGTGAAAGGCAACGAGGACTGTTGATGGGCAAAACTAGTGAGAGAATCCAGAGAAATTAGGGAATATGGATGTCATAAGGAGTGAAATGTCATGAAGTGTCTTCACATGCAGAGAATTTAGGGCTTGATATAAAAGGACAACGGTGTATTAAGTTATTAACGGTGTATTAAGTTATTAAGCATCAGTGACATCATGAAAAAATATTGTTAGTGAATATTTCTTCCTCACCTTTGACATTCTCTCTCTTTGCCCCTCTACTTCCTTGCTCCAGGAGCGCTAAAGTTTATCTGAGTGTAAAGAACACTCCATAGGAGATCACCTCCCCCTCTTTCTTGGCTGTAGGCATAGCTTTATTCTCTCTTCCTTCCTGGTAGAAACTGCTACACGGGGTCTGTGCCAATAGGGTGTCCTCTCTGTCTAGGTTGGTAAACCTGTCATGTCCCTGGGTTCAGATAGCCGGCCTATTTGAGTCTAACATTAATTATTAGATTATCCAATATTGTCTTCATTTGTATATTGATATTTTGTTCTCCAGTTTGCTTACTGTGTTTGTATTATTTTCAAATTAGCTGAGAATTTGAGAAAGGAAGAATGCTCTCTATTGGACTGGTTCATAGACTTCAACATCAGGCTGCTAAGGAGAATAGTCTCATAAATTGGTAAATTGAGCCAAGTAGGGAACGAAGGATAAAAATGCAGCTAAGCATCTAATTATGAAAGTATTTCTGTGTTCAGCGATATGTAAAATTGGACAAGGTAGTGGCTTTAAGAATAAAAATGAAAAAGCATATTTGGAAAAAGAAGCAGAAAAAGAAATTCTAATGTATGAAAGAATATGTTAAATTTTAGAAAAATCAAAGCGATAGCTCTCTGCCCTTGAAGAACAGTAGTTCATTAAAGAATGGCATTTCAACATCTTAAAGTTTAATTCCTTTCCCTTTTCATCTATATGTCTTCCCTTACATTTAAGAAAATATGTTCTTGGTTGGGACTTAACTATTTCAGCCACACAATTAAAAAAAAAAAATTACCTTGTCCACCTAAATGAAATGTTTTCAAAACAATTTAATCACATTTGCATTTTCTCCTTCAGTTTACTTCTTAATCGTGGTTCTAATCAAAACTGAATGAACTCTGCCAAAGAAGAACATTTACAGTCCTTACATAGAACTGTTATACTTGGAAGATTCAGATGAGCCTGCTAATTAGGTCATCACAATTCTGCCTCAGTTCACTAGAACTCCTAGACAGCAACAGAAGGGGAAAAAATGCAGCATTGCAGCATAAGAAATCAAAGAAAACCAGAGTCCCTCTCTTACTCATTTTGTTTTGGAAAATGTCCTGGATGAATTTGTGACCTTGTCTTCGTCTTCACTCGAAATATGGTGCAGGGGGCCAGTCGCATTTCCCCTGGGGGTCTCGGTATGCAATTTCAAATAAGGTGTGGGGTGTTTCATGCCAAATGAGAAGAATATTGTGCTTCACCCTGGTTTCTGCGTATTGTCACTCTATGAACTAAGGTTTATAAAATTAGTCATGAAGAGATGATGATTTCCCCAAATCAGGTCGTTTCCCTCTGGTGTTACCTTCTGTAACGGCAGCTTAAACACGTCAGATGGGCTTTGCCATGTTAACAGGATAACTGAGATGATAATGATGATGATGTTATTATTATTATCATCATCATCATTAATAATAATAATGCCATTTAATTATAGCTTACCATATGCCAGATATTTTTCTAAGCAATACTGCTGGTTTTCACTACATTTAGCTCAAATTTTTCCAGCAATGCATATGAATTATATGCAATTTAAATTATATTTTAATACATTGAATATATTTATAACCCACAGTGAGGGTTAGAAGTCATTCTTCATTAGTAGAACGATTAAAGATTAATAATCTGAAGTAGTCTCTATCAACATAATATCTGAGTAGAAACAAGGATGCAGTTCTGAGAACACACTGGGGTAGGACTCCTTTCGCTCTGTCACATTGTTTCCTAATGAATTCAGAGGAGAGAGAGGTTTTAGTTTCCTTAAGAAATCCTCTGTAGCTTCTCAGTTTGTGACACTTACAGAATTATAGCCATAAGCTAATGAGACGGGTAAAAAAATGAGCTCTGGGAAGATTAGGAAGGGCCAGGATGAAAAGCAAGAGACTGAGTTACATCTACCTGTCAGAAAAGGCCAGTTTGAAAATACGTGTAGGCTGTGCCTGTGAACCCCAGTAGCACCGCCGGGCCGCAGTCTATTTCCCTCTTTCACATCTTAGTGTTACCGAGAGAAAAGCAGTCTGGGCTGCAACATAAAAATTCTAGAGACAGGAGAGACTTTCCTTTAAGGCCAGGCAAGCAGATTAATATTCTGCTTCGTACCAAATTGCATATCCCAAGTCAAAATTGAAATCAATGTCCTGGAATCATTTTTTTTTGTTATTGTTATTTATTTTTCACAAGACCGTGAATATTAGAATCTAAGTTATCTTAACCCAAAGTCCCACAGATGAGGAAAAAAATGAATAAATTTGAGCAACATTAAGAGGCTGAGAATAAGAACGGTCATTTTCTAATGGTGATTAGAAGCACAGGCTCTAGATTAGACTACCTGAGATTAAGCCACAGCTCTGAACTACTGTGCTGAGTGACCTCAAGCAATTTATTTGACCTTTTTGTTCATCCACCTCCTCATCTGGGAAATAAGGATAACAATAGTACCTACTACGGGCAGGAGATGGTGAAGGTAAAATAATTATCAATAATATTGCCTTTCTGACTTTATTGATACTACTTGAAAGCTACTTGAACTTTGAATAAAGAAATTTTTCAGATCTATTCAATTACTTAAGCTCCCTATAATGCCTAATAATCTCATAAAATCTGATTCATAACAGTTATTGGGTCTAATTACAAAGCATTCTCTCTCTCTTTTTTTTTTTTTAAATAGAGACACAGCGAATATCCCCAGTGACAGTAAAGCCTTGAAACTGTAATATTTGTCCTTGTAACTCAAAGTTATTTTTTTTAAAACAGAGAATTCAATAAGGCCTCTCAGCAGTATTTTCTAAAAAATATTGGAAAGACTTTTTCAGTTTCATGTTTACAGAGATTTTCTGGGGTTAATTGGCAGCGCAATTCATACATCAACCTAATAATGGGGTCTGCAATACAAAACTTACATAGGACTTAAAATCTTGTTACAATATTAAATTGATAGAACATTAATGAAAAGTGAAATGCTATCGGAATCAGCTCAAAATGATGATAATTTTTCCTGATCATCCTGCTTTCCTGGTATTAGATTTATTACTTGAGATTTCCATTTGGATCTTTAGTACAAAAGAGTTTTCCCTCTTATATTTGCACAATTTAAAGGCAATGATGCAATAGGAAAAAAACCCACAGAAATTAAAATGAGCAATTGTTAGTAGTTCTTGGGTCAATTATGGACCCTAAAAGAAAATAAAATATAAAGTGACTATTGAAACACACACACACACACACACACACACATGTATATGTGTAATATATATATATATATATATATATATATATATATATATAATTTATAGTTAGTGTGATTCTTTTCATTGTAGGAAATTGAGTCATTCAATAAGAGTACAATCATCAGTGCAGGGCAGCCAGGTTTATTGTATAGATTATGCAACTCTTAAAGAATACCAGTGTGTGTGTGTGTGTGTGTGTGTGTATATATATATATATATATATATAGTATATACTATATACATACTATATACTATATTTGTATAGAATACTAGTATAATTGAGAAATCAAATTTAAAAATCCAAATTCTCAATTCTCCTCATGATTCAGAAAGCAGGGAGGGTTTATTAATAAATTACATAAAATTAAGAAACATTTCTGTGCTGCATAAACAGAACTTTTCTTTTATTTTTACTTCTATGCATAAATTGGTGTTTTCTCTCCCATCTTAGTCAAGACCTAGTAGGCACATACACAGCTGACCAAAAATGTTAATTTTCAAATAAAAGGCATTTTTACAAGGAATCACAAAGCATTTGTCATTAAGCGTTTCCTGGGGAAACATATTAGTCACATCACTTATAAATATACACTTTAAAGTTAAAACGTACATCAGCTGTATGTTCATATTAATATTTATGAAAAAACCTGTGACTCTTCATGTTCTGCACAGAGAACAGATTGATACTATAAACTTCTGTTTATAATAAGGGTAAAAACACTTTGAAATATCTGTTATAAATGAAAAAGTCATCTCTGATTATTCAGAGAACAAATTCTATCTCATGTAACAAAGTAAATGGATATAATATTTCCTAGAATTTAAGAAATACATTGGAGGAAAATGCTCTTTTCTATTATTCTTTAACTGTAGCTTCAATGGTAGTTTGTGCTATAATTTGGGCAATTTGCGTATGTTTTATTTTTCCTCCATCTCCTGCTTCTGGAGCACTATTTCCCTTTGATTGAGGAGTTGCTGTGACAGCAGATAATGGAGCTCGTGGCACTCGGTGGGAAGCCTGTCACTGCTGACTCCAGCAGCGGCCTTTGTTTTCTTTCCTTCTACTCCTCTGGTTTTCTCAGGCGCAGTGAGAAACAATTATAAAAGCCATGAGCCATTATAAAATATTATACCACCAAATGGTTATTTTTAAGAGCCCGTCAATCTTCTAGGCCTCCTTATCTTTAGAAGTGGTAAATGGTATCACTATTTTTCCTTCAATCTATGGCATTGGGATGAGAGCTTGTTTTCTGCGTTGGGAAAGGCAGTCTTAGAGTGGGTAGTTTCTGTGATTTCCCATGCTGGCCCTCATCACAGCGACCAAAACCCTTCTGCACCATGCACCTCCTTCCTGAAGCCTTCCCTTGTTGACCTTGCGGAGGTGGTCTCTTGTGAGTTCCCAGGTTGGGAATGACCAACCTTCTTTAGAGGATGATCTGATAGACATTGCTAGTGTTTGTCAGAATCCAGCTCTTTCTCTTTCTGTCACAAGGAAGACTATGCTTATCAGGCCACTTGCATATATAGAGGATTCAGAAAACTACCCTTACCAGTGGAATGTGGGGAAATATGACATCTACCACTTCTGGATTGTAAACACATCATGGATAATTCCCATGTTTTCTCTCCTCTTGCCATGGCAACTAAGAAACCAGGGGCACAGATGATGAGCTGTAAGTTCGGTACATCTATCAGCATGGGTGAAGGTATGTATCAAAGGGGTAGACATACAAAGTTGACCAAGGTTAATAGGCACTGGGACAATTTGGAAAGAGCATAGGATTTGGATTATGACCCTAACTGTATACGTGTTTCACTGAAAAAGTTTGGTAGAAACACCTGCCCAAGGGCACCTTCATGGCTCAGTTGGTTAAACATCTGACTCTTGATTTTGGCTAAGGCCATGATCTCAGGGTTGTGAGATTTAGCTCTGCCTTGGACTCTATGCTAGGTGTGGAGTCTGCTGAAGATTCTCTCTCTCCCTCTCCTTTTGCCGCTCCCCCGTCTCAAAAAATTACCTGACCCAGATTTTGTTGTAAACAATCACACATAATGAATGTAATGTAATTTGCAGAATGCCAATAAAATAGAATTACATAAAAACTCATCCCTTTCCAACAGTAAGAAGTGTTCTTTTCCATTAACTTAGGATTTCTTCTGACATAGGTTTGAGTACTTTCAGGTTTGCTATTTATTTTAAGCCAGCACATTGTTTAAAAAAAAAAAAAAAAAAAAAGTGAATTCTCACTAACTTAGTGGAACTCTCCAGTAAACTTCCAGCCTTGAGAAGAAATCCAGCAAGCCAAGGGACTGGACTTCAAACTATCTTGATGTCGGTCCTAACTTACTCTCCTATTTGTGTTGAGTGTTCACTCAAATAACTGGAGGAGAGAACAGCTCTGATAGCAACTACAAGTCAGTAGACATAAAGTCACATTATGAATTCCTTGAGAATGAGGTTCATGCATTATTAATCTTTCTCCTTTAGCATATAACATTGCTCACCCATTGTGATAAATAATAAAAATACTGTAAATAACTTCACAAATGCTGTACATCATTTATGATATATTTTTCAGGATTTAGGGGTCATTTTTCAGAGTTCCTTATTTATCCTTAATTAAATAGTTTTTTTTTAATTCCATAAAGTTAAAATGAATTTTACTGATTTCTATTAAATGCTCTGGAGTTTATTTTCATATAACTCTATATTACTGAATCTCAGCACGCAGGTGAACATTCCAAATTAAAGCATTAAAGGGTAATCTTTAGCTTGTTTTCCAAAAATGCAGATTTTCATTATATCATCCATTGTCTCTAAGCCCACATCTCACTGACCAATTTCTATCCTGAGGCCACTGCAAGAAAAATATAAGTAATTCCTCCATATAGCACCAATAAACACAAAAGAAACAAAAAGTAAATATAATAGTATATTTCACCATATGTTTCTATGAGCATAAATGTTTTAGGTAAACTTTTTTGTAAGAAACAATTTTTTTTTATTAAAGACAATTTTTAAGAATCCCTTTGCATTCTTTGCTTTTAACTTAGTAGCAAATAACAACTATGAGTAAAATATATAACATACAATCAGTGATTCAAAATTATGACCGTTCAGTTTCTATAGTCTCTGGGAAATGTCAGCAAAAATCATTTTACATTAAAGTGTCAAATTCACAACAACCTCACATAAAAAGTCACATTTACCGATCTTTTTTGACAGTCTTAGTAAAAAAAGAAAAAAGATTAACCATACTGAAGTACCATTTCCCTCCCAACACATCTCTATCTTTATTTGAAACACTGTAAGAAAACAAATCTTAAACCAAACAATTGCCTTGAAATAAGGGGAGATTGTTCTTAATGCGGCAAGGAACTCTTTTTAATAGTTTCAAATAGGATAAGAAAGGAACTTGTCAAGTCACCCACCAAAATGTCTGTACTTTATGAAGATGCAGTATATGTGTCTTTCTTGAGTTTAATGTTAGCTCCATCACTTAATACTTAACAATTTTATGTAGCATGCTTGAACTCAATATGACTCAGTACCTTCACTTATAAAACAGGGTTAGTGAAAATTGCTGATGCAATGATTTGTATGAAAATTAAATGATGAGTCAAAACACTTAATTATTTCCTAGTAATTGTGAACAATGAATCTTAGCTATCACTATGGCCACCATTCCATTTCTGAACACTAGCAAAGATTAAACCTTCACTAAGTTTCCTAATGTAAATACAGTTTTATAGCAAATGCAGATGGTCACTTTCTTTCAAATGTTTATCCAACATAGTGTTGTGATCTCCTATTCTAAAATCTCCTCTTATCTTTCAGAGAATTTCAATTTTCGTAACTGGTAATTCTGAATAATATTATTCCCTGGAGCCAACAAAAAAATCAATATATTGATATATATTTATAGATACTTTGCCTACCTTGTTTTTGTTAGTTTACATGTTGAAATATGATTATAAACTTTCAAAACTTTTAGAGTTAATCTCTTGATATAGGAATATTTATCTTGATTTTGAAACATGTTGTTATTTATTCTATTTATTTAGATAAGTTTTGCATAATATTAGCTGTTAGACTTATCTACCAACTTTTGCCTAGATTATTAGAAAATGTAGAAGGAAAAAAAGAATAATTAGGATCTCATATTCACATAAACTACTTTTCAAAACAGAAGTTAATATAAGGATTCTCAGATAAATAAACAACATTCATTACTAGCAGATTCACCTTGCAAGAATCACTAACAAAGTTCTTCAGGATAAAGAAATGACGTTAGATAACAATTCAAATTCACAAGAATAAGCAAGAGCCATTTAAAGGAACTATTTAGATAATTATCAAAAAGGCAAATTTAAACACAACCTCATCAATAATAACATTAAACATAAATATCTCTCTGACTTTTGATTTAAACATTAACATATTTAATGTTTTTATTGTTAGGGTTGGATTTTTATCCGTTGTTTATTAGATTTAAAATCTTCTGATGGTTTCACAACTTAGAATGTACTGAAAACAATTGGATTGGACACTAAATAGGTGGATCGTGTATGGGATCTTCATAAAGCTGTTAAAATGAATATATGAATAAATAAAAAGGGATACAATACTATTATTAGGTATTACCATCTGACAATAATGTGGCAATATAGGGGTAAGATAGTAGAAATCATAATTTACTAATTCCATTTTAGGCAATATTCCATCTGCAATATAGTGCCTCTGAGTATGGGACTGTTTTTATACTTGTTGGATAGGGATGAGTTGGGGTAAGCTTTGTCTTGTACATTTTTATTGTTGGTTTCAGATTTTATTTTTACTTCTTAATACACCTTTTCCTAGCTTGTTCCAGTTTCTTCTATTTAATTTCTTCTTAATTTATCCTAAGAATTTTAATTACAATATTTTTGGTTGTATTCTATATTTGAAATAACTATTTTACAGGGATATTTGCTCTAATATCTCAGCTTGAAACCCTCATTTCTAATTCTTTATGTATCTACACTTTTTCCATATTCAGAACTATACAAATAAATTTCTCCATTTTTCTACCTAAGCATTATGTGCTAAAAAAAAAAAAAAACAAAAAAAAAAAAGTTTTTTGGTCTCCTTTCCTCAGTTTCTGCTGCCCTGGGTTCTAGATGACAAATGATCCCATTCATACGCTAGGGTTCCCCTCTTCTGTTTCTTCTGAGTTATGTCTCTTCCTCTCTTGTTTATGTTTTTTCAGGTTATCTTACAATTTCTGATCAGTTAATCATCCTTATCACTGTTTACAACAAAGACTGGTAATTACTATCTATCAGGTACTATGCTCTACTTTACGTTTTGCCTCCATAAGCAATTTAAAGCCTTGGGGCAGACTACTGAGAAAAGTACTTAAAATTTCATTTGTGATCTGGGACATATGGGATAGAGAAGTTAAGGATCCTGTCCAAGACGACACAGTTGTTAAGTGGCAAAGTTGGAATTCCAGCTTGGGTCTTCCTGATTCTAAAGTTCAAGCTATTTTTCCACCATAATGGCACAACAAGAGCGTTCATAGTATTTTTACATTATTTGTATTTAATGTATTTTAAATTCTCTCATGGTCTTTTTGGCTAAGAATTAGAGTTTGCGGGCTCAATTCGTCATCTGGGAATCTGATATTTTCCTGTTTCTCAAGCCTTTGGGGAAGTGGCTTATCTCTAGTGTAGTGGGGAAATTTGTAAATGAAGACCAGCATACTACTTGCCTCTATTTCTGAAATGTAAATCTTTGTCCAGATTTAGTTAAATCCAAACTTCAAATTTAGATTAGACATACCGTCTGCTTTGAAGAGATCTGCCATACAAGCATGAACGAATGAATGAATACAAATAGGGTCAAATTAGTGGTTGGTTGTGCAGTTATGCAGAAATGAGAATGAGTCACATAAAGTCACTGGGTTAATTTTAATATATATCCATAGAGCATTGCCTTAAATTCATGCTAAATAAATTGTGTTGAAGTTGTTGCTGCATTAAAGTAGGACAGACTATTTTTGAATAATTTAGTCGGCAAATTTTTTAATTTGAGAGAAGTCTTTGAAGGCAAAATTGGGCATTTTCAAATGTGGAGAGAATAAAAATGACTCTTGCCATATTGTATGATATGAGGGTATAGATTATTACTGCTTTGATTTTCTATTTTTCCTCTACACACTCAGCTGCCTTTGGATGAAGGTCAATTAACTTTGGCTAATGTTGAAATTAATTTACTTGAATTCCATTTCAATAGGTACACAGAGTGTCTGAAATGGTGACTTTTAAAATATTTGTTATTAAAGTGTTTGTGCATCTTTAAATCGACCCCTTCAAATTATAATGAGAAGGTGCAAAGATTGTAGATACTTTTAAATCACATTCCCTACTTCTGTAATCATAGGAGCATATGTTCACCCTAATGACAAACATCAAGTTAATATAGATGTATAAATCGTTTTGGAAGTTAGCCACAGTCCTGCCTGCTTTGAACACAGAAACCCAGCCATAAAACGCATTATTTTATGCAGAGTGATGATCGGAATGAATAACCATTTTTACCAAATCTGAAAAAAACAAAAAACAAAAACATAAACAAAGACCAGAATGAACAAACAACAGTGCTGCAGCCTTACATGGTTCTCCAACTGAAATTAAGTTCTGTTGTTTATTGTTACTATGTTTTATTTATGCTTTATGTATTTACTTATTTCAAATTTCAGCTTCAGGACCTAATAGAGCAGATATTCAGTTAGGTTTCTTAAAATAAGCCTGACGCAAACCCTCTGTAATCTTTCATCTGATTTTTAAAGTTACCTCCCAATTACATTTCATACTTCTTTGGGAGAGAAACTGAGGTGATCAGTGTTCAAAAGACTCTTTCCACATAATTATATGTCGTTGTTCAAAGAACAATTTAATAATTGAAGTTCAGATGTTGGAAAATATGGACGTGTGGTGGTAAAGTCCTTAAAACAAATATAAGATGCAATATTTCTTCAAAAGAAGTCTGATTACCTTGGTAATTCTCTTATGTTTGGTTTGAGTTATTTCTATTCCTTATTTTTATTCAATTGCCATGGTTTTTGGACAAGGTTTATATAGCATTTGGCAGAAGAAAATCAGGGACAATAACTTAGTGGAACCTTAATCTCATGAACGAAATAAATGCTTGTCAGTCAAGAAGTTATGACCTTTACCGTGTCTTGACCTTTACATTTTCAAGGTGAGCCTATTATTTGGTAGGGAGTTCTACAAAACTCCACAGGATGCTCTGTGATCAATACAATCAACAGACCTTCACACTGTATGTTTAAAGGTATTAAGAAGATAAACAAACACATCAGAATTTTACCAGTTGGAACAATCCTGTATTGGAAGCTTGCCTCATTTGGGGATTTACAATTGATCGCAGCTCTATCCCAAACTCCAGCGGCATAATCCTCAATGACCACAAAAGGGAAGGAGAACTGCTAGCTAATTGTTGGCCAATGTTTTGGAGTTTAAAGTTGAAGGCAAGCTGCCTATTTACCAATTATATCAACTGAAATATGAGGAAGACAAAATTACATTTTATAAGCTTAAGTTTTTTTTCTCCTTTATTCATCTATTAAAAGTGCTTTGAAAAAAATTTAAAAAATAAAATAAATAAAATAAAAGTGCTTTGAGTACCTACTATGTGTGTCTGTTCTATTCTCGGAGGATACCATGAGAAGAAAAACACACTTATCTTCCTTCCCTACTAGAGCTGAGATCCTAGTGCAGAGATCAATTTTGAACCGTTAAGTGGTTATTAAACTGTATAATCAAACTTGTGATAATGACCTGGAAAGAGAAGGATGTGATAAGATGTTCCTGAGTTAGCCTAGATGAATACGAGAAAATGCATTTGAAGAAGTCATTCGAGCTGTCTTAAAAGATGAAAAGAAACTAACCAGCGAGGGAGTGTATGACTTCGTTGATAGGACGGATCCAGGAGTAAAATTGGGAAAGAAGAGGTCCCAGTAAACAGATTGCAAAGTTCAACAGCCCTGTAAAGGGAAAGAGCATGTCACATTTCAGAAACTGGTTGCAGCAGAGGAAGTTAAAGGAGTGCAGACAGGGAGAGGTGTAATGTCGCCAACTTTTACTCTTGAATGGCATTTTCCTTGGGAAGGCTCAGCCCACAGGGACCTCTGGGTGAAAACTCTTTCTGCATTCCTAAAGAAGAGCGAATTATAAAATTAGATACTTTAATTTTATTTCTTATTCATTCCTGTTCATTTTATGTCCCATTTATGTCCCAATTTTTTAATGAAAAAATTAAAACAATTTTAACAAAAAACGAGAAGTACATTGAATATCAATGTATATTGCAGTATACAATATCATGAGTATAATTACGATTAGCCCACTGTTTAGATTAAAAGATGTTAAAGCTCTGCCCTTTGTGCTTCCTATAAATTGTGGCACCTCATCATTGAATCCCTCACCCTGTATTTCCTATTAAAATGATGAGTTTCTCACATAACCAAAATGCCATTATTACTTCTGAGAAATTGATAATATTAGCTAATATTCTGCTCACATTATATTTCCCCAATTGCTTTTCAAATATATATTACATATCTTTATTTATTATCTGTTTCAACCAGGATCCAATCATGGTCACATAGTGCATTTGACTCCCATATCTCTTTAACTTCTTTATTTTTTCCAGCTTTATAACTAATAGATAAAATTATACATATTTAAAGTATACAATGTGGGGCTCTGGGCGTCTCAGTCAGTTATCTAGGGTCCTGGGATCGAGCCTTCCCTGTCCAACTCTCTGCCCAGCGGGGAGTCTGCTTCTCCCCTGCCCTCCCCATGCTTTTGCAGGAGCTTGCTCTCTCTCTCTCTCTTTCTCTCTCTCTCTCTCTCTTTCTCTCTCTCTCTCTCCCTCTCTCATTCTCTCTGTCTGAAATAAACAAAATACTTAAAAGATAAATAAAGTATACAATGTGAGGATTCGATGTATATATACATTGTGAAATAATTATCACAATTATGTCAACACGTCCATTTCCTCATGCATTTACACTTGTTGTTTATGTGTGTGGTAAATAATGCTTGAGTTCTATGCTCTTAGCAAAACCCAAGTTTCCAGAACTGTATTATTAACAAAAGTCACCACATTGCACTTAGACGTCCATGTTGTACATTAGATGTCCATCTTACAATTGAAGGCTTGAATGCTTTGACCCACATCTCCCATCATTTCCCCCACTCCTAGCCCCTGGCAACTACCAATCTACTCTCTCTTTTTACGAGTTCAGATTTGTAGAGTACTCATCTGGTGAAAGCATACGGTATTCATTTTTGTCTGGCTTGTTTCCCTTAGCCTAATATGCCCTGGGTTCAACCATTTCAGCAAAAATGAACTTTGTTCTCATGGTTGAATACATCCGTGTGTGTGTGTGTGTGTGTCTTCTTTATCCACTCAACTGATGATGGACACTTAGGTTGTTTCCATATTTTGGCTACTGTACATACAGATACTCTTTCCATGTCCTGTTTTCTTTTATATATATGTATATACCCAAAAGTGGTATTGCTGGATCGTATGGTAGCTCTATTTCTAATTTTTTGAGAACCCTCTACACTGTTCTTTATAACTGATGCACCAATTTACATTCCCACTTACAGTGTGCAAGGGTTCCCTTTTCTCCATATCCTTGCCAACATCTGTTATCTCTACTCTTTCTGATAATATCGTTCTTTTTTCTAAAAGTTTTTACTCTTAGGAATTCTCTACACCCAACATGGGGCTTGACCTTAAAACCCTGAGACCAAGAGTCACATGCTTTACCAACTAAACCAGCCAGGCACCCCTAACAATCATTCAGATAAGTGTGAGTGATATCTCAATCTGGTTTTAATTTACATTTCCCTGATGATTAATGATGTTAAGTACCTTTCCATGATCTGTCGGACACCTATATGTCCTCTTTCAAAAAATGTCTATTCAGATCTTTTGCCCACTTTTGAATTGAAAATTGTTTTGTTATGAGTCAAATGAGTTCCTTATACATCTTAGACATTAACATGGTATCAGGTATATGGTTTGCAAACACCTTCTTCCATCGTGTAGGTTGCTTTTATTATTGCTTCATTTGCTGTAGATAAGCTATTTAGTTTGATGTCTCATTTGTTAAGTTTTGCTTTTATTAGCCGTGCTGTTGACATCATATGAAGAACATATAAATCCCTTAGACACCATTTCATTGGATATTATTTTTATTTATTTTTAAATTCTATTTGACAATATCTGCCTTTTAGTATCTTTATTTCCATTTAATATAATTATTGATTTAGTGGGACAATTCTTTCACTGTGACATTTGTTTTCTATTTAACTTACTAGCCTTTCTTTTTTCCCTATCTTCATTTAATAATTGGTTATTTTTAGAAATCCAATTTTATCTTTATTATTAAATTTTCAGCTAAAATCTTATTTGTGCATATGTATGTATGTGTGCTAT
Source organism: Canis lupus baileyi (assembly GCF_048164855.1). NCBI lineage: Eukaryota > Metazoa > Chordata > Mammalia > Carnivora > Canidae > Canis > Canis lupus. Next base: position 26,479,922 of record NC_132873.1, on the reverse strand, counting down.
TATTCTAAATTTCATAGTATACATCTTTAACTTTTATACTGTTTTAAAATAATATTAAACCACTTCATGTATAAGAAACTTATTCAAATAAGTTTCCATTTTATCTCATGCTTTTTGGCCTTTTTTCCAAATATTCTTACTCTTCTAAAACCTAATGTATTGTTATTATTTTATTTTAAACACTCAATGATCTGGCTAAAATTTTTAAAAATTTCTATATGCCGACATACGTACAGGTTCAGGCACTCTCCATTACTTTTTGAAGTTTCAGGAATTTCATTCTATTTAAAATGTTAAGAATTTTTATTCTGACATAATTTATCTTTAATTTGGAGACCTTCCACTTCTTATTGAGAATGTCTTTCGGTAATGACTTTATCATCTTTTATTTCCATTGAATATATTTTGCTACACTAAATTTTGGGGAGATATTTATGACGAAGATCGATTTCTGGATTTTTTTTCTCTATACACCTTTAAGATGTTGTTCAACTCTCTTCTGCTGTGCCTAGTATTTTTTTTTTTTATATTCTAGATATTATTATGTACTACGTTATGGCACGTTTGGATATTGTTTTCTACTTTTAAGGACACTGATAGAAGCTTTTGGCCCAGATTTAAGTTACTGTAGGGCCAATTTGATTATTTGAGGTTTCTTTTATGCCTTATTAGGGTGAGTCTTATGTGAACATCAGTTCTAATTTACACATACAGTAAGGTATGACATTTTTAGGCCTCTCAGGATCACTTAAGATTCATCAAGATCTCTCAGGCTGGGTGGAATTTGAACATTTATAAGTTCTATATATATTCCAAGGATTGCTTAATTTGTAGCTCCCTGCGACTGATCTTTTTCATAATTTCACCTAACACATGATCTATCAATATTCAGAAAAGACTTTGGGAGCATATTTGCAGATTTCTGAGGTTTTCTTTTTTATTGTTGTATAATTCTCTTCTCTCCAGCACTGCGCCTCACAAATTTCAATCACCTTGTCCTCTGTCTTCTTAACACAAAGAAACATCCATTCTCTGCTAGAGTTCCCATGCCTTTTCCAAGATCCCAAAATCTTCCCCAAGCCAAAACCCAGAATGATTACTACTGTCCCTTAATTCATTCTCCTTCCCACAGGGACCACAATTCTGCACTGCTTATTGCTCCAATGTTTGAAAACAGTTGTTTTATATATATTGTCAGTGTTCTAGATAGTTGTCAGGTTGCCACATTCTATGCCACTAACTCCTTTTTTTGCCAGAAGCCTTACTTTTTTTTCTTTTTAAGTTGCTTTAGTGATAGTGTTGCTGCAGTAATAACTTATTAAATACTAATGGAAAGCAGAAGTTTAAACTTCTTTTTCCTCAGTTTAATATTGTTTAAGTTCCCTGCTTTTAACAATGTCTCTAATAAACAACATATGACTATAAATAAAAATACTTAAAAATTGTATCATGGTCAAAACCACCAAAGTTGTTAGTGAATTTCACCTAATATACCATCTGTATAAATAAATTAATCAATAACCACCAATATACTCCTATTAATTATTTATAGTTCTATAATTTTAAGTGTTTTTTTACTAGAAATAAAAATTGAAACATGTGCCATAACCACATTTATCTTCTTTTTTCTTTCACATTTATCTTCTAAGCCTCCTCTAATATCCACAGTTTAAGAAATTTGTACTATATAGCCTTCAAAAATTTATAATTAATATATATGTATATATATTTATGAAATCATAATATGATATACATAATAAATTGTATGTAATATATAATAATCTATATATAATAAATTTAAAAGTCTGGTGCTTATAACAGTTTCCCTTTCCTGACCTAAGACAACTGGGCCTCAGACTTTCTCTATATACAAATAATTTAAGTAAAACGATTTTCATGGTAGAGAAAAAAACAAAACAAGTCTTCAACTTTCAAAAAGTTTGCAATGCATATACTCATCTGAACTAGAAACTTTATACCTTCTCTCGAGAAATATTAGAACAATGAAGTATAAACTAAAATTATTAAGAAGAGAAATTTAAAAATAGGAAACAAGAAAATATGGCCCAGGGTTTTTTTTGTTTTCTTTTTTGTTTTTTTTTTTTTGTTTTTTTTTTTAACTAACTTACCAGGGCCCCTGGCTGGCTTAGTAGAGCTTGCCATTCTTGATCTCAGGGTTGTGAGTTCAATCTCCATGTTGAGTGTAGAGATTACTTAAAAATAAATCATATATATATATATATATATATATATATATATATATATATAAAACTAACTTCTCATACACAGTGACTACCTCTGTGTCTTTCTCTGGGGAAATTGAGCTTGCCTATATTCACACTATTTATAAATCTGTCATAAAGATTTACCCCAGAACAATGTTACTTAATATTGGGATTGATAAATGCAACTATATTAAAAACTTTTTCTGAATATACTTTAAATGAATGACTTTTAATGGTGAGTGCAAACCAAAGTTCTAAGCTAAAATGAAAAGTCTGCTCATAGTCCTATAAATAATAATTTTACAAGGCTTAATTTCAATATATCCTAATACACAAAAAGGGTAAAACAAAGATATTTAAAAGAAATTTACTCGGGACGCCTGGGTGGCTCAGTGGTTGAGCATCTGCCTTTGGCTCAGGGTGTGATCCCAGGATCTGGGATCGAGTCTCACATTGGGCTCCTTGCGGGAAGCCTGCTCTGCTTCGCCCTTTGCCTATGTCTCTGCCTCTCTCTGTCTCTAATGAATAAATAAATAAAATAAAATCTTTAAAAAAAGGAATTTACTTGACCTTCTCATATGTCTATTTTCTGTATCTCATTCTTCAGATAATCCTTGTCCAATAATTTCCAGCTATATAGGTTAAAATCTAACAAATTCATACTTAACCCCCCACAGTGTGGTATAGCTGGTTCTTGTAAAAGCATATCAATAAATAATGCCAATAATGTTGCCCATTATGTAAAGAATATAGTTGTCATGTGTTCTTACTGTTATCTGTCCGTCTAGTAGTATAGTAGTGACTACTCTTTCATGCTCATGCTATGAGTTTCATAGTACTTTTCCCTCTTCCCTTTTAATTAAAATGCCCATCCACCCAGCTAGCAATTGAGAAACTACTGATTTTACTCAGTAACATAACACTAAAGTGTAGAAGATGCATGCCCTGGCATTGAAGTATTAATAGTTTAAAGAATATTTATGTTTCATTTTTAACACAAAAGAATGAATCACTAGGGAAAGAACATCATTCAAAACACAGAATGAACTGCAGAATTTTGGATAGACATTATTGTATATAGATTATTTCAAACAGGAAGAATTTTTGAGGGAGGTGATAGGTGAACTTATCCCCCAAAAAGATAGTTGTACAATTTGGTAACTATCACATTTAAAAATAACTCCAAAGTCAATTTTTAAGTAAGGATCTAAGCAATTTGGCTGTTTGAAGTTTGGGACTTATATTCATAGATATGTGTAGCCCTGGCAATTAGAGACAATTGCGATTATTAATATCCTTTGTCACAATCTCCCAATCAGGAGGCTTCAATAAAAGCAAGGATTAATAAAAATCATGTTCAATGTACAAGCATAACAGCAAATTGGCACTGCATGAGTCAAACAATAGGTGTAAGTGAATTTCTTCTCTGAAATTGACTTTCAAAATATTCAGCATATGTCTACATATAAGAAAACAACCTCCTATAAAGACAAGATAGGACAAACATTTCACCAATCAATTCAGCTGTTTTCTCCTTTCCTCAATGTTCTTGTTTGTTGTTTTTATTATTATAGTGCTTTTATTATTATGAGGCAGATGCTCATATGTACTTTGAGAAATTTTACTTTTCTTTCTACCCCTCAATTTCCATGTAGATCCAATTACTCAATAATGTAATCAAATGATTTAAAGATAGATCATAAAACTACTTTCACCATAACCTACTTAAAGAACAGTTGTTTAACATGTGCTATCACCTATGTTGCGTTTGTTAAAAAAAATTAAACTCACTTTTATTTCTATCATTATAATGCTTATTGCTTGACCTTTTTGTCACAGCTCTTCATTTCTTAAATATTTTTACCCTCTTTTTATAAGTGTATGTCATTATGTATTGGTTTCCAGAAGGTGTTTTGAATGCTTTCTTAGTCCCTAAAGACATACATATGTTTCTCTGACTTTCTAAAACAAATGACAATAGGACTGAGTATATATTCTTGGCCCCTCGATAATCCTTTCAAAAATAGTGTAAACAGTATCTGTTGTCTTTTGGTGTTTAGTATTATTTGAGAAAGTGCCTAAGAAATTTAATTTTTGTTTTGTAGCTGGCAAATATTTTCATTTTCCATATTTCTACTTTCTGGGAGCATTTACAGTGTTATCCACATCATTGTTACTGCCCTGTTTTCTTTCTTCGGTGATGAGCTGGGACCCATTCCCACCCTTGTTTTCATGATGGGCAAGTTATGTGGTGGTTGTGCCCTTGTACATGAAGCCTTTTCTTAAACCTATAGCAGAAAATGATCACTTGTAGCCCAACTGTGTCTACTACACATTCGTCTCATGTGGTCCTCCTCAGCTGAAGTAGAACTTCCCTCCCCTAATACATACACAGTCACTATTTTAGCTGATTTTTATCAGGTGCAGTACACCTCCATTCTTCAGCATGTAAAACTATCATGGATAGTCTTGTCTATCTACCTTGCCTGAACCTTTTTCACTAATGAAGTCAATAAACCATTTCCCCATCCACACTCAGCCATAGCATTGTCGTAATTTCTGGTTTTATAATGGAGAATGGGGGAAAAAACTAAGCACATGGGAGAATAAGAGGAGAGCTATCTCAGTATCTTAGTTGTCTATACTCTGTAAAACTTACCGCCCAAACATGGGGATTAAACAACAAATGTTTATTATCTCACAACTTCCATGTGAGAAATTTTGTGGAGACTTGGTTGGGTTGTTGTGACTCAGGTTCTTTCATGAGTTTGTACTCTGAGGGTGTCAGCTGGGGTACTGTCATCTCCAGGCTTACTAGGTCTAGGGAATCCTCTTCCAGGAAGGCTCACTCACATAAATGGCAAGTCATTCATGTGACTCCATGTTGTCTGTGGACAGGAGGTCTCAGTCCCTTGACTGATCCCTCCACAAAGCTGCAGTGGTGTACAAATCATAGTCTTGATGTACGCAATAGTAAGTGACTCATGAAAGAGCAAGATGAAGATAGAAATATTTTTTTATGATGTGAATTCGGAAGAAACACTGTGATTTCTACAGCATCTCATTGGTTACATAAGTGAGCCCTATGTGTGTATGGGAGGGGACTGTACATGGATGGGAATACTGGTCAAAAGGGATCATTAGCAGTCCATCTTGGAGGCACACATCATCTATGGCTTCCTCACAAACTGGTACAAGAAAATTTACCTCTCTATTTTTGTGTTTGGAGTAGGTTTTGTGTTGTTAAATCCCAGAGCAGAGTGGCTGAAGATTAAATCATCTTGACTGACTTGTTCAGGTTTTTAATATTATCCTTTTCTTTTTCTTTTCTTTTCTTTTTTTTTTTTTTTTTTTTCCCTGTGGGAATGCTTCTTACAGCAGTGATCTTGGATTCATTGAGTATTTGGACCTGATTTCTTAAATGGCTTGCATTTAGTAAATATTTTGCCCTAATTCTGATAATGCAAATTCTAAATGCTGTGAGATTTCAACTTTTTGTCCTTATATGTACTTAATTTTTCAGAAATTGATCCAGTGATTGTTTTATTAATTTACATGTAGTAAATTAATTAATGGTAAGAACCTTAATGTAATTAAAACTAATAAAAGTGTTAAGAAGCCTTATGTACACAGAGAAAACTATCAGTAAGTCTATTTATTACCAATATACTTTCAATTTTAATCACATTATACCCTGTTGGCACAATTTTTTTTCCACAAATTATATGAAAGCAGTATAAACCAAGAACATGATATGTAAATTAGTTGAAAGGACAAAATATACATTGTAAAAGAAAGCTTAAAGATAAAATGCACTAGTTTTTCAGAGAAAGTTAAAGATAGGGGCACCTGGGTGGCTCAGTCTGTTAAGCATCCAACTCTTGATTTCAGTCCAGGTCATGATCTCAGGGTCTTGAGATCAAGCGTGGTGTCAGGGTCAATGCTGGGTGAGGAGTCTGCTTAAGATTCTCTCTCTCTCTCTCCCTCTGCCCTCCCACTCCCCACTGCCTATGCACTCTCCACTCTCTCAAAACAAAAAACAAAAACAATCCCCCAAAACAAAGATAGTTGAAGATAGATTCATTAAGTTTACAATATTTTTAGATAGGATATTTAGCAAAAACAACATGCAGAAAAATAATCTTTTTTTTTGTAATTTGTTACTCAGTTAACTCATTTTTGAATATTACGACATATTAAGAAAGAATAGTTTTTTTTTTTAAGAAAAAATAGTTTTGAAAGGTGTGCTGCAAGTCACACTCATGAATTATTTTAAGTAAAGTATAAGGACTATACTTATACTTCCACTTGCTGATTTCAATGATATAATATCTGATAACAGAAATTTTTACTGCCACATGAAACACTGAATTATTTCTTTCCCAAGATTGAAATACTATTTTTCTTCCCTGCTGTGATGTTGAAGCTTTAAAGTCTTGTCACTGATGTTGTGTTTCATCTGCAATGATCTACACTTGAATAATAAAATGGTAGTTGCTGACAAAAAAGTAGAAGTAAGAAAAATGCTTGTCTTGCTGATTTATGTACATCTTACATTTATATATAATCCTGTCTGAATCCATGTCATAATCTGAAAGAGTAAGGGAAATTGTGAATCTTTTCCAGATATTCAACTATAAAACTGCTTCCTATATTTTATCTGTTAAAGTAACTGTAATACATAATCTCTAGTAAATGATATAAGTAGCATTAAGAAGAATCAAGAGGAAAGTGTGAATAAAGTTACTAACCAGAGAAAAGTACTAATAGCTATATTGACAATTTGATTAGAGATGATCTCTTTTTATTTGATTTATTTGCTATAATTCATCATGGGAAATACCCACATTTTGGTTTAAGTCTAACTAAATTTCTCAGAAAACAGATCCTATCTATCCATCCAAACTGATTTATATTTTTTTCTCATCCCTTTCTTCTAGCTAGCCTAATGAATGTAACTCTTTAATTTTTTAAATAGAATTTATAAATAATCATGTGATAATATAAATTTGCAATATTTGTTTAAATAACAAGTATACTAAAATTGTTAACCCAATTATTTTGCTACTATGGTGGCACCTTCAAATGAACATGTATTAAAAAAATCTGCAATTTTTATTGACTTAGTTATCTTTCCCTCACTTTGAAATTACACTCTTCCTTGATATAGATTGACAACTGCATTTGTGGCCAAATAATTGATATTATATCATATCTTTTTGTTTTAATATATTTTGTTGTCTCTTAAAAACATCAATTATTTTTAGTTACAAAATTACTCAAATACATTATCACGTTTCTATGTTTATGGTAGATAGATTATTACTTGTAAATTATTATTATCAATCTAATGCCAAGTTCATATAAAACAAGAAGTTGAAATATTTAAAAGAAAATTATACCTAGCTAAGAAAACAATAAGAAGTTGAAAATTTCTTCCAAATGACACTAAAATCAGTAGTGAACTTTTCTCTCCTTTCTAGAAGAAACTTATAAAACAAATTCCTTATAACTAAAACAGATATCCAAGTGTAAATTTTTTTTGTTGTTATTTGTGTCCACAAAAGTAAGAATTTACAAAGAAGGCAATAATTCATTGAATGATTGCCATCAAACATAAGCATGCCAAATTTAGGAAACAAAAATCTCCAGATATGTATGTTGTAAACCTCTATAATGCTTTAATATTGTATATGTGTTTGTGTTCAAGAAAGGATATATTTTTTTTTAAGGATTTAATTATTCATTCATGAGAGACACAGAGAGAGAGACAGAGACACACAGGCAGAGGGAGAAGCAGGGTCCATGCAGGGAGCCTGATGTGGGACCTGATCCCAGTGCCCCAGGATCACGACCTGAGTCAAAGGCAGACACTCAACCTCTGAGCCACCCAGGCATCCCAAGTAAGGATAGTTTTGGCTGAATTGATTATTTAACTTCGGAGAACCTCACATTTTGATTTATACTGCAGGGCTTTATATTTGTTTTTTTGTTTTTGTTTTTGTTTTTGTTTTTGTTTTTGTTTTGTTTTTGTTTTTGTTTTTTTATTGGCTCACTTCTCCCCAACTCCTCACAATATTAATGATGTAAATTGGAATGATTAAGAAGAATCCAAAAATTAGTTAAAGCATTTAAGAGTCAAATTGAAAAACACACTTCTGGTTTAATGACTACCAGCTGAATATTGATACATCTATCAAGATCCCAAAACTTTGACTTATGAATCCAGTCTCTGGCTTAGAGTCCAGGCTTTAGACAATAGTTTTTATAGCTTCTGTACTATTTGCATGGATTTGGGGGTCTCAGAAAAAGACAAAAAATAACAAGTGCTGGTGAAGATATGGAGAAAAGGGAACCCTTTGGTGGAAATCTAAACTGGTAGGGACATTATGGAAAATACAATGAAGTTTCCCCAAGACAATAAAATTAAAACTAACATATTTTGCATTCCACTACTAAATATTTATCCAAAGAAAACAAAAACACCAAATCAGAGATATATATGCCCCCTTATGCTCACTGCAGCATTATTTATAATAGCCGAGATATGGCAGCAACTTAAGTGTCTCAAGTAGTAGATGGATATATAAAGAATAAGTGATATATATATATAATATATGAGAAATATATAAAGAGAGATTAATTATAATATATAGTAATGTAATTATTCCATACATAATGGAATATTATCACCTATAAAAAGAATGGAATTTTTCCATAATACCTTGAGGGTATTATGTGAAGTGAAATTAGTCGGAGAAAGACAAATACTGCACGATTTCATTTATGTGTGGAATCTAAAAAACAAACAAACGAACGAACAAAACAGACTGATAGATACAGGAAACAAACTGTTTGCCAGAAGAGGAAGGGGTTGGGGAAAGGCAAAAGAGGTAAGGAGATTAAGAGGTACAAATTATAAAATAAGTAAATCATGGGTTTGTAATGTACAGCTTGGGAATACAGTCAATAATGTTGTAATAACTTCACATGCTGACAGAAGGTGACTTGATGTGAGGATCACTTCACAGTGTAAAAAATATCAGATCACTATGATGCATATCAAACTAATAGCATATTGTATGTCAATTAGAAATAAATAAATAGGGACACCTGGGTGACTCAGCGGTTGAGCATCTACCTTTGGCTCAGGGCGTGATCCTGGAGACCCAGGATCAAGTCCCGCATCGGGCTCCCTGCATGGAGCCTGCTTCTCCCTCTGCCTGTGTCTTTGCCTCTCTCTCTGTGTTTCTCATGAATAAATAAATAAAATCTTTAAAAAAAAATAAAAATAAATAAATAAATAAATAAATAAATAAATAAATAAATAAAAGTGGAAAGGACAAGCATGTGGCTTAGAGAGTGGCTTGTATAAGAGTGAAACATTAACAAAAACATCTTTCCCATGTCATTTGTTCCCTAAGGAAGTTGGATATAAGAGGATTGAAATGTGAAAGCAGAAGGCAATATACTGTTTCTCCCTCTGCCTTGTCTCTGCCTCTCTCCCTCTCTCTGGGTCTCTCATGAATAAATAAATAAAATCTTAAAAAAAAATAAAAGAGAATTCGGCCTTTATAAGGGAGAAAATCCTGTCATCAAGACAATGCGGATGAACCTGGAAGGTGTTTTGTTAAGTGAAATCATAGCATTATTTTATTTTTTCTAATCTATATTGAGGTATAATTACAAATAAAATTTTAAATTATTTAAACTATATAACATGATGCTTTGGTATACATTTACATCGTGAAAGGGTTTCTTCCCCCCCCACTGAGTTAAACACATCCATCACATCATACGTTTATTTATGTCTTAATTTTTTGGCCAGAACATTTCAATTCCTTTCTTTTAGCAAATTTCAGTGATATAATGCAGTGCTGTCAGCAATAGCTACCATGCTACACATTAAATCCTCAGACCCGATTTGTCTTCTGTCTTATAACTTTCTACCCTTTTCTCACTCTCCCGATTTTCCCTAACCCCATCCTTGGCATTTTTCTACTCTGTTTCATGAACAGAACTCTTAAAATTTTTACTTTACTTTATATTGAACATATAAGTAATACCACGCAGGTTTTGTATTCCACTGCTCTGTTTATTTCACTTAGCAAAATGTCAAAAGCAAAAAGAGAAGAGTTCCTGTATTCCTGTTTATACTCCATGCTGAAAGTACCCACTTTTTCATGGGGTTTACATTTTGTAAACTAAATAGCGGCAATTGTATTACCCAAGGAATATTTACTTTTGAGATTAAAGTCTAGATTTTTTTTTAAAGATTTATTTATTTATTCATGAGAGACACAGAGAGAGGGAGAAGCAGAGACACAGGAAGAGGTAGAAGCAGGCTCCATGCGGGGAGCCCAATGCGGGACTTGATCCCAGGACCCTGGGTCATGCCCTGAGCTGAGGGTAGACGCTCAACTGCTGAGACACCCAGAGGGCCTAGATTTTTTTTTTTAAACCAAGAATTCTTTCTAACATTCTTTTCATTGTACCATGATGAAAAGTTCCTCTACGTTGGTCACCTCAGACTGTGCTTAGGAGCTTCGGCAACTTGCTCACAGTAAATACACTGGAAATGGATGTGTTTGGAGTATATCACGATTTTTAGCCATAATTTCCATACAAGTGCCTCAGGGGCCATCAGTGGGTGAGGAGTGGCTTAGGAAGCAGAATTCTAATGTTTAACCCACTTTTCATTAGTAGGAGTTCCTTTTATAGCAGAATATATGTGGAGTACATAGTGTATGTATTTCTTAGTATATTTTCTTATATGTATTTCTTAGTGTATTTTCTTTATTTTTTTCAAATATTTTATTTATTTATTCATGAGAGACACAGAGAGAGGCAGAGACATAGGCAGAGGGAGAGGCAGGTGCCCTGCGGGGAGCCCCATGTGGACTCGATCCCAGGACCCTGAGTTCACCACCTAAGCCAAAAACAGACACTGAACCACTGAGCCACCCAGGTGCCCCAGTATATTTTCTTTAAAAGAAAGACTTCGAAGCTAAAATGCATTAGATATTAGAGAAATATTTAAAGGTAACTGGGACTATATTAAAACAAAGAACAAGAACAGAAAGTTTATTCAGATGGAATTAACTAAAAGCTAAAGAGTAAGTCAACAACCTGTGAATAAACTATGTAAAATGTAATTAAAAAATAAACAAAAAAAAGATAAACACGTATTTTTAACTGGTTAGTTTACTATTATGTCAAAACACAGTATTTCATTAAAATTTGTGATCTTTCTTTTCTAAGAGTTCTTATTTGAGACTTAATAAGAAGTGTAAACACGGATCACAGATTATCAGTATCAATTCACTAAAATTAGGGGGGGGAATGGTTTGGACCATTTGCTTTAGTTTCTGGGCCCCAGCTTCCACACTTCGTTTACCGCATGTTATTTTTCTTTGAAATTGTAATTGCTTGCGAATTGACCCAATTTAATGCATGATTTTGTATTCATTCACTCCAGTTTTCTCTGTTGCTCTCCAGTTTCTTCTTACTTATAATCTACCAAATGAAACTCAGCTAGCTTTTGTATACTGTGAAACAGAGCCAAGGAAGGCAAATATAGTTTTAACCATATTGTCTATTCCTAATGTATAATTTAAACAATCTTTTATTGCGTTGCTAAAATTTACCATCAGGATAAATTAGAATCTCAGTAGAAAATTGATTTATTCTTCTAATCTTTCTTTTCTGAAAGTGAAAACCTAATAAAATTAAAATAAGAATAAAAACTTTATACCATGAATAACAAACTTTATATTATCAATTATCAATAAATGCATTTCAGGAGTGCCTGCATGGCTCAGCCAGTTAAATGTCTGACTCTTGATTTTGGCTCAGGTTGTGATCTCAGGGTCCTGAGACTGAGCCCCATGTTGGGCTCTGCCCTGGGCATGGAACCTGCCTAAGATTCTTTCTTTCCCTCTCCCTCTGCACTTCAGCCCCCCACTTCCACTCTCTCTCAATCTCTCTCAAAAAGAAAGAAAGAGAAAGAAGAAAGAAAGAAGGAAGGAAGAAGGAAGGAAGGAAGGAAGGAAGGAAGGAAGGAAGGAAGGAAGGAAGGAAGGAAAGAAGGAAGGAAGAGAGAGAGAGAGAAAGAAAGAGAGAGAGAAAGAGAAAGAAAGAAGAAGAAAGAAAGAAAGAAAGAAAGAAAGAAAGAAAGAAAGAAAGAAAGAAAGAAAGAAAGAAGAAAGGGGCATTTCATTGAATAATAATGTCTATGCAATTTACATTTCCAAAGCTCTTTTGCTGAGAGTCTTATTAGAAATTCATTCTAGTCATTTGATTTAAAAATTTGATTTTTTTACAAATCTTAAATTTTATCTTGTAGGTATTTTATTATTTATTATTTATTTATTTATTTATATATTTATTTATTTATTTATTTAAGATTTTATTTATTCATTCATGAGAGAGAGAGAGAGAGAGAGGCAGAGACACAGGCAGAGGGAGAAGCAGGCTCCACGCAAGGAGCCCAACCAACGTGGGACTCGATCCTGGGTCTCCAGGATCTGCTGAGCCTCCCAGGGATCCCTTGTAGGTATTTTAAAATGGTATTTTAAAATGCAAAATAGGGATCCCTGGGTGGTGCAGCGGTTTGGCGCCTGCCTTTGGCCCAGGGCGCGATCCTGGAGACCCGGGATTGAATCTCACATCGGGCTCCCGGTGCATGGAGCCTGCTTCTCCCTCTGCCTGTGTCTCTGCCTCTCTCTCTCTCTGTAACTATCATAAATAAATAAAAATTAAAAAAAATAAAATAAAAATAAAATTCAAAATAGAGCAAACAAGATTTATTCGAGTTTACAAGTAAAAAATATCTAGAGTGAAAAGACTTTCGTACCCTCAGTATATTTTAAACCACTGATGAATAAAGATCCAAGAGTAAAATTAACTTGGTTTAACACAGGTTGAAATGGCTCAAATATATTGTCCAGTAGAACAATATGTATCATCTTATCTATATTTTAATTTTATGTTAATAATTTATGTGGGAAATTGGAGAATATTTAGTTTATTCTTCCTGATATTGGAGGTTAGAAGATTTATTATCAGGAAACAATAATATTAGAATCAATAGTCTATTTTCTCAATTGCCATTTGCTTTTATCTTTAATAGGTTTAATACAAGTTTGATGCTTTCCCCAGAGAAATAAGATGTTGGGTCCTATAAATGTGCAACTTACTGTTCAAATTATTCTCATATCAATGGATTTGTATAATGCCAGCTGTTCTTTTATTAAAATGGTTTTAATACTTGTGAAAGATAGCTAAACACTGAAGGCAGTAAGGGACTGAGCCTTCTAATTATGTACGGCACAGATAGAGCTGCGGTATTAAAAACACAGTGTTTGACTTAAAATCTAAAATATTTGAAAAAGTATATTGTGATTTGGAAAGATGAGAAATGTTTTAATAAAGGTAAAATAATACTTTCCAGCTCATTTTTTTCAAGTGTTCAATCTACAAAGATTCCTAACCTTTTATCTATGGTCACTTATGACCCTGCTAAAACTGCACAGAACCTTTGTGTCTGCAGATTGTAAGGGGACAGAGGAAGAATTGGGGGTGAGGGGGGTAGGTCGGTTGGGTACAATTTTTTTAAACAGCTTTATTGAAGTATAATTGTTATACAAAAACTGCATCTATGTAATGTGTATAATTTGATGTATTTGGATATGCATACGCCCATGAAACTACCACCACAATCAGGGTAAGAGACATATCTATTTATGTTCCTTTGTGCCTTTTTAGTTTTTGTTTGTGTCTTTTGCAGTAAGGATACTTAATCTGAGATACAATGTACAATCATTAGCTTTAGATTTTTTTTAAGATTTATTTATTTACTCATGAGAGACACACAGAGAGAGGCAAAAACACAGGCAGAGGGAGAAGCAGGCTCCATGCAGGGAGCCCGATGTGAGACTTGATCCCGGATCCCAGGATCACACCCTGAGCCAAGGGCAGACGCTCAACCACTGAGCCACCCGGGTGTCCCTAGCTTTAAGCCCAAATAATATATTATATATTATATATGTCTAGATGCAGACATCTAGAACTTATTTTGCATAACTGAAACTTTACCTCATTGAACAAAAAATCCCCTTCCCCCTCTCTTCAGTCCCTAGCAAGCACCATTTCATTCTCTGATTCTATGAGTCTGATTATTTTAGATACCTCATATAAATGATATCATGTTGTATTTCTCTTTCTGTGACTGGCTTATTTCACTTAGCATAATGTCCTTCAAGTTTACTCCTATTGTTGCAAATAACAGATTTCCTTCTTTTTAAGGTAGAGTAGTATTTTGTGTACATACCACATTTTATTTTTCTACTCATCGTTGATGGCCATTTTGGTTGCTTCCATATCGTGGCTATTATGAAAAAGGGTGCAAAAAACATGGAAGTACAGGTCTCTCTTTGAGACCCTCATTTCAATTCTTTTAGGTATATACCCAGGAGTAAGATTGATCATATATCTGATTAGGGGTTAGATTGATCATGTATCTGATAAGGGGTTAATATCCTAGTAGACCAACTCTTGTAACCCAACAGCAAAATCCAAACCAAAAACAAACAAAAAAAGTAACAAAAATAAATAACTTGATTAAAGAATGGACACAGGACTTGAATAGACACTTCTCCAAAGAAGACATACAAATGGGTAACAGGTATATCAGAAGTGCTCAATATCCCTGATGAGTAGGGAAGTACAAATTAAAACCACAATGAGATATCACCTCACATCTGTTACCATTACTATTATAAAATAAAAACAAGTAATAACATATTGGTATAGATGTGGAGAAATTAGAATTCTTGTGTACTGTTGGTGGGAATGTAAAATGGGATAGCTGCTATGGGAAACAATATGGAAGTTCTTCAAAAAAGTAAAAGTATAATTACCATATGATCTAACAGTCTCACTTTTTGGGTATAAGTAAAAGAAAGGATAATATTTTAAGTTTTCAACAAATTGACTCTCTGATACAAACAAGGTTAAAAATAACTTTAATTTCATATCTAATGTACTCAATAAGAAGTAAATAATAATAAATTCTTTATTTGAAATATATGTATAACCCTTTTAGGGTCCTTAAATCAAGGAATTGCTATTATTTTCATATTAATCAATTGAACAAATAGAACATTTTTACAAATAGCATCCTTATTCCATCCAGTTAGAGTTTAAAGATAAACTTCAATTTTTACAGGCAACAAAGGAGAAAATAAAAAAGAATAGTACTAAAGCTCATTATATATGCAGTTAGAGGGAAAACCATGGTGACAAAACTGCTAATCATTTTATAAAGTCATTACTATAAAACAAACAAAAAACAAAAACAAGAGGAAACACATGGCACGCTACATCTCAGACTGAAAATGAGCTATTGATGTATCATTCCTTTAGGATTGGGGAATCTGCCTTTATTTTTGCTGTTGACAACTGCAAGCAATGGAAGTGTTTATAAAATTGGCTAACTGTAGGTTCAGTGGGGCTTGTTTCCTCTAAAATGATGGGCAGGTGGCTAATTGTTTATGAAATTATTTTCACAGAATAAAATGTATGTATTTAAGGTTAAAATGAATGAATGAATAAATAAATAAATTTTTAAAATTGAGGTTGTAAAGAAGGAAGCCATTCATGATAAAGTGTCTTCTCATTTAATGTTGGTTGACAAAATTATATAAATAGTATCATAACCGATAAATCCTGTAAAATTTTATCTTTTGCAAAATAAATTTCACAATTAAAATATTTCCACAAAAGTTTAACAGCAAAAAAAAAAAAAAAAAAATGTAGAGGGTAAGTATTTTTATTTACACAAATCAATTGATAAAAAAATGACACAGGTCATTAGATAAATAAAACCTTACAGAAGTCTAGTAAAGTTAGTTTTTAAAAAATCAATCAATGAATCAATTCAGTTTTTACCTTTGCAATATTAAATACCTATTTTATTAACCAAATAAAGGTCTTTTTCAAATTATCTCAAAACTATATTAATTCAAAAAAGATCATTGTATAAACTAAAATGCTAGATAGAGTATTCTTTCTTATGTCACAATGTCAAACTCAAGCAAACAAATCTTTGGCAAGAATAATCTGCAACTATAAATGTGTACACACATGCACACACACACACTGCCAGAAAAATATTGCTATAATAAGTTTAATGTTTATGAAAACCAAATAAGGGAAATGGCTGTATCATTCAAATATAGTTTGGCATCAAAGTGCTAAGCCTGTTGCTCTTCATTTCATACTACCGATATACTTCCCACTGATCTTGTAAGTAAGTTCAGCCATGTTTAGAGTAAATCACTAACTTTAATGCAAGTTCCATTTTTATATTTAATATAAAAAGCCATGATAAAATCCATTTTCCTCTTACGTGAATGACAATGTATCCCTTTAAGATAAGTGTACAATAAATAATACTATCCACCATAAATTAACATTTTAGCATTTCACTCTTTCCTATAACATCTCATCTAGACTTCCATTAATAACACCAAAAACCAAGGAGCCTCCTTCAAAGAGAAGGAAAGAATGCCAAGAGCTTCACATTTTCTTTAATATGCTTATAGAACTTACTAAATTTTTCTGGACACTTGGAATGAAGAACCAAAGATAACACAGATACTTTCTCTGATGACAAGAAGTTATCTTTGCATTAATTGCAAAAAAAAAAAAAAAAGAAATTCTGAAGTTCTAAAAGTGGATGGTGTGATTTTCATACTCTCTTTTCCTTTTTCCAGGAAATGAAAGAATTTAAGATACAGCTTGGTCAGTTAGGCTGATTCTAGAGCAAAGATTCAGAGGTGAAGTCTGAGTAAGAAATAAACCTAAGACTCTTTTGAGTCATTGGTTAGCACATAGCCTACCTTACCTTAAATGATCCTGAAATTGGTATCTAGAAATAGGGTATGTATGATGTGGGTGCATATATATATATATGCCTATATGCATACATATACAGCACATGTATATAGACATGTGCCTATGCAAGTGCATATACATATATACGCACATGCAGAAGTACACATGCCTGAACATAATCAAATGCTAATAGGTATTTCTGAATGATAGAGGGATTTTTTTAAACATTCCATTTTTTTTTTACATTCCATCTTTTGAGCTTAAGTTATTGCCTGCTTTTTTTTTTCAAAAAACTGATTTACTTTTCCTTTAAAAAAAGTCATTATTTTTCAAAGTTAAAGAAAATAATTATAATCAATGTTAGGCCTCGTGGGAAGAGGCAACAGTGCACATGCATTACAACTTAGGGATGAGGATCGAATGGAAAGAGATGGCAGTGAACTGAGAGGTCTGGAGGGACACCACCTATGTTAAACCGAGATTACTCATCAGGCTTAGCTCTGTGGCCCAAAGTTCCCCTTCGTGCTGTATTGCTCGCTATTCTCCTCCAGAGAATCTTGAGAAATCTGAAGCCTCTCTCTCAAAACGCTAGACTCACAGCTTGCCAGCCTATTTTCTTTGGCTCAACCTTTAATTACCTCTCGTTACCTGCCATTCCATAATTGCCAACTGCCCTCATGGACTGAACTATGTGACAGCTTGGGGAATCCATAACAACTGAAGTATGCGGGCAGGGCAAGATGACTTATGAGTTTAGTAGGTACACACCAAACTGGAGGGAAAAAAATGAAATGGAAGGAAAATTTTCAGATGAAAGGTAATTATAATTATCGATTATAGCTTATAGAGTCAGAAATGTAAATTATAATTGCCATGATATAAAATTCAAGAGGAAAACTGAATAGAGGGCAATCCTTAGTATTAAGAAGTACAGTCATTATTTGGAATATTTAATGGAGAAAGTACAACAATAAAGAACAAAAATTTTAAAATTACTTGTCAATATAAAAAGAATGGAGATAAGAGAAAGGACATCATATAAAAATAATAGGAAACATCAAGAAAAGAATGGCATAGATTGTAAAAATATATAATCATATAAATAACAGAAGTAATAATAACCTTATCTAAAAAGTAAAATTCTTTATTTCTTACTTTTTTTTAGAATGTCAAACCAACTAAATAACATCCCAATCTGAACTGTGGTTTTTCATGAAAGACATTACCCCAAAATTCATCCCAAGCTCCTGGTGGGTTTAATTAACTGGGGAGGGAGAAAGAGCTAGAGCCAGAATGAGAGAGAGAGAGAGGAAGAAAGAAGGAAATTAATAATATGAATATACAGTAAAAAAATTGCTAACATTGAAGATCAAAGAAAAATGTTCCTTGCATTCCAACTGGGATAACAGTTGCTTAAAGGAATGAGAACCAGAGTGACATCATACTTCTTGTTTGTAAAATCATTATTTCTTACTGAATGTAAACAGAACGCCAGAAAGTAATGAAAATATCTCAAAGAGCTCTGAAATAAGAGGCCAAAAGTCAGGAATTCTATTCTTGTTGAGACATCATTTCAGATAAAGACAAATAAAAGTTGCTGTTTTTCATGCAAAGTCTCAGAAAATATGTACAGTTTATGAGAATACACTTGAAGGAATCAGATCAATCTAACAAAATTTAAATCAAAGCAATGATCTCCAGAAGATGGGGGAAGAAACTTATGAGAAAGATCTTTCTAATAATTATACTTCAAATGAAAATTGAAATTCCTGTTCTAAAGAAACAAAAATTAAATACATAAAACTGATAAAACTATTTGTCAGACAGGATACAGAAGTCTAGAAAATTTCACTGATATCAAAATTGATTTTGAGAACTAGACTGATGATGCCTTTCTAAATTGTTCAAATTTTCAGTTCGCAAAGCAATCAGTTACAAGTCACACACCATTATTATGCATGTCAGGCTCTGTTCAAATTAGCATTTAGTATCTTCAAATCTTGGACTAAAATATAAATTGGTACATTCAGTTCTGATTTCCATGGAATATCACTGAAATATATCTGGTACCACAAGCATATCATAACCATTTGTTTATGGCCAGCAACTTAGTTAACTGGTTGGTGCCCATGTTGTAAAATTTCCTAATTATTATTATTATTATTATTATTATTATTATTATTATTATTATTTTAAAAATTTATTTGTTTGAGAGAGAGGGAGAGCAGCATGGTGGAGGCAGAAGGGAAAGGAGAGAAGTGTTCTCCCCACTGAGGGCAGAGCTGGAGTTAGGGGTTGATTTCAAGACCTTGAGTTAACAACTGATCCATCCATCCATCCTACTACCTTCCTTCCTTCCTTCCTTCCACCCTCTCTCCCTTCCTTTTCAACTGTCCTATTTTTTTTTTTTTTTAATTTATGATAGTCACAGAGAGAGAGAGAGGCGCAGAGACACAGGCAGAGGGAGAAGCAGGCTCCATGCACCGGGAGCCCCACGTGGGATTCGATCCCGGGTCTCCAGGATCACGCCCTGGGCCAAAGGCAGGCGCGCCAAACCGCTGCGCCACCCAGGGATCCCAACTGTCCTATTTTTCATCCAGGAAATCCATTAAGGGGAATTGAGAGGTTTCATACTTGATTTCTAGTACAGAGGATGTTTTTTTGTCTTTTTGTTTAGTTTCAATTGGTTGGCTGATTTGTTGATTATCACCCATGCTGATGTTCTTACACATTTTCTTTTATAAATGAAGCCTAAAGAGGTACATTTTTATTGGATTTATATTCCTAAGGCTCCTCTGTGAATCTGAGCTGAGGAAAATATTAAAGACAGATTTAAAATTCACTTATAATTTCCTGGTACTCAGTATTTTTTTAAATTACAGGCTAGCAAAATAAATTCGAAATAGGAACTGTGGTTTTACTACAGGAGGTCCTATCTCAACAGTAATTTATTTATTTATTTTTTTTTTTTAATTTATTTTTTTATTTTTTTATTTATGATAGTCACAGAGAGAGAGAGAGAGAGGCAGAGACACAGGCAGAGGGAGAAGCAGGCTCCATGCACCGGGAGCCTGATGTGGGATTCGATCCCGGGTCTCCAGGATCGCGCCCTGGGCCAAAGGCAGGCGCCAAACCGCTGCGCCACCCAGGGATCCCCTCAACAGTAATTTAATCCTGATTTTTAAAAGGAGGAATTTTCGCTGAAGGATAAATCAACATGATATGGGGGGGACAAATGTAACTACAACAATAGTTCTACAAGTTTTCTTTAACATTTAAATAACCACTATTATCTAACTACCTTCAGTGTCTTGTTATATTAATACAATTAAATTTCATAATTTAAATCATATATCTTACAATAAGAATCAGTGTCTCATAAATTAATAAAGATACTCTTCCACATATTTTTCTTTACTTTCAAACATTACATTTATCTTAGATATTGAAGAATCAAACAGTACAAAAATCTTTTATTTTATTCTGCAGATAGCACAGGGCTACAAAAAATTATGTGCTTTATTTTTTTTTAGCACTGACATTACTAACCTCTCTCAACTGTTTGCCAGTTTTCTATTTATAAACTTGGCTTCTTTTAGTCTTAGCATGTTGAGACAGTGTAAGCAAAATTAGTTTGCAACACCTGGCCTCGAATATTTAGCTCATGAGAAATCCTGTCCCCAAATTATAATAATTTAGTTTTATCTCATGGCCATTGTGTAAAAACAAAGCCACCTGAGGGTGTTTTCATGAATGTAGGTATATTGATAAAAAGTTTATTGATTACATAAATATATGTAATTCTCCAGTGAATGGTGCCATTTCTGTTTGCAAGTCCAAGTTGGCAAAAGTTTATTTGCAAAGTAAATTGTTGCCAAGAGCCCTTGAGCTCGAGATCGGCTTTATATACACTAATCTCTAGAATAATAGCAAAAATAGCATCATGATTCTGTAGAAATTAGCTGGCTTAGTTACCTAATAAAGGTCGAGAAATTAATCCATTTCATATTGTCATTAGTTTCTACTTTGAGATATATATATAGTTTAAACATTCAGTTTCTCAGAAATCAAATCACAGGTTGTTTTTATCCATTTATTTATTTTTGTTTAAATTCAGTTAGCCGGGATATAGTACATGGTTAGTTTCAGAAGTAGTTTTCACTGGGTTATGGGCGTTAAGGAGGGAATGTGATGTGATGAACACTGGTTGTTACACACAACTGATGAATCACAAGTTGTTTTTAATTCCATCCTTTCCCTAATAGGGGTGAGTATAATTGTTTGTCAAAAGAGAAAATATTTTGAAGTTTTGCATCTTATTTTTAACAACCCTGAAACTCATGCTAATACTTTGTTCAAGAATCCAAAGCGTACTAATTATAGCAGAAGCTAAATACAGGAGTGTGTTAGTAGAATCTAATGATACTTAACAAAGATGAATATGTAGACCTATGGAAAAATCCAACATGGCAGCAAAGAAGTTCATGGATCTTCTTGTTCTCTAATAAAATACTGTAAATCCTAATCCCACACAGTTTCTAGAAGTTGGCTCAAATTTTTATGCAAAAGCATCTGATCTGTTCAACCCAAAATACAGATTGGTTCCTCTAAGATCAAGCATACGCTTGGCCAAGTTGGTTACAACAAGGAGGCAAGGTAACATGACTAAAGCAATTGCTCTAAGGACAATGCAGATGAGGAGAAAGTGGTAGGCATTTTAACTTCTCAGCATACATTTTCCCTTCTCAGATACATTTCTAAAAATTCGTTCCCATAACATGCTTCAAATATCACAAGTGCAAATAATAAACATGCACTCTCTTCCCGTCAAGAGACACGAAGCCTATCCAGTTTATGGAAATAAGAGTGGAATGGAGAGAGGACACGTGTTCTCTTTAGTTGGAGGGTTGAATTACTAATACCTGTATTCATCTGGTTGGAATTTAATCTATCATTTTATCATTTGTTTTCTGTGTTTTCCTCTCTTTTGTGTTTCTCAGTTTTTCCTTTCTTGTCTTCTTTTGAAGGAATTGAACTTTTGTATATAATTTTATCTTTGGCATTATTTTATCTTATTTTTATTTTTTACTAGTTACTCTAGAGAAAGGTTTCCCAACCAAGGCACTAGTGACCTTTGGGCCATTATGGGGATTGTCTTGAGGATTGTAGGAAAGTAAACAATATCTTTAGCCTCTATCAATTTTGATGTTAGTAACGCACCCAGGAGTTGTGACAGTAAAAATGTCTCCAGGCATTGCTAAATGTCCCCTGCGACTGAGACCACTACTCTGGTAAATACAAAATCCAGCCTTAACTATTCACAGTCTACTTAGAGTTAAGATAATGGACATAGTGTTTTCACCACCATTTTTGTTAGAGTTGTCAATACAATAATACAATGTTGTATTTCTGCCATACAGTGTGAGAATTTTGCTTATATTCCATAGTTAAATTTTATATCTTTTGGTTACATTCCATAATCATTTTAGTTTTTGCTTTCAATAATTACCTATTTTATAAAAAATTAAATAATTTAAAAACTAATTAATAGCCAAATATTTTCAATTTCGGATGCACTTCATTCTCCCTGACCTGAGTTTCCATGTGATGTTATTTTCTTTCAGCTCAAAGGACTTCTGTTCACATTTCTGGTATAGCAGATCTGCTGGAGATAAATTCTCTTAGTTTTTTTATCATCAGAAAATGTCTTTATTTGATTGTATTCTTGAGGGACATATTTTCCTGAATATAGATATTGGTGTGACAGTTGTTTTCATTTTCTTTCAATGTTTTCAATGTTTTTCATTGTTTTCTGTCATCTATTGTTTCTGATGAGTATTCAGCAGTGATTCTAATCATTGTTTTGTGTGAGATATGCCTTTTATCTTTCCCTGACTGTTTTAAACATTTTCTAGTTCTATTTGTATTTCAACCAAATGTGTTTGGTGTCATTGTCTTTGAATTTGGTGTTTGCTAAATAAATCCCTCAAATATCAGTTGAGTTCTTTTTCTCTTAGCCACACGAAGTCAATCCTATACATGCCCCGAATGCATAATTCAGGGGTCAATATGCCCCCCATGCATGGTTGAGGGGTTAGCTTATACTCAGGACTTGAGGCTACCTTTCTCTGGATCTCTCCTTTCATAGGTATTGTCCCTCATTTTCTATCATTTGTGATTAACCTAAAGATTGTAAGTTTTCTATCAGAGATTTAACCGCCAAGCTTGGGTGAACTAAGGCTTGTCAGTCTAGACACCATGAAAATGTGAAAATCCCCTGGACCTGCTCTTCTAAATGCCATTTCTGTCCAGTTTCTCACTTTATTCACTCTACAATGCCTTCAAGTAGTGTCCTACACTCTCCAGATTTTGTAGGCATGTTCTCTGGGAGGTTTGGTTTGTTAGGACCAAAGTGGGGCCAATGTTGTCGCAGGATTTCTCAGCCTTGAGTGCCTGCAGTTCTTGGTTACACCGTTTTGAAGTAGAAAGAGGAAGACCAGATGAACAGCGGTGGGCAGCAAAGCAAAGTTTATTCAGCAAGAATATAAAACTACTGGAGAGGGATGGGGCCCAAGAGGGTTCCCCCAGGAGTTCCTAAGTTTAGGAGCTATTAAGAGTTCTTTTGTGGAACTTTCTTAAGTAATAAGGGTTGCTGAGTCCTGCTAATCAGGGCTTTGGTCTCATATCTGTCTCTACCTGTTTGGTTCATGTCCATAAGCTGATGGTCTTTTTGCTGACACCTGGGGGCTTAGGTTTTAATTGTCGCTTGCTCATGATAGGAATAAATGCCTGTGGTTCATTGTCTTATCTTAGGATGTTTTGCAGAAGTCATTTCTGCAAAGGCTGCAAAGCAGAATGTCAGTGCTGTCCTAAGCTGTAAAACGGGATGTCAGTACTCTTTTATCATAGCTGTCCTGACTCCATAATTTCTTGTTGGGGACTCTGGCCCCGACTACCTAACTGTACAACTAACTCCTAACAATGTGACCCCTATTTAAACAGAAAACCAAAAATAAATATTTGGTCAGATACTTATTCATGTTTGTTATAGTAGAATAGCAAATAAATATTAACCTTTCACTCCTCTGATTAATATCCAGGAAGTTTATCTAGTGAATATGTATATGTTGGAAGGATTTGAGGAGAGAAAGAAAAATATAAAAAAACTAGGGAGTAATGCTGTTGTGGGAAACAAAGGCAGAAGAAAATAAGATAAAAATTAAATGTCCTTAGGCAGGCAGGGTATTTTGTTCCTCCAGGAAACTCCTAGCTGCCTTGATGTTAATACTTCCCTAAAGGGAAAACAGCCTTAGCTTGACAATGGCAAGGCCTCCAGGATCCTGGGAGTCTCCTTCAGCATATGAAAATCCTTTTTGAACTTCCCTTTGTTTTCACTTCCCCCAACCTCAAAGTACATAATCAGTTGCTCCTCCTAATTCCAGGGAAGCAGCCTCTCTTTTGGCCCAGGAGTCCTGTTCCCCATGTTTTAATAAAATCACTTTTGCACCAAAGAAAGACCTCTCAAATCTCTCTCTCTCTCTCAAATAAAATCTTAAAAAAAAAAAGAATTATTTCTTGGCTATAGACTCCAGATCCCAACAGCACTACTCAAACAAACAAATAAAATCAATACATTTGAAGGGATAAAATAAGATATTAAATCATTAGGATGTAGATATGTGGGTTATGTATTATAAGTATGTATACGTAATAAAGATATAGATATAAAATGTTACATGATTAAGAAAATCTAAGGTGTCCAACTCTAAATAAAACAAATAAAAAAAATGATTTGGTTGAATAAAGGCGTAAATATTATAGTTGTTCACATGATTTACTGCATGTGCACTATTGCCAAGTAGCACTATAAAGATTACACGAATTTCAGAGTAATTCTAATAAACCCTTATTTAAAAACACTAAGGTATATGGAATGCATAATGAGTTAGAGTTATTCATACAAATGCTGAGAACTCAGAATGTAAAAAAAAAAAAAGAAAAAAAAAAAGACTTTGACACCCTCCAATAGAAAAATATATTCTATCCAAAATCCTTATGGCTTATGAGATTAGATGAGTACCTGGACCTTAGTCTTAGGCAGTAAGTTGTAGTTTCCTTAATGGCTAGGTTTCTTGTCTCATCATTTATGTTCAGGGCACTTCTGATTCAGTGATGCAAGTTACTAGCTAAAAAGTCAAGACACTGTTCTGCACTATCACCAGTCCATAAAGGATGTGAACAAGGCTTCTGATTGCACAGATTCCAGAGAAAATGTCATTGCAAGGAAAACTTAGATGTAAACACTTTTAATGGAATTATACTCACATCTGTTACAAACTAAATTTCCATATATATATATATATATATATATATATATATATATATATATAACTATATATAGTTATATTACTATAACACCTAGAGGAAGACTCCTTAGATGTTTAGATGACAGAAAAGTAAAACAAATTAAATTCTAATAGATGGAATGCTAACTTTAAGCCTGACACTTAAAATACAAGTACTTTTAGAGAATAAGCTTAACTTTTACATTCTGGTTTTCAGAAAGATTCCTTCATAAACTCATTTATATAATTTAAACACCATGCATAGTTTCCTTCTTATAGTGGGTAGTAACTAAAGAAAGTTTTAATTGCTTTGTATTTAGAAGATTTTGGAAAGTGCTTCTTTATTTTAATTGAAATAAAAAGCCATATTGCAACTGCTTATTTTGTCTTTTTGCCACCAGCTGTGGTGTTTTCTAATGCTTGTGTCTGGCCCGCTATGTTCGGGTATGCTAGTGTGTCTGTGTCAGAGAGAGAAAAGGAATAGGAGGGAAAGAGTGAGCAAAAGAGGATGTACCCATGTGCAAGGGATAGTTGGGAGTGTTCTTACTCTTTCATGAACTGTGACTCTTTACCAATATCAATTAAATTAGGTTTTACAGTATTTAACCATTACCTTAAATACAAGCTTTCATGGCCCTGAGTTCCTATGAGAGTTCAAATGCTGACTTCTGAGCGACGGTAAAAGCAAAACAATGAAAGAATTATCAAATACTGCCAAAACTTTTATTTCTAGTAATTCAGCTCTTGCACTCAATATTCAGATAATTAGCTGCAATTTTTGTCATGATCCATTTAGAATAAAAGACAGTATCAAGAAAGGAATCAAGACTAGGTCTTGTGAATGGAGATGAAATCCTTGGTAAGATAGTTGCCCTATGATAGTTTTTCTGACTCTTAAGCAGTACTTATTTATTTACTTAGAACTTGCAAGATAGCTGTAAATGGTGAGTTTTCATACTAGTAAGATTACATACTAGTAAGATTACATTGGCAAATGGTATGGCACAACAATATTTATTTGGCAAATCTTGGACATTGATAATAAAATAAAAGGAATGTATTTTCACACAACTTGACTACACCTGGGATGTTTACATTTGGGATCACTTTGGTGTATTCTGTGTCTTTTAACTGTTGTTTAATCAGGACAAGAAAAAATTAGTAAAACCACATTGTTTCATTATACTTCATTATTACATTGAAATACAATATTTCATTCTGCTTCAAGTACTTATGCCACAAAATTCAAAGATGCCAAAGTATAAATGAGCTGATGTTTTATGCTGATCAAACTGGCTTCCTATTCCAAACCTACCTTGTGTAATTTAAACCTCATGGATGATGAGTCTGCAGCATTAGAGCATTGTAGTACTATGTATAAATCAAGTTCACCCAAATTGTAATTCTGGCGCTTTCTTCCTTCTCAAACCTAATTACTCAGTCAACAGAACTAGTTATATTTTAATAACAATCCCAATGTAATGTGTCCAAAATCAAATTCTTAAAAAAAAAAAAAAAAGATTTTATTTATTTATTCATGAGACACACACACACACACACACACACACACACAGAGGCAGAAAGACAGGCACAGGGAGAAGCAGGCTCCATGCAGGGAGCCCGATGAGGGACTAGATCCTGGGTCTCCAGGATCACACCCTGGACCAAAGGCAGGTGCTAAACTGCTGAGCCACCCGGGCTGCCCATGATTCCTCCATTTTTAACTGATCTCCATACTGCTTAGTCTCTTCTCAACACAGCAGCCAGAATGATCCCTTCAAATATAGATTGATTGGATTACATTGCCCCTCTATTCAATACCCTCAAAAGGCTTTTCATTTCATTGTATTTAACCTCAAACTGCTAACCACATGCTGCAGGACTTCTGTCATCTATGCCCCATAAACTTCCATGACCACAACTCTAAGCCCTCTACCTCCTTGCTTTCAACTTGAGTCATTGATCTATCTCCTCCTGTCTCTTGAACACACCAATTGTCTTTCCTCCATCCTCAGGTCATTGCAGATGCTGTTTTCTCCAAAAAGTAAGTACCTTGTCTCATTGGCTATCATATGCATAATAATTGTTCATACCTCCCCTCATTCCCTAGATTTTGGTCCTTCTTTATTTTACTGTATAGCACCCCCCATCACCTGATAAATTATAGACCTGAATATTATATGCCTCTTCCCACTAGAACATAAAGTCCCAGAGAAAAGAGATCTTTTTAAAAAAATCTTTTATTATAAGTGCATGAAAAAGTGAGAGGCACTCCATACTACATGCTCAAGAAATGTTTGTCTAAAAATAAATAATTTTATCAGCATAAAAACATGTTATATATTTCCCAAATTTAAAATATATATTTATATATATATATATGTGTGTATATATATATATATATATATATATATATATATACACATATCTTTAGCCTGATAGGTCTTCTAATTACTGCTTTACTCATTTTCTTTAGTTGGAAATAAAATCTCTAAAATATTGGTTATATTTACTGTATTCCCTCATATCCCTTCTCAATCCAGGTTTTGAGCATGGATTACCATATGACCAAATAACATTGTCAATGATAAAATTTCTCATATTGAACCTATAAGCATTGCTTGATAATGCTGACCACGTTCTTTCTTACTTTGTCTTGAGGACAGAACTATTTCTTAATTTGATGCCTATCATACTAGCCAGTTCTCAATCTCTTTTACTGGTTGTTTCTTCTCTTTCTGATGTGTAGGTATTGAAGAAAACTAGTGTTTCATTTTCATTTCTCTCTCTGTGTCTCTAAATACACACACACACACACACTGTCCCTCTCTTCTGAAATAATATCTCATGTCTATCTCATGTGTTTGGGAATTATCTTACTAAGATTCTAAAATTCAAATCCTTCATTTCCCTTTTGAACTTCAGACCTGTGTATCTAACTATCTTTTTTTTTTTGTATCTAAATATCTATACCTTATTTTCACTTGCATGCCTAAAGATGAAATGGTTATCAGATTTAAAGTTCAGATCTTTTTTTTTTCTCTTTTTTCCCAACCATGATATACCACAAGTAATGCCATTCTCAATACAGAGTATCATTGTCCTCCTAGCTCTCCAGGCTCTCACCTTAGAGCTATCTTTAACATCTTAAATACATTTCAAGACTAACTGCTTCTCACCTCCACCTCTAATATCACCCTACCCAAGACACCATCATCTCTACTCTGCCCTAGGTCACACACTACCTGACCTTTCTGTTTCTTCTCTTGTCCTCTCCTAGATTAATCTCCACCCAGTGCTGGAAGAATTCTTTTACAAAAGAAATAAGATCTTGTGACATTCAGGCTGAATCATTGAAATGTTTGTTTCAGTTTGCCACACTCTCAATGTATTTTTACCCCACTGGCCTTCTTGCCCTTTCTAGAGTGGAAAGCTCTAATCAATATTCAAGTTTTAATCATCCTGTTCACCTACTCTGTGCTGAGTGAGCCTCCCTTAGACTTCAAGTGGCATGCCCCACACTGGTGCATCTGCTTGCTCTCTTTTACAGAAGTCTACTTTTATTCCAGTATTTAATAGGTGTCTCTTTCCCTCTCTGCCTTTCCTCTTGCTGCACAGATACTTATATACTTGATAATTTACTTTCCATTTCTGTAACTAGAATATCAGTGTCAGGACCATATACATTTGTGTAGCACATGGTGAATCCTAAATAAACATTTGTTTAAATGAGGAAAAGAACAAAAGGTAGGATGACTCAAAAGATACAGCCTTAGACAAAAATAAAGAACAAATGGTTTAGTTACTTTCAAAATATCATGTATCATGTATCTCCCAGAAAATAGCACAACCACTTTCAATGTGATGCATATATTGCATTATAATAGTATGTACTTCTCTCTCTCTCTCTCTCTCTCTCTCTCTATATATATATATATATATATATATATATATATATATATATACACACATATCTGTAGCCTGATATGTCTTCTAATTACTGCTTTACTCATTTTCTTTAGTTGGAAATAAAATCTCTAAAATATTGGTCATATTTACTGTATTCCCTGAGTGATATATATATATAACTTCATCACTCCTGGAAGCCATGCCAGGAGACTGGTGATGGAAGGAGGTGAGAAAAAGAAATGTAAATATGTTTTTCACTTACTCTAATAAGAACCTTAGATTTTTAGATATCTTAGTCTCAAATTTCTAATTAAAGATTATTTTTCTTACAGATCACTTCTATTCTTATTTAAATATAAATTATACCAGTTAGATGAATAGGGCATATTTTAATCAAGAGATGTGACAAAGAGTAATAGAGTAAAAATACAATAATCCAGAAAAAAATTAATCTGTATATCACAAAATTTCTTCTCTATACATTATGTTTGAAAGATGACACAATTCATTGTGGTTCATTAAGCACTTCGCAGAAAATGTAAGAAGCAGAGTAATACATTAGGCTTTAAGTCAGAAAATAGTGACTAGCTCAAACTGAGTCACTAATTAGTTTTGTGACCTATGGCAAGTCACTTAACCTCCTGGATCTCAGTTTTCTTATCTATAAAATGAAAGTGTTGGATTCAATTATCTCTAAAATTCATTCCATGTCTGAGATTCTCTAAGAATTTGAAAAAAAAATAGTCTCTCTGGATTCAAAGTGATAAATGCTATCACTGTCTATTAAAAAGAAAAATATGAATTTATCAAATTGGTTGAGTTAACTTTAGATCTTAGTCAAGGTAGAAGTCTGAACAAATTGAATAGATATATTGACTAAAACCCAATTAAGCTATATAAGCATCAATCCTATTTTAAATTATATGATTCAGTGATAACTAATAATAATGATAATAATAATAACAATAATAAAAGAATATTTGATTTGATCCTTATTAAATGATTTCATTATGAAATGGTTAAGAAACCATCTTCTGGGCTAAACTGACCTTGAATGTAAAGTGTATAGATGATATTCCTGTAATATTCCTTCCTTCATCTTGTATTAATATTGAATAATCTTGAAAATATAAATTGAGAAATACACTTTTCTGTATTGTCCTCCAGTTCTAGCCACAACCCCACCTCTTTAGAAATCTCCAACTTTCTCTTTCTCATCGTATCACTTCCCTAACAGAATAAACATCCTATTCATTTTACTTTTAATGTCATTCTGATAATACTTGAGTTACATCAAACTACTAAAGTGAATCTTAATGATAAAGGAAAATAAATAATAAAGCCAAGATTAAGAAAGAAAAAATACTAGTGTGGATAATATTATTACTCAAAAGATGAGTAAATAAGGGGTTTTGGGTTTGCAAAGTATTTTCTAGAACTATATTGTCTTTTATGGTAGCCACTAAGCCCCAGGGACTGTTGAGCTCTTGAAATGTGGTGTTATAAAATATTCATTGGAATTCAAGACAGAGTCCTCCTCCAAATATAAACATATCATTATTACTTCATATTGAATAAATGTCAAAATAACATTTTTGGATAATTGGCTAAAAATAAAATATTACTATTTTCGCTTACTTTTCTAATAGAGTTAGTAGAAATGTATAATGAACTTTTACAACCTAACATCAAAAAAAAAACCTAACAATCCAATTAAAAAATGGGCAAAGGAGGTGAGCAGACATTTTTCCAAAGAAGACATACAGATGTGCAATAGAAACCAGAAAAGATGTTCAATATCACTAATCATTAGGGAAATGAAAAGCAAAACCACAATGAGATATTACCTCACACCTGTTCAAACACTGAAATCAAGAAGACAAGGAACAAAACATGTTGGCAAGGATGTGGAGAAAAAGGAATTCTTGTGCAGTAGGAGTGGGAATGTAAATTGGTATAGCCACTATAGAAAACAGAATGGAGGTTCCTTAAAAAATTAATAATAGAAATACAATATGATCCAATAATTCCACTATTGTTACTTACACAGGAAAAATAAAAATACCAACCCCCAAAGATATATGTACTTCTTATGTTTATTACAGCATTATTTACAATAGCTAAGATGTGGAAGCCACCAAGTGTTCATTAATAAAAAAATATACAGTGGAATATTACACAACTCCAAAGAGGGATGAGATCATGCCACTTGAGACAATATGGATGGACCTAGAGGGTATTATGCTAAGTAAAATGAGTCAGAGAAAGACAAATACCATATGATTCCACTAAAAAATGGAACCTTAAAATAATAAATCAACAAACAAAAGCAGAATCAGAACTATAAATACAAAGAAAAAAACTGATGGTTGCCACAAGGGAGGGTTGTGAGATATTGGGCAAAATGGGTAAAGGAGAGAGAAAGATACGGATCTCCCTTTAGGGAACAAATAAGTCATAAGAATAAAAAGCAGAGCATAAGGAGCACAGTCAATTATCTTATAATAGCCATGTAATGGGACAGATGGTAACTACACCGTGGTAAACACAGCATTATGTATAAACTTGTCAAATCACCTGTCATAGCATAATGTAGAAACTTGTCAAAAACTAATGAAACATTGCATTTAACTATACTCAAATTAAAAAATTAAAAATAATTTAATATGTTATTCATATGAAATTTCTATCGGAAAACACTTACGTAGAATGTTAAATAGCATGTTTTTATTACAGTCATTCAATAGCCAGAGATAGCATTAACTGTCATAAAAACACTTAGAGATTTTTGTTTCCAACAAAGTATTAATAACCTCTTATGGCACTTAGTGCAAAGATTGACATGTAAAATTTTAAAAGAATACATGGTAATATGTGTCTTGCTATACATGTATCCTAAGTCCATTATTTTCACAATACAGAATGGATTAACACAACTAAGAATGATGTCGTATAAAGTATTCTTATATATTGATTGATTTTTAATTTTTTTTGATGTTCGGAGAATGCTTGTTTTTGTTTTTGTTTTTGTTTTTTTGAAAAGATTTTATTTATTTATGAGAGGCACAGAGAGAGAGAGAGAGAGAGAGAGAGGCAGAGGGAGAAGCAGGCTCCATGTAGGGAGCCTGACGTGGGACTCGATCCCAGGTCTCCACACCCCAGGCTGAAGGCGGCACTAAATCACTGAGCCACAGGGCTGCCCAAGAGAATGCTTGTAATGCATTCTTTCATAGAAGTTTCTGACAATTAGAATTTTAATAAGTTATGGTGTTCTAAAATAAAATACTGTAATATTTAGGGAAAGTGAAATACCTGCATGAAATAATACAAAACAATGAAAGAAGTAATCTCTAATAAAAATATATCTTTTTATATTTTTATTCCAAATTATGAACAATGAGGATATATAAAATGTTTAATTTTGTAATTCCATTTAGTACTTTTCATTACTCTTGGGCTTAGCAGATAACCTTTGGTAGTTTAAAGTTATTATAAGGTGTGAATTTAGCAGATATGTTTTTATACTTCATTATTTTATGAAAAAAACCTTCATTATACACAGGTGCATATAGGTATGTGTCACATAATGTATACATGTACATATCCATTTTATTTATTCTTAAAACCTAATAAGATGTTTGAAAAACAAATCCTTGAGTATCAAAAGATGAAGAATAACACTCATCTGAATATTTTTGAAGACATGTAACACTAAAAATGACTTTTGCCAACAGTGAGTAGTCCCAAATTTTTCTCTGAAGAAAATAGATATTTGATCACAATCAAATGTATACTTTAAAAGTGGAGCAGTTTGGTTATCAGATATTAATATAGATTATTTTCTATTTGACAGGCATGATGATTGGTCAAGTTTACTTCAAGGTTGACATAGTTGCAGAGTTGTACTAAGAAGAAGCATATCGGGATCCCTGGGTGGCGCAGCGGTTTGGCGCCTGCCTTTGGCCCAGGGCGCGATCCTGGAGACCCAGGATCGAATCCCACGTCAGGCTCCCGGTGCATGGAGCCTGCTTCTTCCTCTGCCTGTGTCTCTGCCTCTCTCTCTCTCTCTCTCTCTCTGTGTGACTATCATAAATAAATAAATTTAAAAAAAAAAAAAAAAAAAAAAAAAAAGAAGAAGCATATCCAAAAAAATAGAATTAAAGCATTGCACGGTGGAAATTCCCTTAGTTTTTCTTATAATTAATCTAATTATTTTTAAAATATTTATTTATATTCATGAAAGACACACAGAGAGAGAGAGGCAGAGACATAGGCAGAGGGAGAAGCACGCTCCATGCAGGGAGCCCGATGTGGGACTTGATCCTGGATCCAGGGATCACGCTCTGAGCCGAGGGCAGACGCTCAACCACTTAGCCACCCAGAAGTCCCATAATTAATCAAATTCTTGACAGTAATCTTCTACCTATGAATTTATAAAAGTTGCTCTGGAGTTATAGCTTTTCTCCATTATGTGAATGGTCCCACCATCTATAAATTGGTATTAATAACCTTACCTAGTATTTCACCCAATTGCTGTACAAGTTAAATGAGATAATGTATGTAAAATATTTAGCATAATCTCCAGCCCATACTACGCACACAATAAATGTTTGCTTTCAAATATCCAGCTTATAACCTATTCTTGTAATCACAGTACAAAATACAAGGGAGCATCTTTCATTGTATAAAGGCACTGGTAGGCTGATTTTACTTCTAGAAAATACCTCATATCTACTTTTATTCATGTTTTGTTTCGCTGCAATATCTATGGAGAAACCATTATAAAATCATTTATATATTCATGATTTGAATGTTAGGGTAATGCATATGAAAGAGCTGGGTTAATTTAGCATCTCATTCCAATATATCTATTGAAAAGAAACAATCTTTAGAGTATAAAAGGAAGGTCAGATGGGTAGATGAATAAATCTTGTATTTGACAAGAAGAATATATTTGAATTCCTTGGCATACTGTCTGCCACTCTTTACTGAATGGGAGATCACTTTCTCATCTTTTGAGAATCTCTAATTTAAAAATTTTCAGGAAGTCTGTATGTTTCTGGAGAAACTAACTCCTAAGCACTATAATGATGAAGGTAATCTCACCCCTCAAAAATTCAAACCCTGGACATCTTATTTCAAGCTGGTCACAGGTACAGCAGAGATTAAAAGCTGTTGAATTAAAGGAAATACTTCATCTTACCCAACTAATCATTTATACCCACCGTGGGTTATGCAGTATACATTAGAATATATATTTTTGTTGCCCAGACTCATTTTTTTCTTTAAATTATAATGTTATCTATTTTCCTGAGAGCTCAGCTTTCAATTAAGTAATGTCCTGGGGGATCCCTGGGTGGTGCAGCAGTTTGGCGCCTGCCTTTGGCCCAGGGCGCAATCCTGGAGACCTGGAGTCGGATCCCACATGGAGCTCCCGGTGCATGGAGCCTGCTTCTCCCTCTGCCTGTGTCTCTGTCTCTCTCTCTCTCTCTCTCTCTCTCTCTGTGACTATCATAAATAAATAAAAATTTAAAAAAAAAGTAATGTCCTGTTACTTCTTCATGTGCACTTTTTGTTTTTAGTTTTTTGTTTTTTTTTTTTTTGTATTTGTCTGCTTATTTTTTTCATTTTCCCCTCTTTTAATAGAGGGATAGTATTTATCACTTTGTTTTTTTTTTTTTTGTTTTGTTTTTTTTTTTTTTGTTTTTTTTTTTTTTTAGTATTTATCACTTTGAGTCTCCCAAGATTTTTTTTTTGTATGTACAGTATTACAGACATGGAATAGACTTTCTTATCTTTATAGACAAGAAAACCAAGATCTAGAGAGGTAAGTGAATTGCCACAAATGACAAAGTAATTAGTGACTCAGACTGAACTAGTCACTGTTTTCTAAATTATGTCACAAGCACACAGTTCTACTACTTTTACTTAAATATATTCTTCAAAATGTTCTCTCCTCCATTATTAATCCTACTGTCATGTATCAGACTATAATGTCCTATAAAACCTTAATCATTTTTATCTCTAGAGGTCTTTCCTGTTCCATTTGTGCTATTTTATGGCTATTAAATATATTGGTATATAATCCCTTTCCTCCTTCTTATTCCCCAAATTATAATCTTAGATTAGGCAAAAGCTCTTATTAAATGAGAACAAACCAGAAACAATATATAAAAGTTGATATGTCTAGATACATATTTTTAAATCCTCTAAACCTCTATCATAACAGAAGCAAAAGATGAATGACATAAGGAAAAAACTAGATGCAGTACATGTAGTATGTGGCTGATAACCTTAACTTACAAAGTAATTCAGTGAAAGAAAAAGAAGAGGTGGTAGGAAAAAATGAGAAGTATTCATCAACTAGATTTTAAAGTAATGGGGATGTATGATGGGTTTTAGTTAAAACATGAGTTAAACAGTCTTATCTATTTCTTGTTTTAATTGTTGGGATCTATAGTTGAACAAGAAGGTTTGCTAACAGCTAGAACTCAACATGCCTGGAATAGGTTTAATACATTTTATCAACAGAAAAAAAAAAAAAAAAAAAACTAATTTGGTATATATTTTATTTTACTTAAGAGAGACAGACATAGCATGAGTGGGGAGAGGGGAAAAGGAAGATGGAGAAGTAGACTCTCTGCTGAGCAGGGAGCCTGACATGGGGCTCTAACCAAGGACTCTGGATCATGACCTGAGCCAAAGGCAGACACAAACCACTGAACCACCCAGGCACCCCATTTTTGGTTTATCTTAAAAAGAAAAAGTGCTGGGGATGTGAATATGACAATCCCTGTAGTCCTTCTTCATCATGTAATCTTATCTGGTTAGGTTCACTTAATCTTTTTAAAATCTTACGATGTTTGTGCTATTATTCCAGTTTACATTGGAGGAAAATGAGATTCAGAAAGGTTAAGTGATTTGTGCAAAGTCTTCACATTCCAGTGAGTTCCTGAACCTGGGACCATATGACTGTTCAGGACAGGCCAGGGTTCTGAAATATCTTTAGGTTATGTGTGGTCAGAAAGCCTGAGATACTGTAGAGATGTTGGTAATATATATATATATATATATATTTTTAATGACACCAATATTTGAAGTTCATTGTCCCAGATGCTTCACTGGAGAGAGGGTGCAATTGGATGGAGGAAAAAGATCAACTTCTAGAACCTTCCAGGTCTATCTTTCGCTGGCCTCTTGCTTGCAAAGAGAAAGACATAAAACTTTGCCCCTCTTTATAACCAGAAGCAACAGAAAGACTGATGATAGATAAGTAGTTAGGTGGGTAGGTAGATAGATAGATTAGATGATAGAAAGATAGATAGATGATAGATTTTTTAAATATAAGACATACATTTGATGGGATAATTCTGCTGGCTGGGGTACTACTGAATTGTTTCACTGTATTTCTTTTAACACCAAAATGTCTTTTCAAATTTTGAGACTCTAATCTCTATTTTGGGGGAATTTCTACCCTCAGAAATTTAATGATATATTGAGGTCTGCTATTATTGAATCATTAAATACTGTGTGTTTTCTCAAAATGATTCAGGATAGTATTACCAGGTGATATTTAAAATTAAATAAATAAATAAATGAGCAAGTACATTAAAATTTGTCAGGAAGATTATTCAGCAGTTAATAACTGTTTTGGCATTATATAAACTCAGTCCTAATATTTTCTTAACGTTAGGTGATAAAAAAATTATAATATTTTTAAAAATTATTTTGAGATTGACTTCTACATAGGTTACTAATCTCTATAACTAAATGATTTGACCTTATTTACTGTGAAATTTCATAACTTTTCATACAGACACAAAAAGTAAAGCCAAAGCATCTACTTTAGCTTCGAACCTGGCAACAAATATCAGCTCTACCATTTAATTTCAGAGGTTTCAGTGCCTTCCATCTATATTCTGAATATAGATGAAAAAAAGACAATTTAAGTGAGAAAAAAAGTTAAGAATAGAGCTCTGAAGATAAATGGAAACCTTTTTTTGAATTTTGACAGTAATTATATTGATCAACTAAAATAAACAATAAAAAATGTATCTTACTTTAGTAGATGAGGAGCTGTAATTCAGTGACATTCCTTATTTAATAATTTATTCTGCCATTTTGTTATTTAACTCTTCAAATAATCATTCCTCATCTTGAAAGAATTTCTAAAGGGATGTCAAAGACCTTTTGTGTGTACTTGATACTATTTTAACAAAAAAAAAAAAACATTGAAAAAGTCTGAAGACATATTTCCTCTTTCAATATTACCTATCAAATTGTTTCTAATCAATCCTAATTGTGCTTTATATAATAAAGCTTAAAATCTTTTGAAACTCTTTCTAAAATTAAGTATCTTTAGGCGGGATTTATAATTATGTGAGTCTTCAAAATAAAAGTTCTCAAGAATTAGCATATCATATCTACTAGAGACCTGTAATTTATTCTGAAATTCTAACTAATAATCCAAAAGGAATAGAAAAATCATAATGGACTTATTTTATCTACATCTGATATTTTAAAATTTAAACACATAATGAAGTAGCAATCTCATTTTACCAAATAAGAAGTATATTCAATTTCATTACAGATGGACCAGCCACTTAGTATTACCACCGGCTCAGGCATGCAGAGGATGTTTAATTTTCTCTTTGTGTTCTGGGTGACTCCTTCCCCACCTCCTTGCACACCTGGGGCATTATAATCTTGTAAATGCAAAATTACATTACATTCCCTCTCCTGCAACTTTTTCTCAATCAAAACAAACACAATAGAAAAGAAAGTTATAAATATTTCCCATGGCAACATCCCTCCAACAGCTTATCAGCTCACTATGGTGTCATACTGTCCAATAAACTCAATGTAAAATATCTTTACAAATGGGTCCTGTAGATTCTTTACACCATGAAAATCATTAGCAAGAATAATTAACTGAGACTGTGGTGATGAATAGAGCTGCATTTCTGATCAGTGTAATGAAGAACAGAAGCCACTAATTATAGATACAGAGACTTGAAGCTACTGAGAAATGTAATTTTACATTGTTGCCCAGATTCCACACCACCTAATAGAAGCGCACCATTAAAACAGTAAGGTCTTCCCACAGATAATGCTCTTGGGATCATTCCAGGTGTAAGAAAATGTGCCCACCAGCACAAAAGTGGCTTGTGATCTAGTAAATACAATGCCTCAAAAAATTAAAAATTAAATCTGCCTAACCATTTTCTCAGCTATTCTCATCACAACTCTGACCTAGCAGATACTGTACACTGATAACTTCTTTGAATTTTCAAAAGTTTAGAAAGACTTAAGAAGTCTTTATATGCAGTACCGACACAGCTTAAATAAGAACACTATGCATCTATAGAACCCTTAAAATGGTCTGTTCCTTTGATACAAGAAAGACATTTTCAACTGCAGTTAAAGTAGCAAGGTGTAGAGCAGTGTTTCCAAAATTGCATGAGATTCTTGTTAAAAATCAGATTACTGGAAAGTACCCTAGGCAGCCTGAATATATTCTCAAAGGAGGGGCAGGGTTGGGATACTGATTCAGTGAGAGCTCGAGATGATTCTCATCAGCAGACAAGTTAGCTGCAGTAGAGAAAAACTGAGTTTGGACTTTAATATTGGTTCACTGAAGGGGGCACCTGGGTGGCTTAGTCAGTTAAGTGTCTGACTCTTGGTTTCAGCTTGGTTCATGAGCTCGAACTCCACATCAGGCTCCATGCTCAGCACAGAGTCTGCTTGAGATTTCTCTTTCCCTCTCCTTGCACCCTCCCCACACTTGCATGCTCTCTCTCTCTCTCAAATAATTAAAATTAAAATAAAACAAAACAAAACACTGGTTCACTGAATCTTGAATTGGCCATTTAACAGTTGCATACCCTATTGAAAACTATTTCTTCTCTCTGAGTCTCAGATTCTTTATTTGTAAAATATGGAAATACATCACTTCATTGGGTACATATTATAAATATATATAAATTGCCTATTAACCTGTGTATACATAGTGAATATGCAGCAAATATCAGTTCCCTTTCACTTTATCACCTTTAGTTTTTTTCTTCCATAAATATATACAGTCTTACCGACAGTAAGGAAGCTATGAGAATAACATCTGCTTCAAAACTTAAAG
Organism: Canis lupus baileyi; assembly: GCF_048164855.1. Classification (NCBI taxonomy): domain Eukaryota; kingdom Metazoa; phylum Chordata; class Mammalia; order Carnivora; family Canidae; genus Canis; species Canis lupus. Next base: position 26,440,410 of record NC_132873.1, on the reverse strand, counting down.
CACCTCACAGTGTATATCTTAGATAGTCTTATTATAAATAAGAGGAATAAATTCAAGAAGACAGCCTTCTATCATGTGCCTGGGCATTGTGTCTGACAGTATCAAATGAACATATCTGCATAGATAGTAGCTTTCTGCTGTCATAGTTTTAGAATCTGGTAGGTGGTTTCTCCACTCTTAAGAGAATTTTAGTATAAAGTAGGGATTGTCATCTATTATATGAAATAGCTTGTGATAAAATTCTACGAGCAACAACAACAAAAAAATCCAGAATATGTGAAGTAATATATAAAAATAAAAACTGTTCATCATTAAAGAGTTATCATACATAATGTCAAATACCCAAGTATTTGGAAACAGTTTCTCATTATTATTTTCATGGTGCACAAGAACATTTTTTTGGAGTCTACTACCATATTTTAGAATCAGACCTAAAAGATAATAATAGTGATAAGATGCTTATCATTAAGTTATGTTTTATGACTCTTCCTGATTCTAATAAGATTACAATTGATACATTAGACTCCTAAAATGTTGTTAATAAGAAGTCATGATGGACAGAAGTTTCCTCTTCAAAAAAATTTTTTTTGATCTTATTCCCAAAAAACTATGGTCTTCATCCTTTATCTAAAACCATCTATCTGTTTACTTAACAAATATTTTTTATGATAAATATATAAGCCAATTGGAGTAAAATATATATTATTTAGACACAGAGAGGTCATAAGGATCTTCAGTTTTACAAGTTATACATATACATTTTTACAAAAGGAGTCAAATATTGACTAAGAAGGGTGTAACTACCCATGTGAATTCAGAGGAAGGATAGATTATATTCACCCTGGATGACTAGCTGGGCACTATAACACTTCACAAATTATTTAATGGCATAGATCAATTCATGGCCAAATGAAGGCTAACAATGCCAAGAGTATTTCATAGTCTTTGGTTAATATTTATATAATTTCCTGATGTACATACCCAATAGTCAAATTAAACTATCTCCAAAATGAAGTCAAGCAAAACATTAATAAGCAATATTTTGAGTTATCCTTTACTCTTACTCAATATTTCACAATTCAATACCAAATTATGTTTATTTATTTGTTTTGACAATAAAAATTTCATCTATATGTGAAGCTGCTTTTCACAGTGCATCATATTGTTCACCTCTTACCAAACTGGTTATTTTTCACTCTCATGCAAAAAAATGTCTTCTTACTATAGTACTGTCTGCATTAGTTTTTAATCCTTCCCCTTTAAAAGGAATGTATTAATTCAATGAACAGATATTTTTGAACACCTAATTTGCACAGCTAGGCCTTTGTGATAAGTTAATGAACAATTCATGGAGCTTACTTCTTGAAAGAGGGAGATGTTTACTGAACAAACAAACCCATATAACCTTAGATAGCAGTAAGTGTGACGAAAATGATGGAATAGAGTAAAGGAGATCAAGAATGTGGGGAAGTATAGCATTAAGCACCATCATCAGGATAGGCCTCCATGGAATAGTCCCATGTGGAAAAAAAAAAAAAAAATTGTGTAAGAGGTGAGAGAAAGAGCAATCCAGAGCCAAGGGCTAGTGCAAGGATCTTAAGGTAAGAGCATATAAAATGCATCTTTAAGGGTGATTTTTAACATCAAGTAATTTAATAACAGAAAGGAAACCTTTAAATCAGGATCTATGCAAAGTATGAATACAAAACTTCTGAATTAAATTTAATTTATTAATTCAGGGATTTAGGTCTTCAGTCAAAACACAAATGTCCATGTCTTTTTCTTCAACTAATCCTATTGGCCTTCTTCCATCCTGGAAAAGGAATCCATAGTTTTCAGATATAGACAAGCTTTTTCTTTGCAAGTATCATGAATCTTTTCTGAAGATGGAAGACAACAGAGAAAAATGACAGGGTAATCAAGACATATCCTGAACATTTGAAGCAACACAGGGACAGGATTGGAAAACAGAGTATTCCATTTCAATTTGTTAACAGTCATGATTTCCCTTACCCAGAGCCATTGATTTTCCCCTCTTATCTTTATCCTCAAAAAAAAAAAAAAAAAAAAAAATCAAACAAAATGCAAATTTTATTCTGCTTCCTCCAAGACTCAAGGATTACTGCATGTCAATTTTTTAAAATAAAAGGTATTTTCCAAATACTTAAAAAAAAAAAAAAAGAAAAGAGAAACAATACAGTATTCCCTCCTCATCCATGCTTTTGTTTTCTGCAGTTTCATTTACTCATTATCAACTGTGGTTAGAAGCAGATGATTCTCCTACTGACATCATCATCAAAAGGCAACAGTAGCCTAACACCTACATCATTCTCCTCACTTCATCTCATCAAGTAGGCATTTTATCATCTCATGTCATCACAAGAAGGGTAAAAATAGTACAATAAGATATTTCAAGAGAAAGAGAGAAAATATTCACACAACCTTTATTAGGGTGTATTGCTATAATTGTTTTATTTTATTATTAGTTATTGTTGTTAATCTCTTAGTTGCCTAATTTATAAATTAAACTCTACCTTAGGTATGTAGGCATGGGAAAAAACATAGTATATATAGGGTTTGCTGCTATCTACAGTTTCAGACATCCACTGGGGTTTTTTTGGGAATGTATCTCCTGTGAATAAAAGGTGACTACTATAGAAGGTTGAGGTTGTAAATATTAACAGCAAACCTAGGTACCCAAGGTAAAATAATTGAGTTGGACATAAAACAAAGCTTTGAGATTTCAGGACAACTGTAAACAGAAAAGTTTCAGGTTCTATCATTCTCATAATAGAATAATAAAAATAAATAAGAGCATTTTCTGCTCTGAGCTTCAGTTCTTTTTTATAAGTACCATTTATATATGTCTGTCTTACTATTCACCCATGGATAATTTCTATGTCTATTAAAACAGGGAACACTACAGAGGTCTGACAATATTTTACTGCTCTTCAAAGACTAAGAAAAGTATTTTTAAAAGTCCATATGTGATCAAAAATCCAAATATGATAACTTAGGGCTTAGTTTATAATAAATATTCAATGAATGTCAGCATCTTTCTCAATGACTTAATTTTCTTCACTCATTCTCATTTTATATGTATTACTAATCACACTGCTATTTGGAGATTTCTATGAGGCTTTCCCTTGTGCACTTGATAGAAATGTTCTATAGTAACATCAGCAGCGTACTGCTTATGCCCCTAGACACCTCTCAGAGACTCACTTATTACCATATCCAACTAGTTTATACCATAATTAAAGTTTTGGCACTTTGCTATTTGAAACATCAAGTTTAAACAATACAACCAGAAATCTAGAGGTACTTGAAGGAGCACTGAAAAGCTTAGTTTCAGAAGAATATGAAACCAATAAGATAAAGATAAAGATAAAGAAGGCATAAAGCTAAAGAAAAGATTGAAGTCAAGGCTTCAATGCATATATTTAATGATTATGTGTATATCTGAAGCTAATAAAATGCTATATGTCATTTAAATCTCAATTTAAAATAATAAACAGAGAAAAAGAAGTAGTTCAATCTCACCACTGTGTCCATTCCTTCACCTGTCTTTAATAGGAAAAAATGTTTACCCCATTATTGTTTCTTTTTTAGGAGTTTATTAATTTATTCATGAAAGAGAGAGAGAGAGAGAGAGAGGCAAAGACATAGGCAGAGGGAGAAGCAGGCTCTGCATAGGGAACACGATGCAAGGGGATGGATCCCCAGACCCTGGGATCACGACCTGAGCAGAAGGCAGATGCTCAACCACTGAGCCACCTGGGAGTCCCTAACCCATTATTATTTCAAATAGTCATTAATTGTAGAGAAGCATTTGAGTTTCAGTTAATACAAAAAGCCAAAATATCTTCTTGAACACCCTATCTCCTTCAATAATTGCTTTATGTGTTTTATATTTAAAATGCCCACAGTGTAAAAAGATAAAAATAGTTTACTAATAGCAGAAAGGAAATCATGAGAAAGGAAATCATAACTCCGAGGTCAAGATTAGCCTAGAGTAAGGCCTACACTGAAGTCTTGAGTAGGTATAGAGACATACCAAAATGCTGACTCGAACCCTCCTGGTGGTGAAAGCAGTACGGATAAAATTTAGAGATGCAGTATCTGTAGGATTAGGGAAGTGGGGAAGAAGCAGGGCCGTGTACAAAAGAGATATATGCCTTCTACTGATACTGAGGCCTGAGAAAAATGTCTCCTTTAGGATATTGTAAAGAGGAAGCTGCTCCATATATTGACTGATGTCCCCAATAACACTGACACAACAGAAAAGCTAACAAGTTCCTTATGATTGTTTCTTTTAATGTCTATAACATAAGTTGGTGGTAAAACACCCTAGTGTGATTGAGCAAAAGCAATTTTATCAGGGGCCAAGACATTGACATCCAAGTATATAGATCCCTGGTGGTCTCAAACCCAGATTTAGTCCATTGAGATCTAAAAGAAAATAACCTTTTTAGGTGTACAGAGTACATTCATCACGATAGGAAGAATGTCTTTATTTCACTCTTTCTAAAGTTACAGGATTAAACATTTTTTAAAAAGGTAATTCCCCCAATTAAGCTTCAATAGGAGTAATGCCGTCCATCTGCAAAGTATGTCAAACAGCATGATGGTTAATGATCAGTTCTCCATAAAGGGAATCACCATGGGAAATTTCTGTTTTGATTTTTTTCCTTCCTGAGGCCGGAGCAGTAGTAGCATTTTTATCTGTCCATATTCTCTATCAAGGCTCACTTTGAAGATTTCAAAAGCAATGTTTGGAAAACGAAAATAGCTCTCATTTTTATTCCTTTTCACTTCAGGTCAGCATGTAAAAATGGCAACCTTTTTAATCCTAGGGAAAAATACTTTTAGACGAACTATGTAGGTATTCTTTTTTTTTTTTCTGGGAATAAATTAAAAGTAATGTGGAGGGGCTATTATAGATAATGCATTGGCACAGTAGGGCACTAAAAACAGAACAGGTGGAAATCATCATAGCTCTCTACCAATACAGACTTTGTACATTTAAGACATGACACATTTAATGGAAGCCTTGAGGGCAACAATAAAATTAAACAATACACTCAAAGATAAAGCATCTGATTTTTTTCTTTTAATAACAGCTTTTATACATATTGCCAGAGACTATAAAATAGTAATAGATTTATATAGGGCACTTATATTTCACATGAAATATATTCTCATTATATGAACACACTTTAGTCCCAATCCTTTTCTTCCGGCATCAAGGGACTGCTGCTTTGAGGGGGGAAAAAAAAGAAGAACATGAAGATCATACAACACCTAGTAGCGGTTTCCCTGGCAACAAAAAGTTTCCATTCATCTTGCAGTTTCAGTGGTTTCATTCAGCATCACCTCACTGAAAAGCAAGGTGATGGAGAGGAGGACAATTATCAAGTGTTATCCTTGAACTAGGGAGTAATGTACTCTAAGGGCCCAGCAACCTAATGCATGTCCCTACATATCTTTTCTTTATTACTGTGTTTTCTTGGTACAAAATCTTTAGAGAGAGAATTCCTTACAGTAAGTTGTTCTAAAATTCTCAGATTTGCTTTTTACTGCTAACCAGAACCACTTTTCAGATAACTCTTAGTAGATTAAAATATAAAGTTTTACAAGTTTATATGCCTTATACACATAACAAATTCCCCAGGATGGTATTAGTATCATATCATGTAACAAGTGATTGGACAACACGTAACTCTAAATAAACCTTTTATATTTCATGTATAAAAGCCATTTCTATAAAAATAATCTTATTGTGTTTCCATGGATATTATCTGAAATAATCTTTATACTTTATTAACAGATTTTCCTAAATGCTTTCTAACTCTATTTGCATTTTAAGTTAAAATATAATCCAGGATTAGCCTAATTTGTCTAAATCCTAAGAAAAATCTCACAAACATATTCAAATTCTAGATTTTATAATTAGCATGAATTTCAGATTCTGAAATCCCAAAATCTTTGAAAAATAAAATGTTCCCTAATTTACTTTATGGTAAAATCTGACTTGAATTAACTATGATAATGTAAATGTAGTCTCTATTCATCATATTTAGTTTGAATATCCATATAATTTACAGAAAAAATGTGTTCATCCAGATTCTTCAATGTATGTATTACATATGCAATTTATGACCTTTCTGACTACAAAAGAAATACAAAAAATTCTGACTTCTGTTCTCAAGGTTTAGTGGACCTAGATAGATACATCACTATGGACAGATAAGAACATCAAATAGATAACTTGAATCATAGAAAATAAATGGAGTATTTTAATTCCTTGAAAACAGTAATAACTTCTGAGTCCATACTGATATTAAAAAAATAAATAGGCAAAGAGAAAGCTCTCCTTAAAATAGAAAGCTAACATATTTATATTTATATTTATATAATATATTTATTTATATCTTATTCTATGTAAACAATATAGTACATAATTATAATAACATAAGCATATAAACATTTACATATGTTAAATAGCATAAATAATATATAATATATAACAAAGCATATATATATTGTTAAATACTTATGTGTATGTATATAAATTTAGAAAATCATTAATGGTTGATAATACTTATAGGTAAATTTTGATGAGCAATAAGATATTTATACAGTTATAAAATATCTTTGTACTATTTTTTAATAGATTACATAATAAAATATAGTAACTTTAGACTGAAGAAACCTACTAGATACCACCTTAACCCTTAACCACCAAATTTAACATCACCAATACTGAGTAAACCAGAATCATTTTCTTCTTGATCTGATTTACTAAGAACAGCAACAAAAAAATCACTCCTAGAGCATTCAATATACAAATGTATAAAGTAAGTATAATTATGAAAAATTGTAAGATATACACATTGAGGGATATTCCATAAAATACCTGGCTTTTGCTTCTTAAAAAAGAAAAATCAATGTCAAGAAAGACAAAAAAAAGTGAGGAACTGACTGTGCCACCTTACAGAGGAGACATGATAAACAAATGTCATTCCAGGTAATAGAAGTTTGATAAAGATAACCTTCAATGAAATTTACTCTAATCAAAAATAAATAGTCCTGAATATTATCAAGTGTATGAGATCAGTGCTAATTTTTAATGCAAATAAGATGGGCATTCAATTCTCTCTAAATAAAAGCAACAAGGGAATTATTTTATGAGGGTGGTTTAAAAGTACATTTTCATTGGTCACTAACAGCTGGGAATGGTGGAAGGAAAGGAAGCAAATAGATGGACATAATAGAAGAAAATTAAAAAAAAAAAAGGAAAGGAAAAGAAAGAAATATAGGCAATTATGCCAAGGGAAATAAAAGTCATCTAGAAATAATCAGTCCTGGATATCTAGGAAACAACTGAGTTATTATTGTATTATGGTATAAAACATAATAAATCTTAGTCAATAGAAAAAAAAGCTTGAAATAGTTATATTTAAGATTTAAATGACTCTTTAAAAATCGAAATGTTTGAAAGTTTGAGAAATAAAGCAACTTTAAGTAAAAAAAGAAAGAAAGAAAGAAAGAAAGAAAGAAAGAAAGAAAGAAGAAAGAAAGAAAGAAAGAAAGAAAGAAAGAAAGAAAGAAAGAAAGAAAGAAAGAAAGAAAGAAAGAAAGAAAGAAAGAAAGAAAGAAAGAAAGAAAGAAAGAAAGAAAGAAAGAAAGAAAGAAAGAAAGAAAGAAAGAAAAAGAAAGAAAGAAAGAAAGAAAGAAAGAAAGAAAGAAAGAAAGAAAGAAAGAAAGAAAGAAAGAAAGAAAGAAAGAAAGAAATGCACATATTATGAGAAATAGGCCCTTGGTGATTTAAATACCCAACGTTTGGGTCTCAAATACATTTTTCTTTCTTTTTTTAATTAAGTTTATTTTCCCCCATTTTTAAGATTTAAATTTAATTAACATATAGTATATTATTAATTTCAGAAGTAGAATTTAGTGATTCATCAATTGCATGTAACACCCAGTGCTCTTTCCATCAATTGCCCTCCTTAATGCTCATCACCCAGGTACCCCATCCCTCTACCCACCTCCCTTCCAGCCACTCTTCAGTTTGTTTCCTAGAGTTAAGAGTCTCTTATGGTCGTCTCCCTACGTTTTTGTCTTATTTTTCCTCCCTTTCCCCTACATTCATCTTTATGTTTCTTAAATTTTACATATGAGTGAAATCATATATTTGTCTTTGTCTGCCTGACTTATTTTGCTTAGCATAATACCCTCTAGTTCCATCCACGTAGATGGGAAGATTTCAACTTTTTGATGGCAAAGTATTGTTCCATTGTGTATGTATATATACATATAACACATTTTCTTGTTTCTGATAAGATACTTCTGTTGTGAAGGATTTTATAAAGTGACTGTCATGTTAACTTTCTTTAAAAAAAGAAAATTAAAGGGAAAGTCAGGAGGATTTTCATTCTGCAATGAAATGGGAAAAATGAGCTTTTAGCTATTATTTCTTCCTCTATGTTTTTTGTTATTAATGATATAACCATCCACCAAGCCAAAACTTGAGATTGGCTTTTTCCCCCAGAATCTCCTCATTAAATCAATCACTTAGACATAATTAGTCTTCTTTTCATTTATTACTACATATTTTTCATTACCTTCAAACTAACTGAAACATCCTTTGTTCAAAATTTTATAATTTATCTAGTAGATTAATTCCTTACTTTCTAAATTGCTTTTCTGGACTCTAACCCAGCTTGATTCCTATTAATGTATCATCTACAGGCATGACAGTCTTGTTTTTCTATTAAAAAAAAAAAAAAAAGGTGTACTGAAGACTTTCTATTGAAGAAATTATTTTAGTGGCTTTCTATGGCTTTTGGGATAAGGTTCAAATTCAACATCATGGCCTATAATTTTGAAAAAAGAAAGTTTAGAAAAAATTAAAATTCAGATGCTTGAAATTTCAGTTATCTTATAAGACTTATAGTCATAGAGGACCATTGAATAGAGATGATACATACTACATCACTGCTGCTACTACAGTAGAGCAGTATTATTATTATAGTTATCCATCTTGGTTTCAGGAGAGAAGACATTTCTTTTAAAAATGTAACTGTATTCTAGATATTAAAAAGCCACTAGAAAAAAAATAGTCACCAGATGGAGAGGTGTTGTGCTGGTAATGTTTTATTTTTGATCTGAGTGTTGGTTACAAAAGTAAATTCATCTGGACAAAGTCATCAAGTATAAAATTGTGTTTTTTGCAATTTTTCATATGTACATTATAACAGTAAACGTTTTTAAAACTGAGGATTAGGAAAGATGATACAAAATATAAAAAAGAGAAAGGAAAGAAGAAAAGAAAAAAATGTATATTAATATATGCTCGTTTTAATAAACAATGCCATGGAAGATCTAAATTTTCTTTTTATGATTATTAAGAGTAATTATCTGAGCAATAATTTTCATGAAGTTCCTATATTAGTCTCAAACTATATATATTTCTAATCAAGAGCATAAATATTCCAAAAAGTCCATACTACATCTGTATAGCTGAATTTATCTAATATATATTTTTTTCAAATCATGCCCTTCAATATAGAAACAGATACTGAATTTGTCCATATTTAGGTCTTTCCTTAGCCTTGCCACTACCCCACGTGCCTTATTGTTAGCTCAGCGAGCTGGCACTAGTTTTACACCTCAGGATGTTTACTCTGGCTAATTTAGCTACTGATCTTCTAATGTCTGGTGTTTGGCAATAAAGTCCCAGTTGGAGTTTCCAACCAACAGCAGTTTGCATTTAGTTTCTGAATCTCTGTTTTACAATCTTAGTACCTTCCCTTCTGATTTCATGAAGACAGTTGCTCCTAGGGATACCTGAACCTGAAATGAACTGAAAATATTTTACAGCTTTTCAACTTGCCAGCAGTAGAAGAAAAATTCATACCAATCTCAGCACTCTGAACAGCTGTTGTTATAAGGTGATGTTGCTAAAAAATCCCAAAATAGAACAAGGCAAATACCATCCCTGCGAGGGTTCTACTATGTTGTGGAGATCTCCAGCTGGAAACTTAATTGTAATTTAAACAGAGCAAACAGAAACAGCTTTCCTACATCTATTCACCATACTTTTATTGAATTGGATAATTTAATCAATAAGTCACACTACACTCTACTGTGGCACTATATAATATTCTAGGGTCAGAGAAATTTGATCTTTGCTCCCTATTATTTCCATCTTCCTACAATGCATTCCTCTAAGATTTACATAATATATTTCCCCACTCTAACCAAGTCTTTAAACCCTTTCAGTCCTTTTCTTCGTTTTTGTGTTAGTGTTCATCAGCCAAAGACCATCAGGAAAACACCTGGGTTTATTCTTGTTCGCAGCAAGAAAGGCATGGAGAAGTGTTCAGTGTCTTGGTAAGAAGCTATATTAGAGTTCTCAAGAGAAACAGAACCAAAAGGACAGAGAGAGACAGAAAGTGGATTATAGAGACAGACCCAAAAATAATGTTTCACCGACTATGTGGGTGTCCCTCAGCCCAAACAAGTTGACACATAAACTATCACAGAGGGTATTAAAAAGAGTCTAGTATGCAATTTAGGTTTTGGTTGAGTTATTTGGTGGAGAGTTCTAAGGAAACAAGACTTTGCTCTGGTTTTTCTACTATCAGAAGGTGGGGGCAATTCTATGACTGCGTATCCCAAAAGATCTTACCTAGGAGAGGATACTGAAGTGAGGCTCAATGCTAGAATTAAGAAATAGCAGTTGCTCATATTAACTGAGGAAAGGTTAGTTATATTTGGTATGTTGCTTCTTGGACAATGATTTTTCTATGCTCACACAGGATTATAGAGAGGTCTCATTTTTGTCTTTATCCATCATGGTTGCAGTGGTCTTTTTTTTTTTTTTTTTTTTTTAAGATTTTATGTATTTATTCATGAGAGACACAGAGAGAGACAGAGACAGAGGCAGAGGGAAGCCTGATGTAGGACTCGATCCCAGGACCTGGGATCATGATCTGAGCCAAAGTAGGCAGTCCAGGTGGCTCAGCAGTTTAGCACCACCTTCAGCCCAGGGTGTGATCCTGGAGACCTGGGATCGAGTCCCACGTCGGCTCCCTGCATGGAGCCTGCTTCTCCCTCTGCCTGTGTCTCTGCCTCTCTCTCTTTCTCTCTCTCTCTCTCTCTCTCATGAATAAATAAATACAATCTTAAAAAATAAAAAAGTAGACTCTCAGTCACTGAGCCACCCCCAGATGCCCCTGGTTACAGTGGTCTTATCTAATTTTGAGAATCTGTGAAAAGTTTTATGTTCAAAGACTTGTAAGCTTCTAGCACCATCAAGGCATGGCTGAAAGTACCAGGCCAGGTCCAGTAGGTCTGGGGCTTGCTGTTTCTCATCTGTTTCTTTTTTTTTTTTTTTTTTTTAAATTTTTTTTTTTTAAAGATTTTATTTATTTATTCATGATAGTCACACAGAGAGAGAGAGAGAGAGGCAGAGACATAGGCAGAGGGAGAAGCAGGCTCCATGCAGGGAGCCCGATGTGGGATTCGATCCCGGGTCTCCAGGATCGCGCCCTGGGCCAAAGGCAGGCGCCAAACCGCTGCGCCACCCAGGGATCCCATCTCATCTGTTTCTATTAAAGATCGTTAATAGAATGCAACATAGTAAAGTATGAGGTATAAAAAAAATTATGCAAAATTTTGAGAATACCTTATAGAGGTATTTATTATTAATTTATTTATGTTTTTACTTAGTTTTGGAAGTTAAGGCAAAATTTATTCAATTTCCCTTTAATCGTAAATCGTGATTTAATCATATCAATTTCCTTTTAATCATATTAGCTAAAGCTTAAATGTTATACATATTCCACTGCTGAGAATTTGAGAAACTTTATTTCTGGTCTCTTATTATGATGAAAACATCTTTCCCTGTTTTTATGTGGCCTGGCCATGTAAAGCACCAGAGGCCCTTGGTGAGATCCTACTCTCGTCAGGCTGTGCTCCGAATGATGAGTGTGACACCGTGGCCACCCCTCCAAGCTTATTTGGAAGCATATTTTCCACTACCACATCTTAATTCTTGAACCAGGTATGAAATCATCTGTATCTTGATCGTCTCAGCAGCTCGCTCAAACCAATGGCTCTTCCATGCACATTGGTTTTACTTGGGTTGAGATCTCAATGGTCAATCGCTAGAGAGCAAAAGCTTCATTCACCGCTACCCTACCCATCTCCTTAAGATTCAGTCTTGTTTTATTGACTGCTTCACTGATGGTAGGGACAAGCCCAATATCCATGCCCAAGGGATCACATCCACACCCAAAGTAGCCCATAATTCTTGCCAGCCGTGTGAAGTTCTGTTTCTTCACCAGCAACTTCACCAGTTATGAAAGTGCCAGATATTCCCAGTGTATTCCCTGAAGACAGTCCCTTCTTTCATGAAAACCGGAGCACATTTATTTAAGTGCTCCAGGCTTGTCTGGAGCCCAGCATGCTCATCTGCACGCACTGCCTGCACTTGTTTCTCCATCTTCACCTCAGTCGGTAACAGCTCATTATTAAAGCCACCAGCATCATTAGCAGCTGCCCACCTCTGCTGTGATTACAGGGCGGATTTGTTACATTCTTCTTTGCTACTTCTATGTTTTGCAGCAAAATTCTCTGCAGTAATTCCCGTGGGAAATTGGACATGTTGTTCTGTTAATGCTGCTCACAAAGTCACTTCCAGCTTGAGAGCATTTCCAAACTTGGTTCTAAAATGCACGTTTGTGACACAGTAGGGAACCCAGCTCATGTTTTCGGCTCCTCCATACAATACAGCTTCAGCATCTTAAAAACAAATTTCCTGACATCGATTCACAATGGTCTGGAAACGAGCCACAGAGAGCCACAGAGCCTATTAACAGTGAGAGCTGAGGTCTCTTTGGAGATTTCCATACTCCGAACCAACATGCCTGGCAGAGTATGTAGTATCTGAAGAACCATTTGCCAGTTTATTATAAAACATACAACTCAAGTGCAGCCAAATGGAAGACTTGGATATAGCAAAGTATGGAGAGGTTCTTACCCTTCTGGGCACACCACCCTCTAGGAGCTTTCATCTGTTCACCAACTTCAAGGCTCTGATTCATTTATTTCTTACTCATAACAGAAAGACTCACAAAAGAATGGAATTAAATCTTTAATAGCAGAATTTTCCAAGTACTGGGGAGGATAGTATCATTTGAGTCCATGGGCTTCAATAAGGTTTATCAATAAGTTTATCTACTGTGTGTGTGTGTGTGTGTGTGTAAATGTTTTGCAGGTAGCTTTTGCACGCCTCTAAAATCTTGGCAAATATAAGGTCAGTCTCTCTTGCCCTGTTATTATTTGCACTTGGCATTTTCTTTACATTTAGTTTCTGAATAAGAAAAATTCTGATTTAGAGGAATGGAAGACACATATTTAAAATATTGAGATAAAAAAAATAAAATAAAATATTGAGATCAAAATATAATTTTCTGTGCCACCACCATGTTATACTTAAAAAGACCTATGTTTTATGCCAAACTCATAATGCTTCTATAATGGGAACCATCTTATCTTACTTGATTTGAGATAATTATTTGGTCCGTTAATTGAAGAAGTTTAAAGCAGGAAGCATACACAAATGTATGCATACCTTAACATTTTTATTTCAAGTTAAAACATATGCAACCACTGGATGATGGAAGGACAAACCCTCTTCTGTAGTTTGCTGATTTGCGTCCCATCTTACAGAAAAAGACATCCTAAGTCCTCATCTGCAATACTGAGCAATGGCTCCATCCGGAGAAGGAAGAGGTTTCAAAGGTTGGAGCAGAAGAGAAGTGCTTCCTAGTCAGTCACATGACTTCAGTAAGTACATTTTCAAAAGGGAATTGAAGCCTCCAGTTAATTGCCAAGATTATTTATGTGGAGACATACTAAGAGAGCTTCTGTGTATTCCATAGATGAAGATACAGTCTGCTTAATTAATAAGGATTTTATTTATCATCTGCAGGGGTGATAATTATTTGCAAGTATCTCTGAAGCTTTAGGCCACAAATCTTAATGCCTATTCATTAGATAGGAGGTTTTGTAGTAGCAATTGTTGTTGTTCCCCTATACATCCTGTCCTTAAGATGCTACTGCATAGTCGTTTAGAAGATTAAGAGTAGAAAACGGAACTCTCAACAGCAGTTGGCTGTTTAGTTGGCTAAATATTTAGTTGGCTAAAATGTATTTATAACATCCTTTCTAGAGATTTATACTTGCATATAAGACTTGTAGACAATAAGGTTCATCTATTATATGTGTGTGTGTGTGTGTATATGTTTTCCCCACAAAGACCAATGATATACTGACATGCATCCTACTTGTTAGCTATACTGTCAGTCAAAACAGATATGACTGCTCTCTAATGACATCTGGCAGGAGTGAACCAAGATTAGAGGCTAGAGTGATTGGTCAGGCCTCCAAGCCAATCTGTGCAGCTTGCAATTCCAACCAATCAGTGACACCTGCATGTGGTAATCATTCTCCTTGGTTACAAGTGCTGGCACAAAGGAGAGAACTGCTTTTCAAGCTAGAGGGAAATGAGCTAAATATAAATGTGAAAACCCTCTTCATAGTAAAATTGTAATCCTATTTTAAAGGAAGAAGTAACAGAGCAGTTTTGTTCCTATTTTCAATTATTTAGTAATAAGGTAGATGAAGTTTAAGCGCGGCCATGGAAAATAACCATGGTGGGGATGTTAATCTTCCAGGGTCCATGATAAGAATTCAAACTCCTGTCCGGTATCCAGCGTGAGGCTTCAAAATGCTGTACTGGTGCCCACTCCACCAGTACCCTTTTTAGTTACTTGTTAGAGATGTGTGAACCTTTCATCTTGTGAAACTTGCCAGCCTCAGGAATATTTTATGAGTTACCAGCTTTGCAACTTTTGCAGAATACATTCAAACATCACTTTTACAGGCAGCAGGACTACAAATGTTTCTCCAAAGATTAAAAAAAAAAAAAAAAAAAAAGAGGGGGCACAGAAAAAGGAAACCATGGAAAGATAAGCAGTAGCATTTGCAGATTGTTTCCCAGTGAACCCTCCTGCATCCTCCAACTTCAAATCAGGCCCCGACTTAGGGGTCAGCAGGCCTTTGTCCTCAGGTTATCATTCTCCATCAAATCTCTCTCCAGAAAAGCAAAACCATTAGTAATAAGCTTCTGCTATTTTTTTAATCAGTCATTTCTCTGCCATTCCTGGGTAAAAATATTATTTTATAATTTAGTATTTTTATTTCCTCTCTTTTCCAACCAATTACCCTTATTTAATCTTTTAACAAATTCTTATTTCAATATTTACTGAATAGATGATGAAATGTGCCAATTTTTTTAAAAAAACTTCCAAAAATACTATAAAAAAACCCACACCATTCTTTTTTAAATGTCCACAGTTGTACATTGTTATTTTTAACCAAAAATAATGCCTGTGGAACCCTAGAAAGCATTATGGACAGCTGGATGTTGGATCTAATGAATAGGACAAGCCTGGCTTTAGATCTTGAATTAAACTGCTCTGAAAATTTGACCTGTGTAACTAGTTCAGTGAGAAAGATTAAAACTGATTTCAGAAACAGAATTTTGGGAGCAGATCTGCACAATTGGCCTTGCTTATGAAGGAAAAAAAAAACTAAAAATTATAGAACATCTAGTACATTTCAGGGTCTCAGTGTCGTAGATATTTTTATTTGCTACCTTATATCCATTCTCCCTCTAGGTATTTTTTGAGGTCAGTTTATGAAGTCTCTATGGGAATTTGCCCTGGGTTGTTCCAGAGGAGGGGTATACATGACCCAAGCCAAATAGCGTACTAAATGCTGAATGTCTGAAACCTCTCTATTCAGAATAAATCTCAGAAATTTGGAGGATTTATATGAAAAATTACCATTTTCCTCCTCAACTAAGAATTTAGGAGCAGCAGCCATCTCGATACCAGAAAGTCTGAAGGTAATTGTTCCAATTTACCAGAAATGAAGTTGAGATAAAGTCAGAGAGAAACCAAGATTTGGAAAATCGTTTAAGCCACTGCATCAAGCCTGATCATAAATCACTCCCTAAATTCACAGACTTTTCGACCATTGAAGCCCTGGACGTAGAAGGCTACAGCACAGCTGACTGAGCCATACCGGTGAACACGTGGCCAGCAGGAGCAATAGCATCTAACCCTCCCCACTCCCCACACAACAGAAAAGTCAGCTTTCCCAACTTGCCTCTGCTAGAGCACACAACATTTTATGGGCATGTTATTCTTAAAAGAAAAATGTTGATTGTTTTGTCTAAAAGGTAGAAGGAGAGAAATGAGCTATTGCTTCTCATCTGTCGGATATCACAACCAGGTAGAGTGAGAACAACAGTCACTGTAACATGTCTCAAGCACTAGTAGATAAGAAGATGACTTAAACTGGATGAAATCATGGTTTACACTAAAAATACAAATTAGAGGTTCACCCAACTTATCCAACTTACTTTAAAGTAACTATTAAAAAGTAAGTTCCTTAAAAATGATAAATCTGGGAAAAACTTAACCAGACAGGATGTGAGGCTAATAAGTATAAACTATGAATATCTTGGAAAACCCATTAGAGAGGAATTTTTCTAGCTATGAGGAATTACAAAACTGAGGAGTGCGTGAGGTACATACAATGACCTGTGACCTTTAGCAAAATATGTAACAAAAATATGACTTTGTTAATTCCCTCAATAGGTATTCTTCTGTGCAATATCATGCACCACTAAGATATATCTTAATATCAAATAGATGACCAGCATAAATTTTTTTCCCCTAAAATAAGTACACTCATCAATGGAGAAAGACATGTTCTCAGATGGTTACAACACAAGCATTAGTAAGGTACAGGCAAGATATAACAAGCACTCACCATATTGACTACTTCGTTCTCTGGGGAGGTGGAAGAGGAAATAACAAAAAAAGCTTCAAAAAAAGTACAATTTTAAGCTGCATAACAATGGAATAACAGATGTTTAGCAGGCGACTAAGAAAAAGAAGTCTAGTCTTGAGTAGAGGAATAGAAGATGGGGAAGCATGAGGCCTAAGTGGAAATCATGTATTTAATACTGTGCAAATCATTTAGCACACCAGAAAGTCCCAACACACACTTCCACAGGTGAGATTGGGGATTTTTCTTGAGGGCAACTACTTTAGTTAAAATAATCACACAGCTAACATTTATAAACCACCTCACAGTCCATCAAAGAATTTCACACATAGCATTTTATATATAACTGTGCTACTCCTGGGCAGCCCTGGGGGCTCAGCGGTTTAGCGCCTGCCTTCAGCCCAGGGCCTGACCCTGGAGACCCCGGATTGAGTCCCACATCGGGCTCCCTGCATGGAGCCTGCTTCTCCCTCTCTCTCTGTGTCTCTCATGAATAAATAAATAAGTAAAATCTTTAAAAAAAAATAACTGTGCTACTCCTGTAAAGATGCCATAAAATGGCTTTGTAACTTTAGGTTGACTTTCCTAGGAACACATTAAAACATTAAATCTTTCTAATAAATCCTATTATTTTCACCGAAATAGAATGACTAAGAATGATGCTGAAAGAAATCTTAGTGAATAAATATGTCACCTGTTCTCTGAATCCATCTTTCCTTAGTAGTTTTTCAATGAATTCCTTGGTACTTGAGGATTTCCGAGATCTCAATAAACTTATAAAGGTTTGTTTTTATAAGTGAATTTAACAACAACAACAACAATATATATATATACATATATATATATATATATATATGTATATATATATATATATATATATTTTTTTTTTTAATTTTCAACATAAAACTGATTTAAATCCTGGAAGCCAAGGGTGGTATATTTTGTTAAAACCAAGGGGAAAAAATAGGAAGGAAATTCCCTAGGGAATTAAGAAACATTTTATTCCCCCTTTATAAAGTACAGCAGTTTCTACTTTTAGTCTCATCTTTAAAATATAGAAGCAACCTCACCATGCAAATTTTATGCATAGAACCAAAAGATGAACAACTTTCATTGATTCCCACCTGTATGCCAGAGAGCCAGGAGAGTCCTTTCATTTAATTCAGCCAAATGAATTTCTAAAATAAATTTAGGTAAACTTACCTTCAAAAGGATCAAGTAAGGTATGCACTTCTCTCTAAACCCTCTGCTTGCCAAGTTCTTCCCTTTAGTTAGGCAAGCATTTACATTCTATCATTCATTAAAATCCTTCTTTCTTAATAGAAATTGTTCAATCCAGAGATAGATATTTTTATCCAAGTACGATCTCTTCTGTTTTCTTATTATGACCTACTGTTCTAATCGCTTAGTTTATGGTGTAGTTTGTTTTTATTCTAATGCAGAGTATTAATGGTTGGTATTTTAAATGCACCATTAAGTACATAATGAATTACATCATTTTCCCCTCTTTTCTCAAATGAGTTAAGTAGAAATATTTAGCACTATTTATGATCTGTGTAGATATGGAGCATAACGTGGAAATTTGATAACACCCTGGTTTTCAGTTCTATTAATTTTCTGGACTGCCACAACAAAGTGTTAAAAGCTCTGTGGCTTAACTGAAAGAAAGTTTTTCTCTCACAGTCTGAAGGCTAGAACTCCAAGATCAGGGAGTTAGCAAGGTTGGTTCCTACTAATGCCTGTGAGGGAGAACCTGTTCCATATTGCTCTCCTGTTTCTGGTGGCTGCGTGCACTCTGGTGTTCCTTGGCTTGTACGTGCATCACCCTGACCTCTGCCTTCACCTTCCCATGGAATTCTGTGTTTGTGTATGTCCCTCTGTCTCTATGTTCAAGTCCCCCTCTCCCTACCCTCCGTTTGTGTGTGTGTGTGTGTGTGTGTGTGTGTTTAGGATACAGTCATATTGTATTAGAGCTCACTCTAATGAAGTCACCTTGACTTGATCATCTGCAAAGAACCTATTTCTAAATAGGGTCAATTCACAGGCACTATGGTTTAGACTTCCAAAATCTGTTTTGCTATTCAACCTACAACATTGACTGAGTTTTGAAATGCTTTTCTTTAAGCATACCAAGAAAATGCTCAACTATGTGTCAAAATATCTGGGTTTAAATCCATCTGTCCTCAATCATGAAAGAATCATGTAATTTTTTTCATGTGCTAAGCTTTCACAAATATACCTTGTTATTCAGGCTCTGCTTTCTCTTATCTGCATCAAAATGAAGATGCATGTCAAGGAAGAAAAGGCTTGAATGAAAACTTATAAAAGGGTCTTAAAAAGCAGAAGTATTAAGAAAATAAATGAATTAAAATAATTAAATGAAATAAAGAAGTAAAAGATGTCCTTAAAAAGTGGTTGAAATGGAATAGTGGCAAGGAAAATTCAATTTATGATTGGATCTATTGAAGATAAAGAAACAGTTCATGAGATCTAGGTTCTTGGTTCTGCCCTCTGAGGGACACTAGAAGCAATAACAATCAAGTGATGATCACAGACAGATCATAGAACCCACTCATGCTTTCTAAATATTATCTCTTCACTAAGAGAAATGCAATTTTTGGAGAAATGCCTAATTTCAGGCTGGAGAAGGAAAAGTAAAAGATGAACCTAGATAATCTTATTATTTCTGAAAACTGAGACACATAAAAGGACATAGACCAACCTGAAGGAGCTCCCATGGCCAAATTAAATGATAGTAAATATTTTAACCCCTTAACATCAACTATTATAACATTTTAATAACATTTTATATATCTATATTTATATGAAAAGCCCTTTTGTATAGTTGGAGTTAAGTGATGAAATATGGAAAGAATGAAAAGATCCCCCCCCCCCCAAAAAAAAAAAAATCACCATTTGGCTACAATCAACATTCATTCAGGCAAGACTCATAAAAGGGATACTAAAAGTATTAACTGACATCTTGAGGTGTCACAAAATATTTATTATCATCTTAATATAACTCCCAACAAGATAATGAAAAAACATAACAGGAACAACTTGATAAAGTGACCAAATCAACATAACATAACAACTAGTAACGAAACATATCAATATTGAGAAGAGTACACCATCATTTCTGTGGTATTCCTGACAAAATATCCATAACCTAATCTGGACACATCAAACAACCCAAAGAGAGATTCATTTTATACAAACTTGCTGACCCACTTTCTTTAAAATAAATAAATAAATAAATAATGTATTCCAAAATAAAAGAGACTCAAAGCACAACAACTTAATGCAGTATATGATCCAGGTGTTTCTTTTGGTATGAATGGTATTATTCAGGTAATTGCCAAAACCTGAATAATGTCTTCAAATTAGATAAAAGGGCTATATCAGTGTTAATTTCCTAATGTTGTTAAGTGTGCTGTATTCAATGGCGTACTTACAGAAGAAGAGATGTAATATCAGTAGCTTACTTGCAAATATGACAAAGGGTTAAGGGTGGGGGGAATCTGAGTGAAGAGTGTATGAGAATTTTTGTACTACTCTTGAAACTTTTTGTATGTCTGAAATGATTTTAAAATTAAAAAAAAATAAAAGTTAAAAGTTAGTTATTTAAACTCTTACGGGATAGATAGTAAGATGTGAAAAGAGAACAAAGGTGCTATTCTTGAATTAGGAGTAGGAAATAGATGGTAGCTCGTAACCAAAAAGCCACAGTGAGGTTAAAGAAGAGTCTCAACACCACCCGGATGTGGAAGATTTGCAGAGATGGGAATACCAGGATGGAAAGGCAGCAGCAGATGCAGAATCTCAAGGTCCTCGTGTCCCAACCATCAGCTTTCAATTCAAGTGCATTGACGCGCTGTGTACTAGGGGGATTACTTAAGGTTTTTGTCTTGCTTTCCTTATCTATACAATGGAGAGGCTTAATCTTAGTACATCCATTGATACAGATATGATAAAAATTAAATCCATCCAGATAAGAGCACCTATAGGTGATATTCTGTTAGTTGACTAGGGCTACCATAACAAAAGACCACAGGCTGGGAAGCTTAAAGAAACAAAACTTTTGTCTCATAGTTCTATAAGATGGAAGTTCAAAATCAAGGTGAAGGCAGATTTGATTTCTGCTGAGGCCTCTCTTTGGCATGAAGATGACCATCTTTTCACTGATCACAAGACCTTTTTGCTAAGTATGTGCATCGCTGGTGTTTCTTATAAGGACACCAGACATATTAGTTTAGGGTCCCATTCTTAGGACTTCACTTAACCTTAATTATTTCTTTAGAGGCCCTATCTCTAAATACACTTACCTTTAGAGTTAGGACTTCAACATGCAAATTTCAGAACGACATGCTTCAGTCCACAAAAGATATTAAATATTATTAATGATCAATATATGATTATTTGGATCATGATTAAGCACAATATAATGGTCCAAATGGCAAAAATGAATTTATGTTCAAATGAATAAAAGTTATATTTATTGTGCAGCTTTAAAGGTCTGAGATGAAGTAGATTGTAAAGCATTTTGCAGTTCCTCTGCCTAGATCCTAACTTCATTATAAAGATGGCTATTTCAAACTATAATCAAAGCTTTGACAGGTGGTCAACAGTGTCATCCAATCTAACGTTGGGTTCCAAGAACTCATATTGTTTCAATTGTCAGTAATAAAATCAAATGAGTGTTACCTCAGCCATTTCTGTCTGGCTTCAAACTATAACATGCTTAAAGTTTCCTGTGAAGGCAAAAGAAATGACTGAACACTTTTTTGCTCAATCTACACTGTGCAGTCAAGGGGAACAGTGGGTATTACCACATTATCTAATTGCAATTGCTATCCTAAGGGAGATAAATTAAACGCACTGAAATATTTTTCGCAGAATTCATTTTTCATATTTATATAATTTTTAACAGAAAGATCATTTGAAAGGAATTATATTACCATAATATTCTGATATTGCTGTAAACATAAAATCCAGTATTTTATTGAATTGTTAGGGAATACTAAGAATTTCTTCTCTTCCAAGTAATACCAATGGTTAATAACTATAATTAGCCAACAATGCTATAGAAAGCAATTTTAACTGCAAAGATGAATGTGTGTATATACACATACACTAAATACATATATATGGTCTATGGCAAAAAACAAAGTTAGTTGCAGGATTATTTTTTATTTGAATAATAAACTCAATGATTGATTTAAGTTCCCTATTATTAGACTTAGTATACTTTAACCTCCTCAACTTAACCCTTAAGTAATTCATAGGCAGTCTTTTTCTTCCTCATATATTAAAAGAGCTCATCTGCTTTCTTTGTTCTCTATGATTTTTTGTTTGTTTGTTTCCCTTATCAGTTTTGAACACTTGGTACATTTCCATCTCTATCATTTTTCCATTCCAATTATTTTCAACACAACAGACATGCATTTTTTTTTGTCTGCTTAGTTTGACCCTTGACATAGTTAAATATCATCTCTGAAATTTCATGATAAAACAGGGAAAACATAAAACAGGGAAAACATAAAACAGGGACATTTTGTAGGTTGCGTGTTTTAAAGAACAGCCAGCGCTCCACCGTGAAAGACACAGGAGACAGTAATGAGAGAGCAAATGCCAATAACTGATAGTTTACAAGAAATCCTTGAGGGTCCCATGTTAATCTTTGGAAACTAGGTTTTGTCTTTAGTTCAATTTTTTCAAAGTATGTTCATGCTAAGATGCTTTTGTTTTGACAAAGGTTTTCCTCATGCTTCCCTCTCATTTTTTTCAGTATTCACCTCAAGTTTCAAGACAGGTTGATACCCTACTATTTGCCAACTCTTTTAGTTAAAAGAGAAATTTGATGTGCTATATTTTTCTGTGTCTGGGGAAATCCATCTGATGTTATGCACATTACACTCCAGATTAAATTTCATCAAAATGCTATAGACACTTTACTGATTAATATACTAAAATTACTACCTTTCAGAGCATGCTCCATTTACAGAGAGACTGTTAAAAAAAAATTCCCAGTAGAAACATGTTTAAAACACATTTCAGTGATTCAGTATGTGTATCTTCTTTGGAACATTTTGTGAAAAAATAAAACATCTGTAATTGACATCTGTATTTTTAGATGGTGTTTCCAGCACTTTGTTTTAATTATGAATTTGGACATATTCAGAAAAATGTTGATAATATTTTCTTGCATACACACAAATTGAGTAGGTAATCTGATCTGGATTATGCAGCTAAACCCTAATACTAATTATCATACTTCAAAATATTTTGATAATAGAAATTCCATTTTTGACTATCTTTAAATGGTAGACTTTTTGGAAAATCCTTTCAAACAAGTACTTCTCATATACTGTTGATGATTTCCTTCATGTTGATGAAGCTTATCACTACAACACTTCCATCCTCTCTCCGCCCATTTTCCTAATTCTATTTTAGGGAAAGTGTAGAGGCTTGTCCAGTTAGTAAATTTGGCAACAGAACAGACACACTTGGCCTCGCTCTTATCTTATGCCTCCTGCAGTCTGCCCATTCACAGAAAACACATCTTCTACTTTTTTTGCCGAGAACAAGTTTATACTTTGGTCAAGGAACATCCTTCCTAGCCTGGCACTGCTGTTCTCTGCAGCTTTATTGACATTAATTTGACTTTTTTACCAAGACCTATGCTTATCATAGCCTTTCATCAGTAATAAATGTGCTGTATTAGCTTCATGTCGCTTGACACTTATTTCTCAGCTGGTTCGTAATATTGCAAACATGAAAATTCTAATAATTTAGAATGTACCTGATAGAATTTGTTAAAAAACAAGAATTATATGACTAGATTTTAATGTCCTTGTTCTAAATTTAGCAGAGAAAAACAATAAAGAAAATATAGATGATTTATATAATATAATCACTAAATGTTATAGATATTATATAGGCATATATACTCTAGCAACAGATAATTTCATTTTTTGCTTGTGAAATAGTTTTTTAAAATAATGTACTTGGGAACAGAAACAGAGAAGAGTGTTAAAACCTCTGGCCAACACTGTGAATGATTCTGTTTCTTCTTGTGGTTCTATCAGCTTTTGTTTTGTGCATTGTGATTCTCTTTAATTTGGTGTATAAATATTTAGGATTGTTATGTCATCATAAGAACTGACCCTTTATCAGTATAAAATTTCTCTTTTTATACCTGCTAATATGTCTTGGATTTTTGTCTATTATTAATATATTCATTCCAGCTTTGCTTTGTATAACATTAGGATGTTATATCATATTCATCCTTATGTATATAATTAATTTCTATATTTATGTTTAAAACAGATTATGTTTATATATTGTGTCTTTTTTTACATAATCTGAAAGTCTCTGTCATTTAAGTAGGTATTTAGACGTTTTACATTTAATATAATTATTGATATACTTGAGTTCAAATTTATCATTTTATTTGTTTTTCATTAATTCTACCTGTTATTTTTTCTTTTTTCACATATTTCTGCCATCTTTCTTTGTTGGTTTTTCATTATAAGTAATAGTGATTATTTTACGTGTATATGACTTTAACTTATTACATTGTATTTTCAACCAATAATGTAACATATTACATACATTGTAAGAACTGCATATTATGTCTGATAGTACAGTTGTTTCCCCTACTGGCTTTTGTGTTAGTGTGACAGATTTTACTTCCATATATGTTATAAACCTCACAATATATTGTTAATATTTTAATTTTGTTTTAACAGTTACTTGTTTTTAAAAGATAATTTTTAGAAGGAAAAAGGTCATTTATATTTACCCGTAGTTACTTTTTCTCAAAGAGGTTCATTCCTTTCTGTAGATTCAGACTTCCATCTGAGTGGGCTTTATTTTTCTTTTGCTGAGGATTCTCTTTAACATTTCTCAAGACTCAAGGGAGGCCATCTGAAGATTTCTGAAATTCTCTATGAAAATCTCTCCTATTCATTACCTGCAGCTTCCCAGGTGAAGAAGTGAAACAAATAGATGGTAGGCAATGCACCATGGCTCCTAAAAACCATGGTATGAGATAGGCTGCACATCTGTTCACATTCTATTGTCAAAAACATAGTCATATATAAACACCCATAACAAGATATTGGGATATATGGAATTGTTTCCAGGCTTGGGGTATTGTAAGTTTTTATGAATGTTTCAGTAAGAGCCTTTGTGTAGATATAGGTTTCACTTCTCTTGGATAAATACCTACCTCATCTGGAAATTGTATGTTTAAATTGATCAGAACCTGCCAAAGGTTTTCCAAAGTGGTTCTATCATTTTAAGCTCCTACCATAAATTTTGTATTTGATTTTCCCCAATACTATTATCAATATTTTCTATTTCATTCATTCTAGAAGGTTCATAGTAACATCTAATTGTGGCTTAATTTGCATTTCCTTGATGGCTAAAAGTATTGAGCCATTTCATTTTACTTTTGTTTGGTGCTCTTCTTTTTTACCTTTTTTTGAAATGTCTGCTGCATTCTTTCTCTATTTTAAACATAAGATTTTCTTTTATTTTTGGGCTGTAAATTTTTTGAAAGATAATAATACTTTATCCTATTCATAGAAAGAGATGAATAAATATATATATCCTATATGGATATATATGTATATTTCTTTTCTTTCAGCTGAAGAGTTGTATTTTCATTTTCTTAAATATTTTGAAGAGCAGGAATTTATTTTTGACAAAATTCAATTTAAAAATTACTTTTTATTTTTACCTAGAGTGCATTTGTGATGGCTTGTGATATCTAGGAAAAATTTGTTATTGCAAAACTAGGATGATTTATGCAAATATATTATTCTAGATATGATATAGGTTTGGCTTTTTATATTTAGTTCTATGATCAATGATTTTATATCATTTCATCAAAATATAATTTGCATGTAATAAAATTCTCCAATTTTGCATGTATAATTTATCATTCTGGCTAATACACACAGTTGTATAACAACCAACAAAGTGATAAACAACATTTTTATCTTCGTACAAAATTTCCTTACATTCACATGAAATCAATTCTCTAACTCTCCTCTGGCTATTGGCAAATAGTAATCTCTTTCTCTATTATACAGTAAAATTACAATCCTGTGCTCTTCATTAGACAATGTATAAAACTAATAATTTTTGTATATTTTATTCAATTTTTAGCTGTTTATGATGGAAGGGCTAATCCAGTATAAGTTTCCTTATCAGGATGAAAACAGAAATTTTATATAATCTTCTGCAAAATCAAATATTTATGTATATAATAACTCCTTTACTTGACTACTAACTTAACTGGATTAAGAAATTCAGGGATCCCTGGGTGGTGCAGCGGTTTAGCGCCTGCCTTTGGCCCAGGGCGCGATCCTGGAGACCCGGGATCGAATCCCACGTCGGGCTCCCGGTGCATGGAGCCTGCTTCTCCCTCTGCCTGTGTCTCTGCCTCTCTCTCTGTGACTATCATAAATAAATAAAAATTAAAAAAAAAAAGAAATTCAAAACAAAGAAAATGATTTCAAAGACTGAATCCAGCTTTACATTTATTCCAGTAGTATTCACTGACCCAGAGATATTTGCCTACTCTAAAACTTTCTGATCAGGAGGTAAAGGAGGTCAAATGTGATTATCAAAATGTCATAAAACCAAAAAAAAAAAAAAAAAAAACCAAAAAAAAACAAACAAACAAAAAAAAAAACAAAATGTCATAAAACCACTTTCCAAAATGCTTTATAATTACTTTTTGGAATTAAAGTGTACCTTTATATTGCACTCACCTATTTACAGAAACAGTAATTTTATTGGAGATTCAAGATCTCACAAATTTAAACAAATAATTTAGCAGCACCCTCGTAAACTTTTCATTTGGAGCTGACGTATGATTCCTACCCTGCGAAAAATATGAAAAAACAATAAATGTGGCCAAGGAGAGAGAATGTATAAGACAGGGATTTTATGGCAAGCACACATGGATATCAGCAACTTACTTTTTAACAACAGAGAAAAAAGCACCAGGAAAAGGTATGCATTTTCCCTCCATGAGAAAAGGACTTTATTTTGCATAGTCCTATATATTTTACTTGATTTATTTTTTTCTTTTGTGTACTTTCACCACACTTCTGATTCTACCTCCAAGTACAATTCACACAATTCACTAAAATAATAATAATAATCTACGATATTTTATCCTTTTTTGAAAGCTAGTACATAAAGTTACCCACTCATAACTAAATGCATATGTTGCAGGAAAAAATCCATTAAGCACATTTGGAACCAGAATTTCTATTGAAATTCACAGCATGATACAAAAGAAAGGTAAAAAAAAAAAAGGTTAACATCATTATAGGATTGGACTTAACGCGAATCTAGAGTATTGCCCTGTCAATTCCAAGTACAGAAATTGATTCACTTTGTATTTTTGCCCTGAAAAGAGCACTCTAATGTGACATTAAAATATGTTTATTTTGTGTTTTAAGAATTTAGAGAATTTTATTTTGAGGATGGCATAAATTCATAGACTCTGAAGAAGGTGCATAAAAGTAACAAAATGTACTTAGAAAGATGAAAGTATGAACAGCTGAATTCCAGAAGAAAGCATAAACAAATAAATAAAGTGAATGATTCAGAATGAGATACCAATGCAATAAATTATATCAATCACAAAGTCCTAGGAAAAATGTCTATTTTACATAATTGCGTCTGTATATTGAGAGAACCACTGAAGATTATTTAATTTAAATATTCAGGATTTCCAAATTTTTGTTGTTATTTTTATTACTACATATTACTGATCTTCAAACCTCAGATTAATTTCACTCAAAATCTCTTAGATATTTGTATAGAGTCATTATTTATAAAGCAATCTCGATAAAGCTACTCAGCAAGTGTTTTAATTATAATTACAGAACTACTTTTCATTGTGTACATAAAACGAACCATTCAGTTGTGTGCTATGAAAACTGTCCGGGCAGGGGGAAGTGATATGTCTTGGTTGTCATAGTGTGAATACTCCCACCAAGGCTGCTTTCAATCAAGCTGCCAATGTGATGTCACTGAACAGGAGCTGAAAAAAAAAGAATCATACATTCTGCTTTTGCATGTTGGTATGAGTGAGGTCCTGTATAAAAATAATTTTTTTAGGGGATATTCTCCAATGCTTTGAAGTAAAATGTGGCAATTGTGGTGTTAAGCACTAGTGAACTTATTAAGTGCATGCAGCTGAAATGAGAGAGTTAGGATTCATAACCCAGGTCTCTTTCCCTGCAATACCGAAAACCTGTATGCATATAGGTTCACACACACACACACCCGTGCACATTAAAGTTGGATTTTTATAAAAAACAGAGGAAAGTTCTAACACTAATAATAATGCTGTTGTAGTTTATATGTATTTATATTATTGCCTTTGTTGTTATTATTGTTGTTGCCTTTCCACTTATTTAATCATATGGATTAATGCAATTTCCTCTGAATGCAAAGAGGAAATAATGAAGCTTTATTGATTCTTACTGATATTTATATCAGGTTTTGAAATTTCACTGTAGAAGTTTCAAACAGGAATTTTAAAATTATATTCTTATTATATATTGCATATATATTATATGCAATATAATTCTTATTATATATTGCATCGCATGTCGCTAAAAGTCAGTTGCTTCAGTGTTCCTTAAGAAGCGTCACAGTGCTGTGCATGTGCTTTGGCAGATGTAACACTCTCCCTTCTTCCCTTTCAATCACTCCTTCAATCTCTGTTTCTTTCTTTTTTTCTTTTTTTTCTTTTTTTCCTCTCACAAATTTTCAAGTTATATGGACATTATTAAGCTACTCTTTTGGAAAGACAGACATGACTATTCTTTTCTAAGAAATCAACTGAATCCTACATATATATATATATATATATATATAATTTATAACTTAAATTATAATTTACTTTTAAATATAAGTTTAAATATAATATATAATTTATTTTTATACTTCATTTGAATTTATGTAGGTCTGAATTTATAAGCACATATTTTACTGCCGTTCATTTAGTAAATAAGTTAACAAGTGATTTAAAATCTGCATACAAAATAAGGCAACTCTGAAGAATGCTTCTTCTATATGACAATTCATAGTATTAACACATAATTCTGCAAATGAAAATTTACTAAAGCATTTTTGAGTCAAAGACTCAAATCAGCAGAGCAGCAGGCAAAATGGTACACTGACTAAATTAGAATGCCCATCTTTTTTTTTTTTTTTAGATTTTATTTATTTATCTGAGAGGGATAGAAAGCACAAACAGGGAGGAGGGGCAGAGGGAGGAGAAGCAGACTCCCTGCTGAGCAAGGAAGCTCAATGTGGGACTAGATATGAGGACCCTGAGATCATGACCTGAACTGAAGGCAGACACTTAACCCGCTGAGCCACCCAGGCATCTGTCCATCTTCTTTTAATAATCTATTTAATACTTTTTAGAAGTATGACTCTTGCTTTATCTCAAAGGAAAGTTTATAGACTTTATAATGCCACCCTTAATTTGGCCTTAAAATTGTGGTGAAAAAAAAAAGCAGTCAAATAATATGTTTCAAACCTCTATCCTCTATAATCAAGTTATTTAATGCAGTTGCTTTGGTAACTTTGATTCAGTGAAGGGACTCAGAGTTTATATTATTCCTGAGAAATTCCATCTTTGGAAACATTATGCCCAGTTTATGAAAATGAATACCCTTCTAAACACGGGCTCTTAGATTTGAGAGAGATTACTTTCATCAAATTTTGAGTCTATGTGTCTTCATTAAAGATGACAAATTTTACCGGAGAATGCATTTTATCCATGCTAAACCTACTCAAGAAGGTGTTACCCTATATAAACCTGGTGCTAATAGTATTGTTCTCAACAAGCCTTTTTTATATTGCTTATCCTTTGAAAAAGGGTTACCATAAATCTGCAATTTCTTATTGGCTTAGAATTTACCCAACTGTCTCCCTAAGTGTGCTCCAAAGAACTGACCTGAAGCATCCTGATGAGATTTATATTTTGAAAAAAGGTCAAATAATTTCCAGAAATGTATACTTGAATAGAAGTTAAATGTTTTCTTAATCACATTTAGTTATTTGTAAAGAGCATCCTCAAAAACAAATTAAAAGCAAACAAGCAAAACACTATGTTCTCTGGAAATTACAATGCTCCGTCACAGAAATGTGTGAGGCAAGTGAGTACAGATTCTGACTCCTGGGAATGGAGTCAAAACAAACTTTGGATCTCCATTTCCCGAAAGGAAATGAATCACAACCAAGCCAGATAATACTTGAAAACAAATACAGTATCAAATTCTAATTACTCACACTTTGTCCATGATTACTGTATTTGTGGGTAAGAATGCATAGTTGATACCCTTACCACATTTCTGTACCAGTTTATTGTTCATAGTTGAATCTAGGCCCTAGACTAATTTTCTGAGATCAGTTTTTACCTCTTTCTGCCATGCTCACCGTGCTATTGGCATGGGTGCTTCTCTCTGCCTCCTCAAAATACCAGCCAAATTTCTCTAGGTTTGCATCAGTGTCAGACATTGATACTACATGGATTATACTGGGGTTGAAGAAATTAGTGATTATATTAGTAATAAGAACCAGGTTGTCCATGATTTGGAAAAGAAAGGAATAAGGAAAAGGAGAAACTTAGACTGAACCTTGGATGTTGAATTGGAATTGTAGAAAAAGAATTTCAGAAAAAGAAAAGAGAGCTGATAAAAATTTACCTCTGACCGCTCCCCCCCCAAAAAAAGCAAAATTCAAAAACTAAAAAATGAATTAGATATCCTATATAATAACTTTCCAATATAGTAAAACTGACTTCGAATATCTTTTTTAGCTAACATTTTCTCTCATATTGGTTTTACTCCTCTAATTTTATGTCCTTTTGACTCTCTCTTTATCTACACACACACACACACACACACACACACACACTGAGACTGTGAAAAAACAAAACAAAGCAATGAAAACAAAACAATGGAAAAGAATATTAAATACACTATAATGTGGAAAAGGTATCCCAGAAATAAAAGTATACCTGCATCTGTACATTGAAAGAACTTATATTTTAGTGAATATTAACCTAAAAACTTCAATTCTAAGATGAATCCTATCAAAATTGTTAGGCAATAAAGGATAAAGGAAACAGTGTTTAGAGCCTTTAAGCCAAAAGACCATGTTTATAATCTAAGGAGGAAAATCTGATTGGTGTCAGATCTCTTGATTCTTGACAGAACAGGCAATGCAAATCAACAAGGAATTCAAAGGACCCCAAAATTCTACAAATAGCCAAATTTCCCTTCAAGGATTTAGTCTTTAGGAAGCTATGGAACATGCAAAAACACATGGAATACTGCATTTAGAATCCTCTTGAGAAATCTACTAGGAAATGAGCTTCAGCAAACCAAGAGATGATATTGGACACTTAAGCAAAATATATGCATTAAGTATATTTAGTTATAGATCAAAGACTAAATGTTTGGAACAAAGGTGATAATCAATATATAATGATACACATATTGACAAGGTATAAATAATACAACTAAAAATGTGGAAGAAGAAAGAAGGAAGGTGAAAGCAGAATAAGCGTAGAGATTTTTATATAAGCTAAGCACATGAGAGTCTCTCTCTCTCTGTTAGCTTGGGGTGCCATAACAAAATGCCATAAACTGGATGGCTTCAGCAACAGAAATTTATTTTCTTAAAGCTCTGGAGGCTGGAACTCTGAGATTAAGGTGCCAGCAGGCTTGGTATCTGGTGAGGGCTCTCTTCCTGGCTGCAGACAGTCACCTTCTTGCTATGTCCTTACATTGCAGAGGAAGAGATAGCTCTGTGGTGTCTCTTTTTATAAGGGCATTAATCCCATCACTGAAGAACCTGCCATGGCCTTATCTAAGACTATCGACCAAAGGCCCCATCACACTGGAGTTTGGGGCCTCAACATGTGAATTTGAGCAAAGATGTGAGATATTTTTATAGTTACAAAACCCAATATTAAAATTTTAAGCAGGGAAGAATGCTACATAATGTCATTAGTATCAACATAGCCAGTAGAATAAAAATATATGCTTCCTAAATACCAGAGCAATACACAGGGGCAAAGAAGACAAACGACATAGAGGTACACAGTATATATAACATGAAGGCCAAAATAATCATGACAAAAACTACTATGATAGAATTAAAACCACACATATGTTATATCAATAGATGTGAATGTGAATTGACACATAAAATAGCAAACATAAAACTATAAATTGACTCAAAGTAAAACCTATGTCAATATAGTATTCAAGAGGCATGCCTAAAGCAAAGTGACTCTCTGAACGACTAAAATGTAAAGGATAAGAAAATTATATCACCAAAGAGAAAGTAAACAAAGAGGGATGCAGTGCTATTTTGATATAGAGAAGGCAAAATTCAGACCCCAAATGTTAAATATATTAATAAACAACTTGAAATTCTAAAAGCCACATCACAGTACAAATGTAACATTTCTGACCATCTACACAAAAGTGCAAAACATAAACAAAACCAACTTAATAAATTAAAAAAAAGCACATGGGCGGTGAGAAGTAGAAAGAAATACATATATAGGAGAAGAACTTAACACTCTACTATCAGTCCAATAAAAGTCAAGAGGACAAAGAACAAGCAGAAATGTAAAAGACTTGAACAACATAAAAAGATCACAAATCTTGTAAAATATACCAGCACTTAACACCCAGTATTAGAGGATATAATTTAATCTCAAGTGAACATGACTCATAGAAATTGATCATGTAGTAGAACATAAAGAAAATATCAATAAGTTCCACAAAGTAGAAATGATGCATCCAGTATCTCAATAGCAATGCAATAAAAATTTTAAAATAATAAAAATAATAGCAAAACAACCAATTCAAATATGTAAATAAAATGGGTAAGTTCATTTAAAAAAATAGTTTATCAAAACTGACACAAGAAGAAATGAATATAGCTAATGTAACTAACAAAGAAATTTGATTTGTTGTCAAACTTCCCAAAAGAAAACCCAGGTTCAAATGATTTACTGTGGGGGAACCTGGGTGGCTCAGTGAGCATCCACCTTTGGCTCAGGTCGTGATCCCAGGGTCTTAGGATTGAGTCCTGCATCAGGGTCCTCACAGGGAGCCTGCTTGTCCCTCGGCCTGTGTCTCTGCCTCTCTCTGTGTGTCTCTCATGAATAAATAAATAAACAATCTTTTTTAAAAAATAGTTTGACTGCTAAACACTATCAAAAGTGAAAGAAGATACACCTCTCCCCAATTTACAAAATAATATTTCAGTGAATAGAGGAAGAGAGGTCATATTGCCTAATTTGTATTTTGAGGCTAGCGTAATCATTAAGAACATCTAGTATAGAGATCACACAAACATAAAAAGTTTCTAGATCAATGCCCTTTATGAATATAGGCAACATAATCCTAATTTTATTTGCAAATAAATTCCAATAATACATAGATAATATGCTATGTCATGACCAAGAAGGATTTATCGAATATTGTAAGTTGGATTAACATTCAAAAATCAATCAACGTAATTCACTATATTAATAGAAGAGGGACCAAATTATCATTTCAGCAGATGTAGAAAAAGCATTTGAAAACTTAAAAATATTTAACACCTATTAGTGAATAAAACTGTCAACACTAAGAATGGTGGGAAATGTCCACAAATTGGTAAAGGGCATATATGGCACTTCTAGAGTTAATAACACACTAAATGGTGAAGGAATGCGTTATTTCCTTCTGAGTTTAGGGACCAGACAATGACCCCTGCTTACCACTACTGTTTAGCTATTATACTGAAAAATACATCTAGCTTTCATGATTGTTTTAATCATGAAAAAAAAATGTAGAATTTCAAAGTAAAATCAACGAGAATGTGTTCTACAATTGACTGTCTTTTTAAAAGGTAGGCTCAAATTTAGTAGCACATGAAATTAAGCATAAAGTCTGACTTTAACCAAAAGGGGAACATCAAACAAAATTTATTTTTTATAAATTACATGGATAAATAATCACAGATTTCTATCTGAATTTATTTTCAATACATTTAAACAAAAAATTGTCAGGGAAATTATATATTTTTAATAAAAACAGTAGATTAGAATTGAGTAGTTAATAGTATTTTAGACAATAGGAATGAGTCCTCGCATTGGTGTTCCTAAAGATATGCTTAGGAATCCTATCATTTGATCATAAATGGAGATGCTTTCATTATTATGGCAACACTGTCAGTGTACTGCTTTAAAACAGATTAATGTTATGGAGAAGAAATGCATTAAAAGACCTTTAATTCAGGACTGTTTCCAAGAAGTAGCAGTAATGTTATTTATGGTTTAATAATTGTAAATAAATTTATATTAAATTTAATTTTTGCATGTGAAATCATGGTTTACCGAAAAGTTAGGCAATTACAGCATGAACTACTCTGAATAAAATATACAGATTGGGAGTCTATGACACAGAATACCAAGTAAGTGTAACAGTATTAGAAGACGATGTACTCCAATAAAAAAGCATCTGATATAATATGCTTTGCTTCCTATAAACTGCTGTCTTCAATTTCTTGGCAATGTACATTAATTCAGAAAATGCGTTCCATACAGTGTGGTGTGACCAAGATCATAAAATAGAGCAACAAAGAGTGAGATTGTACTTAAGTGAACTCAGTAAAATAGTTGAATAAAATGTGCATGCTTTTCAAATAAGTGCTGCTTAGAAAATCAGTTATAATTTGTAAATAATTTAAACCTTTTTTTGCATGACTAGTCTAGACTGGTGCATTTTCCCTTCTACTCTTTCTGTTTCTTTAAAAAAATGTTCCGAGGGAAAAAAAAAAATCTTTTAACAACAGGGGACACCTGGGTGGCTCACAGGTTGAGCATCTGCCTTGGGCTCAGGTCATGATCCTGCGGTCCTGAGATCGAGTCCCATATCAGGCTCCCGGCATGGACCTGCTTCTCCCTCTGCCTGTGTCTCTGCCTCTCTCTCTGTGTCTCTCATGAATAAATAAGTAAAATCTTAAAAAAAAAAAAAAAAAGAATCTTGTAACAACAGAACCCAAAATGAAACCCAGTGTGGCTAAACATAAGAGTACTCGAATACAAATTGCGGTTGTTTATCTTGCATTTACTACAGCTTTGCATCAAATGGGTTTTAATCTCTTTGATAAATTTTATTTCAACACAATCCAGAGTTTCAGTAAAACCACTTTGGAACAGAGATGGATGACCACGTGTATTAGACAAGTGGCAAAAATATCTCAAAAGATGGAGTCTCAGGCTTGTGAAATGTCTTGTACCTTACCAAACAAAAGAAACAAACAATTGTAAGTAAAATAAAACAAGGGGAAGTAGAAATAAGGAAATAGAAATGAGGAAACCAAAGCATAAGAAGGCAGAATAAGAATAAATTTCTGTATCCTTTGTAAGCAGATTAAAAAAAGTTTTTAAACTTTCTTATGTTATTCTTAGGATCTGGGTAAGATTTTATTTCGAATAACTTTATTAGGATTTATGTTCTAACAACTTAACAGCTATTTCAGAAAAGTTGTACATAGAATATAAAATAAAATTATGCTATTATTAATCACAATTACTTACTAATAAGATATAAGTAAAATGTTTAGCAGTTGCTAAAGCCTTTTCCACTTAGCTTCACACAGACTGTTAAATGCCATGCTGCTTCCAATTATTTTTTTTCTCCTGCTCTATTCACTCATTTTTCCCTTCCAAAAGCCCCATCCAGAGACAAAGAACTGTCTGCTCCTAAAACCTTGAGGAAAGTATACCTTAATGTTGGTTCTGACTATAACTTTTGCCTCAGTCTGAGGAACAGCCCTCCTAGACTTCTCTGAAAATCCTTACATACAGCAAGTAAACAGTAAACTACAATAAAAAATGATAAATTTTAAGGGGGGGGGGGGAAGCAGACAACCATACGTGAACACATAAAGGAAGCACACAACCCAGATTTTTTTTTTTTTTTTTGTCATGATATGAACAGACCTTTCCAGAGATTGGGTCACATGATTTGACATTTGACAAATGAATGAAAATATAGCAGATGAAAAATGGGGGGTGAGGAAATATAGTCTTACTACAGTATAGAGTAAAAGCATTAAGAACAGAGGTTTGATATGAAATTCATGTCATATCACAAAGTGCTGAGAAGTCATGTTATGGTAACATGCACGATGAGATTGGTATTAGTAGAGGATGGTGGCCCTGGCTGCAGTTTGGAATTTGGTGCTTTAGTTAGGTCTCTTTGTTTGTAATGAATAGAAAGTCCCTTAGAGTAGTTCAAACAAGGGAAGAGAGTTCTCCTTGTAATTGCAGACAAAAACATTCAGCAGTAAAGGGGCAAAATTAAATGGCTAACTGTGAACATGAACAGTAATGGAGTAAGGTCTTACAGAAACAGGAGAAAATGGGCAATTCTAAAAAGCTCAGTAGAAAGAGGATACAGGCCTTCTCCAATACACTAATTTTCATCAGTCTCTTCTTTTCTCTTTTAATTTGCTGCATGAAGGACACCTGGGTGGCTCAGTGGTTGAGTGTCTGCCTTTGGCGCAGGGCCTAATCCTGGAGTCCCAGGATCGAGTCCTGCGTCGGGCTCCCTGCATGGAGCCTGCTTTTCCCTCTGCCTGTGTCTCTGCCTCTGTGTGTGTGTATCTCTTATGAATAAATACATAAAATCTTTAAAAAAATAATAATTTGCTGGATGATTGTTTTTATACCCTATATGTTTTCTATTCCATTATACCTTTTTGCACATAGTTTCTTATTTTTTGTCATTGCATTGATCAGGATTCATTTGTCTTCCACTGTACTTCACAGTTTCAATTTTAGTTCCCAGGATTAGCTGAACTGTTTCCTAAATATTTCCCAGTTCGGATTCCCAAGAAGGAAGAAGAGAAAGTGAGACACCAAGAGACAAATAGGCATTGAGAGAGATAAATCTAACTTCCCTTTGAACAACAACAAGAACAACAGTAGTTATAGCTTAATTACTTTCAAATCAGTGGCTATTCTTATGACACAAACCATAACTATGTTAAGAGTAGCTACAGTAGTTTAACTATAACTGTTATCAGGATAAACTCTTATGAATACAAGTTTGCAATATGAGCAAAGCCAGAAACTAGGACAATTCCCCTTAGAATAAGCTGTGGATAAGGCAGGTAGAAGCCAGCAAAAAAATTGTAATGCTCTCTAATATAGAAAAGGGATGGTGATAATCTAGAGTTATGGCTCAGAGGAAGAAGATCACCAGATGATCACAGATGGCTGTTGGTTAATTAAACAATCATGTTAACTGGAAAGATCTGAGGCTGAGGAGATATACAGGAGTTAAGCATCAGTGACCATGCAAACTAAAGAGATAGTGATCATTTTTGGTGATATGCTGCATACAATAGTAGCAGCATGTAAAAGGACTTCTATGCACACTTATCAAAAATGTCTTCCTGTGTCATATGATGATAACTGATGATAGTCATATATTAAGTTTATCATCAGACAATGACATTGATACAGATCTATTATTGATTCAGGGCATAACATAAAAAAAAGGTCAGAATTATTTATTGATACAAACTTTTACCCTAGGTTTTTTTGAAAGGCCCTTGCAGAACCCTCTTAGCAATGGGGCTAACTAGACAAGACGTCAGAAATTACACATTTAGAATTTAAAAAACTGTGTAAGGAAGAGATGTCAGCATCATGGTGGCATGAATTGTTCCTTTTTTTATTCCCCCTTGGTTCTTAATCAGTTGGACGTCTATAACAAAAAGCAAAAAACAAAAAACAAAAAACAAAAAAAAAGGAAAAAAAGAAAAAGAAAAAGAAAAAGAAAAGAAAAAGAAAAAAAAGAAAAGAAAAAGTGCTTCTGTATAGCATAGCAGGACACCTGATTGAGCCATCGATCTGTACACCTGTAAGTGAGTAGACTGGACCACGGAGGAGATGGGAGATTGAGGGACATGGTGGCCCACCACCAACCACGACAGAAGTCATGACCCGAGAGGGGACAGCAGCTGGTCAGGCAGCAAGCCAGCAGGATTCTTCCCACAGAGGAGGTGGAGGGTCAAGGTGGTGAGTGGGGGTCTCCCAACCCACCACACTGGAGCTGGAGGGACCACTTCTCTCTCTGAGGAAAGACGGCAGTGACTGGGGTAAGGGGAAACAAAGGGGAGTATGCACACCAGGAGAACTGACAGAAAGCATGTTCTCCTAGCTGTACCACCCACCACAAATCTAAGGAGCATTCCACTCTCCGTTTGAGAATCCCCTACCAGCAGGCATGGGCACACCAAACCCCGAGTGCTAAGTGCACACCTCCCTCCCCCAACTCTGATATTAACACTTGCTTAAAAAAAAAAAAGTAAATAAAAGAGATGTACTCCCACCCTTAGCACCCAAATCAGTTCCAGAATAGAAACCAAAAAACTTGTGCTGAAGTGTCACCTCCTGGAAAGCAAAATGAAGGCTCCTAACCACCAACCCATGGAACTGTAGGAATCAAAGTAAACAAAATCTTGCCTAAATAAGAAAGGTACTGGCTACTTCAAAAGCAGTGGCAGAGGAACTTTCCATTAAACACCATGAAAAAAATCACAGTAATATGGTATCACAAAATAAAAATGGCATTTTTCAAGCAACCAAACCCAAAAACATGGATGGAATACTGCAGTCTAACTGGTATGGAATTTAAAACTGCTGTTTTGAAGAAATTCAACAGCTTAGAAGAAAATTCATGATCTCAGGAGTAAAACCAACAAACAGATGAGTATTTTACCAAAGAGACTGAAATTCTAAAAAAGAACCAAACAGAAATTCTGTAGCTAGAAACCTCAATAAATGAGATGAAAAATGCATCAGGAAGCATGGGAAATAGAGCCAATCATATAAAAGAGAATGAGAAAATTCAAAGAGAGAAATACAGAAATTATTCAGAAGAGTGAAGGCAGAGAACTGAGATTTTCATTAAAAATGAAGAAACTCTATGAGAACTTTTTGAATCCGCTAGAAAAGCCAACACAATAATAAGGAAGAAGAAAGAAGAAAGAAGAAAGAAGAAGAAGAAGAAGAAGAAGAAGAAGAAGAAGAAGAAGAAGAAGGAGAAAAGAAGGAGAAGAAGAAGAAGAAGAAGAAGAAGAAGAAGAAGAAGAAGAAGAAGAAGAAGAAGAAGAAAGAAGAAGAAGAAGAAGAAGAAGAAGAAGAAGAAGAAGAAGAAGAAGAAGAAGAAGAAGAAGAAGAGGAAGAGGAAGAAGAAAGGGGAGGAGGAGGAGGAAAGAAAAGGAGAAAAAGAAGATGGGAGGGAATGGACAGCATGTTTAAAGAAATGAAAGTTGAGAACTTCTCAAACTTGGAAAAGAAACTGGATACGTAAGTCTATAGAGCTAAGATAACACCTTATTATCTCAGCAAAAAATGACCTTCTCCAAGACACATTATATTAAATCTGTCCAAAGTTAATGTTAAAGAACGGATTTCAAAGGCAGCCTGGAGGGGAAAAAAAAGGCAGTAACCTACAAAGGTATCTTGAAACAAATGAAAATGCAAAATATCAAATAGAGTGGGACGCAGCAAAAGCAGTTCTGAGAAGAGGGTTTGTAGCAATAAATGCATATATTAAGAAATTAAAAAGATCTCAAATAAACAATCTGACTTTATACCTCAAGAAACTGGAAAGGGAAGAACAAACTAAACCCAAAGTTAGCAGAAGGAAGTAAATAATAAAGATCAAGTAAATAATAAAGATCAAAATTATAAAAAAAAACAGAGACCAAGAAAAGAAAGGATCAATGAAACTAAGAGTAATTCTTGGAAAAGATAAACACAATTGGCAAACCCATAACTAGACTAAGAACAAAGAGAGAAGATTCAAATAAATAAAATTAGAAATGAGAGAGGTGCTTCAACTGATACTACAGAAAAACACAAAATCATAAGAGACTATTATGAACAAATATGCCAACAAATTATGTAACCTAGAAGTGATACCAAAACGAGGTAAGGATGCCCAAGAAAAGAAAACTGTACATCACTATCCCTGATGAATGGACATGCAAACATTCCCAACAAAATATTAACAAACCAAAGTCAAAAGCACATAAAAGGATCATACATTATGACCAAGTGGGATTTATCCCAAGGATTCAAGGACAGGTCAACATACACAAATCAATAAATGTAATAAATCACATCATTAAAAGATAAAAATCACAGGATCATCTCAGTAGACAAAAAAGCACTTGACAAAATACAACAGCCTCTCAAGATAAAAACCCTTAAGACCTAGTATAGAAAGAAAACAGCTCAGTAAAATAAAGGCCATATATGACAAACCCACAGCTAACATTACCTACTCAAGAGAGAGCAATTGAAAGCATTTCGTCTAAGATCTGGAATAAGACTAGAATGCCCGCTCCCACGACTCCTTTTTTTTTTAAGTTTTTATTTATTTATTCATGAGAGACACACAGAGAGAGAGAGAAAGAGAGAGGCAGAGGGAGAAGTAAGCTCCCTGCGGGGAGCCTGATGGGAAACTCCATCTCTGGACCCCAGGATCATGACCTGAGCCAAAGGCAGATGCTCAACCACTGAGCCACCCAGGTGCCCCCTATTACTCCTATTTAGTATAGTCCTAGAAGTCCCAGCTAGAGCAGTTAGGCAGGACAAAGAAATAAAATTAGAAAGGAAGAAGTGAAATTGTTATTTGCTGATGGTATGATCCTATACATAGAAAATCTCAAAGAATCAGTCAAATACAAACTGTTGTAATGAATCAACAATTATTGTAAAGTGGTAGGATATAAAATCAATGTACAGAAATGAGTTGCATTCCTTTACACCAATGATGAAGCATCCAAAAAAGAAGGAAAAGAAAGAAAGAAAGAAAAAGAAAGAAAGAAAGAGAAAGAAAGAAAGAAAGAAAGAAAGAAAGAAAGAAAGAAAGAAAGAAAGAAAGAAAGAAAGAAAAAGAAAGAAAGCCATTTATAACAGCACCAAAAACAATAAAATTTGTAGGAGTAAATTTAACCAAGGAGGTCAAAGGCCCATACTCTGGCAACTTTTTTTTTTTTTTTTTAAGATTTCATCACTGTTATACTCATACAAAAAGTCTTCAATATACAGGATAAATTAATAAATGTGTGCGTATCTATCCATGGTAGTAGTAAAAGCAAAAGAACTACATAGCCTAATATTGCAAATAACTTGAATTATTATTAATGTAAAGGAGATGTTATTTATTCAGTGAATACTCAGCCATATTTTGAGGACTCTGAATGGATACAGCACTAAATAACTTGGTTTATCAAAAGCCTATTGGAACAATAATTGATATTATTTGTTTCATTATGAATGTATCCCACTTTCATTTTTATTAAATATCAACATTTAGATAATAAATTTGAATCATTATTTCTTAAATATCTTTTGAGACTAGGTCACATACTCCCTAGAAATAAAATACCTCTTTAACT
Source organism: Canis lupus baileyi (assembly GCF_048164855.1). Lineage (NCBI taxonomy): Eukaryota > Metazoa > Chordata > Mammalia > Carnivora > Canidae > Canis > Canis lupus. The sequence goes on along the minus strand of NC_132873.1, from coordinate 26,398,929 downwards.
TTACCATGTTTTCTTATGTGCTCTTTTAAAAATAGCAAATTTACATGTCAAGTGAAAGAAATTCCAAGTCAGAAAAAAATATTTAATGCAATGAGATTTTAAATTATTTAAATTCCAAAATGCCTGATGGTTGTTGCATGAGGGTTCTGTTACATTACTGTTTTATATATCTTTTCCCAACTTTCACCTCTCCCAGTTATTTATTATGAATATTGATCAGCAAGAAAAGATTTCTAATATTCTCACTCCTAGAAATCGAAAGGAGAAAGTTTTACATCTACTATTTTTTTTAGTTAAAATATTCTTGGTAATAGATGAATAATTATTTCAATGTCTCATTGTTATCCAGATTATCTTTCAAGCCAATCCTCTTAAATAAAATAATATAGCAGATATATAATAAGCACTCTATATTGCAAAGTATCTTACGAGGTTAATTCATTTAATCCTAATAGCTGCACATTAAATTTAACATTATTATTTTCATTTCATAAGTAATGAAATGGGGGCTTAAAGAGGAAAGCAACCCCTTAAGGTCATAGTTTAAGACAGATGGTGCAAGAGTGACCCACTCAGGTCTGTTCCTCAGCCACTGTGTTAATTCCCTGTACTTCCCATCACACTACTGCAGGCCATTTTCTCCCCTCTTTTGAACCAGTTCTCTAACTGGTTTTCTGCTTCTCTTTCTTCCAATTAATTCATTCTCCACACACAAGCAAATGAGAATTTATGGCTGTTCTACTTAAAACTTTATAGTGACTGAGGTTGAATTTTAAATCCTTTGCAACACCCAGAAGTCTCTGCATCATCTGCACTGTGCTGAAATCTACACCGGCGATTTTCAGGTGTGTCTGCATAGAAGAATCATGCAGGTGCTTTAAAAAAACTAATGAAATCAGAGCCCCACCCCAGACCATTTAAATAGGATCTCTGGGCATGAGGCTTATCCAGACAGTTAACAAGTTCAGTGAGAGGTGAGAGCTCTCCCTTAATGCCTCCTTTGGGACCACTCGTCACTCTCTAAATTCTAGGTGCCTTTTTGTTGCATTAATTGATTTATTTAGTAGTTAAATGATTTAGTGTATTTATATTCAATAATCCACACTGATGTCTAATCAACATAACCTTTGCTAACAGCCTATGTATAATCCGTACAGTTCAGGACCCCTTGTAGGTCTTCATTGTAATAAAGCCCCCTATTTAATCTAGTGCAGATAATTTAACAGATTACTAACATCACCAAGTTTCTATGAATACGATAGCAAATCATCAGCTATAAATGTAAATGAAAAGTAAGCAAAATATTTTATCAAGTCATTTTGTAAATTCAATCTTCTACATTGAAATAACATTTCTACAATTCCTACATTCCTAATTATCTAAATTTCTAAAATTTCTGCAATTTTTACATTCCTAATTAGCTAAATAACCATGTTTATATATTCAATAAAGTTTCTTGATTATGAATTCATGAGAATTCATAACTTCATTAAATTACTTATTGACCATATATCAGGGCCCTGGAATAAGAGTTTGGGACATGTATAGAGTTAATTCAGATATGACTCTTGTTTTCCAGATGATTATAATTTATTAAAGGAGATAAACTAGGCATGAATCTAAATAACTGTATTCTAAGAGAGAAAATCATGCAGTACAATGGGAGTGATAAAATAATTATAGGATGAGGACACACGGCAGCACAGCTCTCAGGCATAAAAGAAGCTGTCTTAAGTCCCCAAAATATTCATGGAAGACAAAATTATAACAGTATTTCTCTACTGAGACAAAAAAAATGTTTCATATGCTTCTATATTGTATGTACACAGAAAACCTTCCACTATTTCCTAGGACAATATTTGAGTTATAATTTAGTTTACAATTCTGATATGTTTGGAAATAAGTAGGGAAAATAATTGGTAAAAATATATTTCTTCCTATAACAGTGGCATAAAATATGTATTTTAATCATCAACAGATTTAAGAAACTACTCCAGAAAAGAATTTGAAACACAAATCTCTTACAGCTGGCAGTTATAGTGCGTTATCTCCCTAATGCAGTGCCATCATAGGTAAATGAAGAAAGTGTTTTTTTTTATATATTTTAGATTAGCCACAAGAGGGAACTCACAGGGACCTGTTAATGTAACTGAAACATATTAACAATGGTAAAAAATGTTAGTCTGCAGAGTTCAAACAAAGTTCATTCTCTTATTATGTTTTAGTCCTGTGATGCTTGAAAGGAAGTTTTGAAAAAAAAAAAAAACAATGACTTTTTCTACAATTTCTGAACTCATGTCATAACTTTTCAAGGTTTTGTGAGTGTCCTATTATAAGATTTAATTAGGTGATTATTATTATTATTATTATTATTATTATTATTATTATTATTTTGCTAAGGCAAGGATTGGAGGTCCTAATAGACATGATTTTGCACTGAATGAGCTTCTTTCACTTCACTGTTACTCTGGGATCTTGGCAGTCCTTTAACCCAGCTGCAAATTATCATCTGTTTCTTCCCACTAATATTAGAGGAATAACAATAATAATATTGATATTTACACCACTTTTCAAACAATGCTTCATCCTTTGTGAATGATATAAATTTGAAAGTAAGTAGTAGAGTAATTGTATCCTAGTATTGGTGTTTTACGTTTCACAGCGTATTTGGCCCTGGAAAGATATTGAAAGGGATCTTATCCCCTCCAGATTTGAACATAAGAACAAGTGAGATTGAATTCAAAGGTTTAATTCTTCTTGACATTTCTGTCTTCTGGAACAAGCATCATTTCAAATGCTAATTAATAAAGGAACATATACAGTGCAAGCCATCAGCACCCACCATGCAACACAAGAAAAACGGATCAGAGAATCTGTAGGTAAAGCTAGTTTGCTGGCTTTCTTCCTTATTTGGTAACGTCTTTTTCTCTAGAGCCCCCAGTAAATATCGAAACACATAATTATCGGATTAAGTCAATGTTATAAAAAAATTCTGTACAAGTTGTGTAATTTAATTTACTGCTAATCTTGGTTTTGGAAGAAAATGCATTTGTGGCCAAAAAAAGTATAAAAGAAAAGTGAAATATTTAAGGTAGAGTTTAAATATCTTTACCCCAACTCCAAACACTTAATGAAGCAGTGGGTGTTTTGTAAGAATTAGACTGAAGATTAAGTCAGCGTTCTTGTGGACTCGGTGTAAGGCCTTAATAAACACCATAGCAATCATTTTGTAAAGCAGTTCATGCTGTTAATTTTTTTTAAATCTTTTGCTTCAAGATAAAAAATATATATATAATAATAATAATAATTAAGCACCCAACACTAACAGTATTTCCATCATTGTTGTCTTGTTGTATTTCAAAGATTTTCCACATTCCAGAAAATAAAATTTGTATCAGAGAAATCAAAGACCTTATAACTTATCACTTACAATGGCAGAAACAAACGTGAGAGACTTAGGTATCATGATCAATGCTCAAGTTATCTTTGCATCATTTTTTTTTCTTGCAACGGTTCCAAGTCCGAGGGAGGATATATCACTGTATATTTCAGAATGTTTGAGACCTGATTAATTTTTATTGCAAACTTGGCTGATCATATGTACTCTATGGAAATATTTTCTATAAATACCAATTTATTTATCTTACTCTAGGATTACAGGATAGGAATCTCTGTGTTTGGCATTTGAAAACTCCCCTACATATGATTCCAATTTGCATAAATGTCAGGAGTAGATGGATTTGTTAATCCCTGTAGTCAATATACATTCATTTACAATGTGTTTTTTAATCCTAATGTGATAGAGTAGCCTTCTATAGATGTCCATGTCCTAATTCTTGGGACCTGCATATGTTATGTTGTACAGCAAAGGGGAATTAAGATTGCCCATGGATGGGCGTCAGGGTGGCAAAGGTCAACCCCAGTGTTCGACCTTTGGTTTCAGCTCAGGACATGATCTCAGGTTTGTGAGAAACACCCCAGAATCAGGCTCCACACTCAGCAGGGAGTCTGCTTGAGGTTCTCTCTCCCTCTGTCCTTCCCATTCGTGCTCACTGTCTCTCGAATAAAGAAATAAATCTAAGAGAGAGAGAGAGAAAGAGAAAGAGAGAGGTTGCGCATAGAATTAAGGTGGCAAAACAACTGACCTTAAAATAGGGAGACTATTGCAGATTACCCAGGTGGACCCAATGTAATCACAAAAATGCTTAGAAGTGATGGGAAGCAGAAGGAGAGAATGAGGGGGAGATGTGATTATGCAAGAATGGACCGAGAAATGCAACACTGCTACCTTTGAGGATGGAGAAAGAGGCCGTGATCCAATAAGAGCTCTGAACTATGAGAGTTAATAAAACAAAGAGATGGATTGCCCCCATCCCCAGAGCCTTCAAAATGGAATACAGTCTGCTCACACCTTGAAGTGAGCCCCTGCTCACACCTTGAAGTGAGCCCCGTGGGAACTACCTCAGACTTCTGACCTACAGAACATAAAAAAAACGAATTTGTGTTGTTTTAAGCCATTAAGTCTGTGATAATTTGTTCCAAAGCTACAGAAAGCTACTGTAGATTTTGTTTCCTGGAAGTGGGGTGCTCCTGTGATAAATACCTACAAATGTGGAAGTGACTTTGGTACTGGGCAGCAGGACGAAGCTGAGAATTTGGAGGATCTTGACAGAAAACCCATAGGTTGCCTTCAACAGATGGTTAGCAGTAGTATAGATGTTAACAACTCTGCTTTGTGAGAACTCAAAGTGGGGAGCATGTAGAGAAAACATGTATTGCCTTAGAGAATTCCTAAGCCGTTGTGAAGAGACTAGAAATATAAACACTAAAAACACTGCTGATGAGAATTCAGAAGGACATGGGAGAGTGTTATTGGAAATCTGAAGGACGGAGATCCTTGTGGATCTTAGCAGAGTGTTGTCTCATTATAGGAAAAGCAGAACTTGTGAATGAGGAAAATAAACATGCATCTGAAAAGATTTCAAGGAAAATGTTAAAGACATACCCTAGTCTCTCCTTTCTGCTCAAAGCAGAATGAAAGAGGAAAGAGATGGATTAATGGGAATTTCAGGATTTGGAGTGGTCCCTCAGAACAACAAGCCAAACTGCAAGCAGCAGACATGCCTTTATTTACTCACTGCTACAGTGAGAACAAGAGGCAGAAAGGGGCACTGGCTCCCTAGTGTTCCATTTCTCTCCATGGAAAACCGCCATGGGGGAGAGGTAAGGGGATCCATGCCAGACAGAGGAAATAAACTCAATGTCAAAGATCCCTGAACAAAAGGGTCCCGCCTATTTATGAGCCAATGGGCTAGAAAGTAGGGAGAAGGGAAGAGCTAGGAGTGGGGTGGTACTGAGTGGAAGTTGAGAAAAATGCTCCATTGAAACCTCCAATAATGAAGTCTTCACAAAGGTACTTGGAAAATTTCTCAGTTGAGGCCCCTGATTAGAAGGTCTCAGAATGGAAGCACCTAGATTAGGAATGCAGCCATGCATCTGAGCACGGCTGACCTGGGGAAGGAAGAGGGTCCTGAGTCCTTGACTGAGACTTTCTCCAGAAAACAACAATGGGTTGGCTGCACACCAGGCATGCTGTGGGTATGACAGCTTCTCCTCATGAGGCCTTCGAGGCAAAGCCTTGTAACTGCCTCTGGTTGGACCCAAAAGGTGCCACATAAAATTTTGGCCTGTAGTCAAACTCTTCACATTTTTTTTGCTAATAATTTGGATATATATATAGTCAGTCACAGAAAAGGGTATTTGAAGCAACCAAGTATGTGCTGCATGAGTTCCCCTCAGCCACCTCAGTAGAAGATAAAGAGATAGAGGGTTATTTAAGAAAAAAAAAATTGTGAAGGGACCTCTTGTCCAATGAGTGAATTCCTTTGCCATACACTGGACACACGCAGAATTCTTGAGAATTTTAAGCTAGCAGAAACACTGCTATTTGGGACCAAAAGATAGAATGGAATGAAAAAAGACCGTTGTAGCCTCAAAAGTCCAAAGGCAAAAAACGTCTAATTAAACTGCTCAGCTGCAAACACGTGCTACCTTTCAGGACAGCAAAGGATGAGTTGAGGAGTTGAGCCATGAGCCCAGAGTGCAGAGCTGCACCACTGATTCGTAGGCGTCGAAAGCAGTTTGCCCAGATTAATTTTGCTAGTGCTTAGGACTAGTGATCCATTGTTTTCCATCCAGTTTCTCCCATTTTGAGTGGGAATATCTACCAATGTTGCTATTCCTTTCTCACCGTGTGTTACAGAAACAGTTTGTCTTCTTGTTTCCCAGGTCCACAGCTGGAAAAGAATTTTGCTCCAGGATGAATTATACCCAAAGCCTTATCCAGATCTAATATAGATGCTTGAGACGATGGTATTTGGACTTCCTTCTGATGAGATTAGGATGAGATTTTTGGACTTTGAGTTGATGCTGCAATGGGGCTGAGACTTTTTCAGAGGTCTTAGGAGACGTGAATGAATTTGGTGTGTGGGCAGAGAATGAATCCTTGGAGCCTAAAGGGCACTGTGTGACAGAAACACCAATGTCCCGTACCTCTACAGAAACTGTTCACATACTTATCCATGGAACCAAAGAATAGTCTAGATTACATGGTAAAGAATTAAGGTTGGAGATGGCTTTAAGGTAACAAACCAGAGACACTTTCCTGGCTCACCTGGCTCCAATGTACTCACAGGACACCTAAAGCTGTAAGTGTGAGGCAGAAGAAGAGAGTCATAGGGGGATGTGACTATAGAAGAATGACCAGAGAAAGGCAGAGTTGCTAGGTTTGAAATCAGAGAAAGGAGCCATGATCCAACTAATTCAGGCAATCTCTAGAAGCTGGAAAGAGCAAGGAAACGGATTTGTCTCCAGAAACCCCAGGGAGGAATGCAGCTCTGTCAATACTCTGATTTTAGCCCCATGAGATCTGTGTGCAATTTGTAATCTTCAGAATTGTAAGATAATAAATTTCTGTCCTTTGAAACCATTGTTTGCAGTAATTTGCCACTGCAGCCACAGAAATAGAAAATTAATACGCCGAGGATGCTGAAAGGCTTGACTTATTATTATAAATCAGGGTTTGCAATTTAGTAAAAAATGCTACAACCTAGCATTAACTCAATTTAATATGTGACTTTTATTTTTTTTTAACACATTGATTTATCCATTTCAAAAATCCCCAAGGTCTACATATTTTAATTATAAAAATCAACTGATTGTCTATCTTTTAAATAAAAGCCTAAAACGAATTAAAATCACCAGTTGTATCTTTAGAATATCAAATAATTTTAGGGATTCTATGTAGATATCATTTTTTCTCTACTCAGTGTCTATGAAACTGCACAGAAGGAAAAAAAAAATAATGTAGACTCTTCAAATCTCAAGACTGAATACGCCTTTAAAGGCCAGAGTCTTTAACAATGCCTCTAATGCTTTTCTCTTTCTCAGCATCCCTTTCAATTTGTTTCTGGTCTCTCTTTTGTGATACTCTCTACATTCTGAAGCATCTTATTCTGCTCCTGGATTCATCAAATCAATGCAATTCTTTTGTTATTTTTAACCATAATTGCCATAATGTTGAAGGTGTGATTAACTAGTGATCCTAATGCCACAAACCTTAACTAAAGTTTTATTTTAATAGCAGAATAGATGAATTTTAGAGCATTTTTGTTCCCTTGGCCTTCCACTCAAGACTTTTGTATATGATTCCGCCACAAGGAAAAGTTGGCATTTACTGCTTTTGTCCATCTGTCATAACAAAATTTTGCTGGTTTTAAAATGTGAGAAGACAACTATACTTGAACATAAGTGCCAGCAAAACATAGACGTAATTTTTAACTCTGCATATCATTTCTAGCTATACTTTGGGCATTATGAAGTCTGTAGCAGATTTGATTCTTAATAGAAAAAAAATAAAAGATCTGTTTTAAACTTCATGTCCCGGTGGATGCTTTGTTCATGGCAAATTTTGTTTTTATCCTATGCTACGTTCAGCAACGGGAAGAAAATAAATCACTCTTGTCTTTGTTAAAAATCTAAATTCCATATAAAGATACTCAAACCGGAGGATGCATCAGGGAAAGCTAAAGCACTCAAGTACGAGATGATGTTATTTTAAGACCAAAATATCACTGAAATTCAGGTAATAGTAATCTAAAATATATTGATCCAAATCATCATTTGAACAATCATTTTTAAATTGTTTGGCATAGAAAGTGATGTTTTTCAGAATATAACGCATTACTTATTATTTTTTTAATTTTTAATTTATTCATGAGAGAGAGAGAGAGAGAGAGAGAGAGAGAGGCAGAGACACAGGAGGAGGGAGAGGCAGGCTCCACGCAGGGAGCCCGACGTGGGACTCGATCCCTGGTCTTCAGGATCACGCCCTGGGCCAAAGGCAGGCGCTAAACCACTGGGCCACCCAGGGATTCCCCAATATAACACATTATTTAACACATAAAGACTAATCAGTATTTGGCACTTTTGCCTTTAAAAACTATGTAACTACTACATAGATAACATGTTTAAAGGTAGAGAACACCAGGTAGTTGCTTGGTGAATAAACCAGCTTACTATTTGTTTTTCTTGATTTTCTATACTGTGAGAAAAACACTGAATACCAAATAAATATTTGTGCTGATAAGATTATATAAAAATAGGTTAAACACAAGACTCATTAAATGTAAAAAACGAAGTATGTAGTTAGTAGAATCTATTTATGTAATAAGCACACTTTATATACTATAAAATTTTTTCTTGTATTTTCTCAATTTCTAGGGTTTCAGGTAAGCTAACACATATTAAAAGTGAAAAAACAGACATATTTCAGGTGAGTATGAATTTTAGTAATAAGCAATCTTATTAATAAACCAAAAACAAAATAAAAGAAACCTAATGGTTGAGATGAAAAAAAATATGTTTATAATCTAAATGATTAACTTTATTCAATACTTAAATATTAAAAAAAACAACAACAACAACAGTAAATCCTAGCTGCTAAGACTTCCTCACCTTTGTTTTAAATTTTCTATACCTGTGACCTCTTTAAAGAATCAGGAAGGATAAGGAAGGAGGTACTTCATGTAGCTTTCAACATCATTTATGCATCTTTGTATTGGAAATACATTCCACAGTTCATAATCAAAAGAGTACCTAAGGGTATATAAAATTTCTTTTTCTCCCTTTTGGAAAATTCACTCAGTTCTTTTCCCCAGAGGCAACAACCAATATCACTTTCTCATGTATCTTTCTAAATCTAATTTTGCACTTATTAAAATAGAAATATATTTATTTAACTGTATATCAGTTCATAAGGAATTTCCACATTCGTTTCAGTGGCTGCAGGATATTCAGTTACTAAATGCTATAATTTGTTGTTTTTAATTTATTTAAAAAATCTCTTACCAAAATTTTGTGATATTTTCAACATGTTATCTCATACACTTTTTCAAATATCACTGGAACTAATTAGTCTCCTTTTACACATAAGTATTTCAAGACTCAGAGAATTAAGTAATACCTGGGTATGGGTCTAGGATTTTCCAGGCTCACTCTCACACAGATAGGGCTGACTCAAGCCCATTTCTGGATAATTTCCATTCCACACCATTGTACATTTCAACATAACATTGTGTCCCATCGTTTTGAATTTTCATCAACATTTCAACATTTTATACGATTCTACAGTAAAACTAGAAGTCAAGGCATACAGTAAAACTAAGTCAGTTGACTTATGGCAAAATTCAAAGGAGTTTCCCACTGCTGTATGTTAAACTTTATTTAGCCATGCTGGAAACAAAGTGGAGAAACTGATACTCTCAAACATTGATGTCAATAGTGTAAGAATTATTGTAGCTGAATAAATTTAAGAACAAACAACAACAACAACAATAATATCACACATTCCTTCTATCTTATGAAATACATACTTGGATGTCGGACTTCTTATATTACCCTCTATTATATAAATCTAATTTTTTTTCTCTTTCTCTTTATAGTCAACAAAATGTACAAAACATATGCTCAACTCTCTTTCACCAATATTCTCCTCCCTCAAATTTTTGATGTAATAAGACAACTTGACTTAATGAAATTGAATTATTTGTGATTCAGCAAGAAATAATGGATCTTCAAATATACTAGAATAAACATATACTAATAAAGACAATTGTTAACTGAATATCAAACTGAAATATGAAATATTTCATCACCAGAATATGAGAAGTTTGTAAACGGACATTTTAAAGGTGCATTGATTTCTTCTTATTATAATTAAGTGGCAGTCTTCTCTAGTTTTCGGCTGAGCTCACAGCTATCATCTCTGGGAATGGTAACAAAATATAAAAGTGAGGATGCCCACATTATGTGACTGCCATACTGGGCACAGTGGTTTGATCCAGGCATGACGACCTGTGCTAAAGTTGAGCCAATCAGTTTCTATCTCAAAGGAATTTGAAATCTCAAATGTGGGGAGAAAGAAGTCATCACAGTGGCCTCAGAAAGAGCAAGGCATATGAATGCACTCAAAATCTATATATATCTATTGATGGGCACCCCACTGTCTAAGAGTCTTTTATTTCCTAAATCTGAATTGTTTAACTTTTCCTTCTTGTATCTTTCCAAATTATTATCTCCTTCTCACATTTCTTGGTATTATTATTTAATCTAAGCATTGGTTTTTCTATTTTTTATTCAAAGATACTTAATATAAATTATGTACTTCAATATGTTCCCTTTTATTCAAGGCACTCAAGAGCATTAAGAAAAAAAAAAAAAAAGCCTGATAGTTCTACTTTTGTTTAACTTACATTCTAGTAAGAAATAAGAGTAACAAGAAAACAAGAATATAAGAAAACAAAAATGTATTATAATTCAATGTAGTGATAAATCCTATATTTTTAGAAGAGATCAAAATAATAATACAGAAAGTGAGAAAGTTGAGCAGAAATGCTATTCTGGATAGGATGGATGATCAGAAAGAGATGGCATTTCCTCAGACTTAAATGAAATAAGAAATGAGGACATAAACCCTGAGAAGTTCTGGAGAAAGATTGTTTTAATCTGGAAAAATAGGATGTTCATGAACTACTACACTATGGCAGTTAGTAGTAGATAAGAAACAATGCCTGAAACAGTAATGATAAATTTGTTTAAATTATTTTTTGGTGGTATAGTTTCTTGATTTAAAGATGAAAACAAGGGCAGCTCTGGTGGCTCAGTGGTTTAGCTCCTGTCTTCAGCCCAGGGTGTGATCCCGGGGTCCCAAGATCGAGTCCCACGTCGGGCTCCCTGCTGCATGGAACCTGCTTCTCCCTCTGTCAGTGTCTCTGTCTCTCTCTGTCTCCTCCCTTTCTCATGAATAAATAAATAAAACCTCTAAAAAAAAAAAAGATGAAAACTGTAGCACTCCTGGGGAAGATGGCTGAGTAGTAGAATCCCAAGCCCATTTTGCCCCAGGGATACAAGCAAATAACACCCGCATCAGAGTAAGTAAACCAGAAAATAACCTGAAGACTGGACAGACAGACTCCACAACTACATGCAGAGAAGAGGCCACAGTGAAAAGACTAGGAAAGGCAGGGGTGTGGTCAGAGCTCAAGGATCCACAAGACTGTCCAGGAGAGGGAGGGATGTGATGAGCACAGAGAGGAGAGAGAAGCAGAGCCTGTACCAGGCACCCTAGACATGAGGACCCAGATAGGTAGGATGAATCCTGTAACATCTGGCTTTGAAAACAAGAGGAGCCTAGCTTTTTGGGTTTTTACAATCAGTATGGCTTAACACTCAAAGCTTTAAAAATCAGCTACTCAGCTCTAGGAGAGCTGGAGGGTTATAGAAAACTGAGTCTCTACCCTTTAAGAGACAGCACAACAAATAGCCCTGCTGAAATATGACATAGAAACAATAGTTTGAAAAATGCCTGGGATATATGAGATGGAGATTTGTTTACTCATCTCAGAGCCATGTGCTGGAGGAACAAGAAACTTTGGGAGACTTCTCCAAAAAAAAAAAAAAAAAAAAAGAGTTTGTGGGGACCATTTCTTTCCCCTACTCTCCAGCATAGATACATAGAGTCTTCAGGAACCAGCCTGAATACTGTCCATCTAGCTTGCTACCAGTGCGCCCCAACCCCATACACTTCTGTGGAACCACCACTTCCAACCTGCTGACAAACACAGAAATTTCCCTAGGTGGCTGCAGGTCCCCTCCTGCATCAGATCAATGCCAACCTTGCTGGCACTATGTGCCTCACCCCTGTATTCTCCTGTGGACCTGCTCCTCCAATACGCCCTTGGCCAGAGCCCATACAAAGTGGTTCCACAAGTCTGGCGGTGTGCAACATCCCTAAGAGAGGCCAGCATCACTCCAAAATGACATAGTGCAGTAAGAGGGGAAGGTAACGACACATAACAGTCCAACTGTAGCCCCAGCAATGCACCAGGACTAGATATTAGGTTGACTGCAGACCCTGCCCACCAACAAAAGCTTCTAAGGGGACAATGCAGGGACAGTGCCCTATAGTTCAGTGCTACTGCATCTCTGGTAAATGCTTGGTCTGACTCAACTCAAGCTCAAGACAGCCCCAGACTGGTTCACTAACAATGCAAGTTCAAAACCCTACCCACAACAGGCAAAGAGAGCCATTACAGAAGACTGGGTGAAGGCAAAGGTGGCTCAGCCACAAAAGTAGGGTACATACAATATACATAGCATATACCACCGACGTGTCAAGTACTAGTGAACAGGGAACATTGCACTGCATGGAACCACAGAAACTCTTCTTTATAAAGCCACTACTTGAAAGAGCAGGAGACATAGCTGACTTTCCTAACACACAGAAACAGCACAGAGAATAAGACAAAATGGGAGATAGAAAAATATGTCCCACATAGAGAACAGGACAAAGTCACAGAAAAAGATTGAAGCAAAATGAAGATAAGCAGTATACCTGGTATAGAATTTAAAGTAATGGTCATAAAGATACTCAGTGGACCCAAGAAAAGAGAGGAGGACCTCAGTGAGACCCTCAACAAAGAAAGAGAACCCTTCAGAGATGTAGAACTCAATAACTGAAAATAAAAATACACTAGATGAAATAAACAGTAAACTAGAAGAAGCAGAAAAAGGTATCAGTGACCTGGAGGACAGAGTATTGGAAAGCAATCAAGGCAAACAGGATAGGGGGAGAAAAGTAATAAAAAATGAAAACAGACTAAGGGAACTCAGACACCACCAAGCATAGTAGCATTCACATTGTAGGGATCCCAGAAGAAGAGAGAGAAAAGATGATAGAAAATTTATTTGAAGGAATAATAGCTGAAAACTTCCTAAATATGGGGAAGGAAACAGAAATCCAAATCCAGGAGGCACAGAGAGCCCCCCCTCAAAAAAGTCAACCTAAGACACATAATAATTAAAATGGTAAAAAGTAGTGACAGAGAATTTTAAAAGTAGCGAGGGAAAAGAAAACAATTATATACAAGAGAAACACCATAAGGTTGTCAGCTACTTTTTAGCAAAAACTTCATAGGACAGAAAGGAGTGGCACAATATATCCAAAGTACTGAAGGAAAACATCCTGCAACCAAGAATACTCTATCCAACAAGCCTATCGTTCAGAATAGAAGGAAAGATAAGAGTTTCCCAGACAAACAAATGTTAAAGGAATTCATCACCACTAAATCAGCCCTACAAGAAATGTTAAAGGGGATTTTTTTTTTTTTTTTGAGTGGAAAGGAAAGATCGTAAGTAAGAGTAAGGAAAGCAAGAAGCACAAAAGCAGTAAAGGTAAGTATATCTATAAAAATTAGTCAAAGGATTCACAAAATAGAAGTATGAAAAGTATGATAACATATACCTAAAATGTGGGGGGTGAGGAATAACAAATGCTTTCAAATTTAAGCAACCATCAAGTTAATATAGGATTCCAAGTGCATAAGATATTATATATAAGTCTAATAGTAACCACAAGTCAAGTATCAGTAAAAGATATGTCACAAATAAAAAGGAAGGAATCCAGGTACTTCACTAAAGAAAGCCAACCATTGTGAGACAAGAGAGCAAGAGAAGAAAGGAACAGAGAACTACAAAAACAGCCATACAAGGAACGAAATGGTAATAAGTGCATATCTTTCAATAATTACTCTGAATGCAAATAGACTAAATACTCTAGTTAAAAGACATAGGGTCATGGACTGGATGAAAAAGTAAGACCCATCTATATACTGCCCATAAGAGACTCATTTCAGATGCGGATGGGAAAAACATTTATCATGCAAATGGCAATGAAAAGAAAGCCAGGGTAGCAATATTTATGGGACAAGATAGACTTTAATGCAAAGACTATAATAAGAGAAAAAGAAGGGCACTATTAAATCATAAATGAACAATCCAACAAGGAGATATAACAATTGTGAATATTTAGGCAACCATTACAGGAGCAACCAAATACATAAAGCAGCTAATAGAAAACATGAAGGAAGTAATTGATAGTAATACAAAAATAGTAGGGGACTTTAACACCTCATTTACATTAATGGTTAGAACATCCAAACAGAAAATCAACAAGGAAACAGTGGCATTAAATGATACGTTGAACCAGATTAATCTAACAAATATATTTAGAACATTCCAACCTGAAACTATAGAGTACACACTTTTTCAATGTATATGCAATATTCTCCAGAACTGATCACGTTAGGCCAAAACCCAATTGTCGACAAATTAAAAAAGACTGAAGTGATACCATGCATCTTTTCCAACCACAATAAAACTAGAAATCAAACGCAAGAAAAAATTTGGAAGGACCACAAATATGTGAAAATTAATAGCATGCTACTAAAAAATGAATGGGTCAAATAAGAAATAAGGAAATTTAAAAATACATGGAAACAATTGAAAATGAAAACACAAAGCTTCAAAACCTTTGGGAGGCAGCAAAAGTAGTTCTAAGAGGGAAGTTTATAGCAACACAGGACTACCTCAAAAAGCAAGAAAAATCTCTGGGGCAGCCTGGGTGGCTCAGGGGTTTAGCGCTGCATTCAGATCGGGGTGTGATCCTGGAGACCCGGGGATCAAGTCCTGAGTTGGGCTCCCTGCATGGAGCCTGCTTCTTCCTCTGTCTCTCTGTCTCTGTCTCTCTCTCTCTGTCATGAATAAATAAATAAATAAATAAATAAATAAATAAATAAATAAATAAAATCTTTAAAAAAAAGCAAGAAAAATCTCAACTAAACAACCTAACCATATATCTAAAAGAGCTAGAAAAAGAACAATAAACAAAACCTAAAATCAGCAGAAGGAGGCAAATAATAAAAATTAAAATTGAAATAAATGAAATAGAAACTAAAAACAACAGAGCAGATCAATGAAACTGGGAGCAGGGTCTTAGGAAAAAAATCAGTAAAATTGATAAACCTCTAGACGGACCCACAAAGAAAAACAAGAGAAAGGACTCAAATAAATCAAATCATAAAGAGGAGATATAAAAACCAACACCACAGAAATATATAAATTATAAGAGAATAATATGAAAAACACTATGCCTACAAGTTAGACAACCTAGAAAAAATAGATAATATCCTAGAAATATATAACCTACCAAAACTGAAACAGGAAGAAATAGGAAATTTGAACAGATCTGTAACAAGCCAAGAAATTGAATCAGTAATCTAAAAACTCCCAACAAACAATAGTCCAAGACCAGATGGCTTCATGGGTAAATTCCACAACAGATTTTAAAAACAATTAATACTTATTCTTCTCAAAGTTTTTCAAAAAAAAAAACAGAAAAGGAAAGAAACATTCCAAATTCATTCTATGAGGTCAGCATTATCCTGATACAAAACCAAATAAAGACACCACAAAAAAAAGAGAATACAGGCCAACATCTCTGATGAAAATAGAGGCAAAAATCCTCAAAAAATATCAGCAAACCAAACCCTAACAACACATTAAAAAAAAAAAAAATCATTCGCCATGATCAGTGGGGTTTATTCCTGAGTTGCAAGGGTGGTTCAATATTAACAAATAAATCAATGTGGTACATCATGTCAATAAGAGAAAGGATAAGAGCCATATAATCCTCTCAATAAATGTAGAAAAAGCATTTAACAAAACACAACATCCATTTACAATAAAAACCTTCAACAATAAAAACTTACAATAAAAAAGTAGTCTTAGAGGGAACATACCTCAACAAAATAAAGGCCATATTACAAACAAAACAAAACAAAACAAAAACAAAAACAAAACACCCACAACTATCATCACCCTTAATAGGAAAAACTAAGAGCTTTCCCAATAAGGTCAGGAACAAGACAAAGACGTCCAGTCTCACTACTTTTATTCAACAGAGTACTGGAAGTCCTAGCCACAACAATCAGACAACAAAAAGAAATAAAAGGAATCCAAATCAGTAAAGAAGAGGTAAAACTTATTCTATTTGTAGATGACATGATACCATAAAGAGAAAACCTGAAAGACTCCACCAAAAAAGTGCTAGAACTGACAAATGAATTCAGTAAAGTCACAGGATTCAAAATCAATGTACAGTAATCTGTTGCATTTTTATACACCAATGATGAAGCACTACAAAGAGAAATTAAGAAAAAAATCTCATTTACAATTACACCAAAAACAATAAAATACCTAGGAATAAACAACTAAAGAAGTGAGACCCTGTACTCTAGAAACTATAAAAAAAATAAAATAAAATAAAAAAAAAACTGATGAAAGCAATTGAAGATGACACAATGAAATGGAAGGATACTCCATACTCATGGGCAGGAAGAAGAAATACTGTTAAAATGTCTATACTACCCAAAGCAATCTACACATTTAATGCAATCCTTATCAAAATACCAACAGCATTTTTCACAGGGCTAGAACAAACAATTTGTATGGAACTACAAAAGACCCAAATAGCCAAAGCACTCTTGAAAAAGAAAAGAAAAGCTGGAGTCATTACAATTCTGGACTTCAAGTTATATTACAAAGCTGTAGTAATCAAAACAGTGGCACAAAAATAAACATATCAATGGAACAGAATAGAAAGCCAAGAAATAAATTCACAATTTATGGTCAGTTAATCTTTGACAAAGTAAGAAAGAATAATCAATTAAAAAAAGACAGTGTCTTCAACAAACGGTGTTGAGAAAACTGGACAGCTATGTGCCAAAGAATGCAGCTGGACAAAAATAAATAAATAAATAAATAAATAAATAAATAAATAAATAAATAAAATTTAAAAATTAAAAAAAAGAATGCAGCTGGACTACTTTCTTACACCATGCACAAAAGTAAATTCAAAATTAATAAAAGACCTAAATGTGAGACCTGAAACCATAAAAATCCTAGAAGAGAGAGCACAGGCAGTAATTTCTCTGACATCAACTATAGCAACATTTTTCTAGATATGATTCCTGAGGCAAGGGAAATAAAAGCAAAAATAAACTATTGGACTATATCAAAATAAAAAGCTTTTGCACAGTAAAGGAAACAATCAACAAAACTAAAAGATAGCCTCTTGGATGGGAGAAGATATTTGCAAATGACATAATCTGCTATAGGGCTAGTATCCAAAATACATAAAGAACTTATACAACTCAACACCAAAACAAACAAGCACCCAAGTAATCCAATTAAAAATGGGCAGAAAGGGGACATGCCTGGGTGGCTCAGCAGTTAAGCGTCTGCCTTCAGCCAGCCATGGAGACCCAGGATCGAGTCCCACATCAGGCTCCCTGCATGGAGCCTGCTTCTCCTCTCTCTCTCTCTGTGTCTCTCATGAATAAAGAAATAAAATCTTAAAAAAAAAAGGGTGGAAAGCATGAATAGGTATTTCTTCAAAGAAGCCAGACAGATGCACAATGGATACATGAAAAGATGATCAACATTACTTACTCAACATCAGGGAAATGTAAATCAAAACTACAATGAGATATCACCTCATATCTGTCAGAATGGCTAAAATCAACAATACAAGAAATGAGTATTGGCAAGGATGTGGAGAAAAAAAGGAACCTTCACGCACTTTTGGTGGGAATGCACTAGGGAGGTACCTCATAAAATTACAAATAGGATTACGATATAATCCAGTAATTCTACTACTGTGTATTTACCCAAAGTGTGAAAACACTAGCTTCAATATATATACCCACCACTATGTTTACTGCAGTGTTATGTCCAATAGGCAAATTATGGAAGCAGCCCAAGTGTCCACCAAGAGATGAATGGATTTGAAAAAAAAGTGGCGCACGCGCACACACACACACACACACACACACACAAATATTACTCAGCCATAAACAAGAATGAAATCTTATCATTTGCAACAACATAGCTGGATCTAGAGCGTATAATGCTAAGTGAAATAAACCATCCAAAGAAAGATAAATACCATATGATTTCACTCATATGTGGAACTTAACAAAATAAAACAAAAGGAAACAAACCAAAAAACAGACTCTTAACTATAGAGAACAAACAGATGGTTACCAGAGGGGAGGTGGATGGAAATATGGGTAAAAGGAGGGAAGGGGATTAAGAGTGCACTTAGCATCATGAGCACTGTGTAGAGGATTGTTGAATCGCTCTATTGCACACCTACAACTAATATGGCACCATATGTTAACTATACCGGAATTGAATTAAAAAAAATAAATAAATAACAATGAACACTCTCATTAGTCAGTCTGCTGGCATGTTTATGGAAACAACATATTAAATAATATAACATATTGTTCCACATATATCTTCATTTCTTCCCTTTGTTCATTATGTTCTCATTTACTCTTTAAAGCTGAAGGAAACTCCTAGACTATCATATTATGGAATTAAGAACGTCTTAATAGAGTTGTTCAAAACAACAAGAGGACAAAAACAATGCACGGTTACATTTAAGTTCTTTGAAACAGTTCTTGCTCTTCCTTCTACGTAAATACAGAAATATGAATGAATGAATGAATGAATGAATGAATGAATGAATGAAACTAACAGACCTCAACGACCTCAAATGTTTCTGGTGTTAGGAGGAACAGAAAAAATAAACTTTTTAAAAGCCTGACAGAAAGATATAAAATTCAAAGCAGAAGTTTAGTGTACCAAATTATAATATAGTATTGAGTTCAATCATTTAGACAGGTTTATTTTGCAAAGGGGAATTATTTATAAATCTTACTGTTTTGCCATCTGGTGACATCATGTAATGCTTATTTGTGTGATGGCATATTAAAGGAAAGTATTTCCTCGGTATGATGTTTAGGCTTCATAACTGCATTTGAGGGATATCATTGATAAATGAGTGTTATTTATTCACAAATTGATTATATCTATTCCTCACCTGACACATGAAAGAAAGAAAGAAGAAAGAAGAAAAGAAAGAAAGAAAGAAAGAAAGAAAGAAAGAAAGAAAGAAAGAGAACAATAGAAAAAATGTGTGTTTACCTCCTTCTACTTTCCTGCCTTGTAGCGCTTGATTGGAAAATGAATTATTTTATGCCTGGTTAGAGATCATTGCAGTGCCTTCTCTCCATGGCTTTGCTGTAATTGTGGAATATTAAAGTAATCAGAAGTAGAACATGTTCATTTACATGAAGATGAAGTAAGGCTATTTTCAGTGATGGGTTTTGAGTTTCTCTGAACACAACTAGATACCATACCACAGCCCAGGGCTCCTTTTTCTCAAAAGATGGTGTACTCTGAGTTCCAACTTGATATCTGACAAACAGGCAGTGGATGCGTTTCTTGGTCCCTGCAAATCCTGTCAAGAATAATTGGTTTTGCACTTCTTTCAGCCTTGTATATTGTAAGGAAGTAGTGGCAGTCTTTAATCACATGGAAAAAGTACTAAGACATGAAAGCAGTATGTATAGTACTTTTTAAGCACAGTGCCCAAAGATATCTAGTCCTTTCTTCTTTAGATCATAATTTTAACAAAAACAGAAGGCAGTGCTAGGTTTACATGTCTACATCTATTCTGTGTATGTGCGGGCGTGTGTGTGGCAAATGTTAGTTGGGAAATGGTAATGAGCACTAATTTAATCTATTTCTTCAGTTGTTGAAATATGAATGATTTTCTCAGTTTTGCTCCACTGCTTCAATTAAATGTTGCTTCCCTTTGCTGTGAAAAATCATTCTAAATTTTTGCAAGCGCTTTGCCATTATGGAATTTTTCATATTTTAGAGGCCAGAGCCAACTACAATTGACAAACAGCTTTGCAAAGAAGACATGTTTCTTCAAAAGATAAATAACATACCATGTCAATTTAAATAGGTCCCAGATCTTATAATTCTATGAGAAGCTATCTTATGATAATAGCTTAAATATGTGAAGTTCCCTGGATGTTGTTCACTTTTATGCTTACTGCTTAATGAATTTGCTTTTGAATTTTTGAAATAAATGTAATGACTTACAGAATCAGAATTGTTTGAGAAGGGGGAAGGAATTCTATGTTATTTCTCAATCTGCCACAATTTGTTCAAAGCTTTCCTTGAGTAAAGTAATTTTGATTAAAATAAAGAGGAACAGAACAAAGAAGAGAAAGAAAGAGGGAAGAAGAAAGGAAGGAAAGAAGGCTGCATCTTATATTTCTGTTTTGGAATGGGCTGATGACCATGTCTTTGCAAATCTCAGTGGAAACTCTTCGACCCAGAACATATAGGCTGCTCATAAAATAGTGAGTGAAAAATTGTTGAGTAATCTCTTCATGCATGGACCAGTTTGCAGATGCCCTTTAATTATCAACGTCAGTCATCTATACACAGATGTTAGATAAGTTGACCTATTCTTTCATATATGTAATTCATTGTGACCGTGCATCAGTACTTGGAAAATGCCATAAAAACAATACTTTAAGAGTTATGAAATTTAAGTGAAATAATTTATATAAACTATCGTTTTACTTTATTATTTTATTATTTTATTTTATTATTTTATTTTATATTTATTCATGAGAGAGGCAGAGACATAGGCAGAGAGAGAAGCAGGCTCCTCACAGGGATCCTGATGCAGGACTGGATCCCAGGACTCCAGGATCACTCCCTGGGCCAAAGGCAGACACTCAACTGCTGAGTCATCCAGGTGTCCCCACATAAACTATCTTGCAAAACATAGAGTGGGCATTCAACAGAGGATAACTATCCATAATATTTACCTGGCATTCATTGAGCTGAGAAAACTTACCAGCTCAGTAATGAGGTACACATAATTTTCACATAAATACTCATTAATAAAAATAATTATAATTACCTTAATAATAAAATATCAATCTTTATTGATTTGAAAGAATTGTGACAGTGTGTGTGTGTGTGTGTGTGTGTGTGTGAATAAATGAGACTTAAACCTTGTAAAGTCCCTATAAAGTCTGTCCTGTATTCTTTCATGAAATGGTCAGAAAGATGTGGCTGCAAAAGGGGGTATATAAGAAGTACAAAAAAAAAAAAAATCATTATACTCACAGATCCAAGTCACTACCTGCCAGTAGGGGATGACATAGGGGCGAGAGCCAACGGAGGGGCCTTTCATACCTATGGATGGAGAACATAAGCAAAAGTCATGAGGGGGGGCAGCCCAGGTGGCTCAGCGGTTTAGCACCGCCTTCAGCCCAGGGCATGATCCTGGAGACTCAAGATTGAGTCCCACATCGGGCTCCCTGCATGGAGCCTGCTTCTCCCTCTGCCTGTGTCTCCGCCTCTGTGTGTGTGTGTGTGTGTGTGTGTGTGTCTCATGAATAAATAAATAAAATCTTAAAAAAAAAGTCATGAGGGGGTTCATTGGTGCATTAGGTCACTGTTAGGTGAGGGCAAGGAGAACTTGTGACAGAGGCCAGCCTTATCACACTGTGCACCCGGCCACCTGGACGGGTGCTCGCTGACTGCTTGGGGACATGTTGAGGCAACAGAAAATATGTTTTAAGGTTTAAAGTACAAGGTTATAAACTATTATTGTCATTACTTCATAGAGGGTAAAGGCAAGCCACCATCGAGGTGTTCTTTGTCACACAGCTAGCAAGTGGTGAAACTGAGATTTGAACCCAAGTTGTCTGATTTTTAGAACACTCAGATTTAACCACGTCCCTGATGTATTCTTGAAGCCAAATAACATATTTGTTCAGATGAAATTCCCTATAAAATTACTTTAAAAAAAAGTTAAATTCTAAGGGGATCAGGATGTGACCAACTACATTACTTAAGATAAGGGGAGAAGTGCCATGGCTCTTCTGGAAGAAGGAAAAGAGAAGAGAGAAGAAACAGAGAAACTGGACAGGGGTTGTGTTTGGAGTGAGCAAGGCCTCACTATCTCTTGATGCATCCGGGTTCCCCAACTCTTCCATCAAAATATATGATAATCATGAATGGCTTGAAGAAAGAGGACTGTTGGGGGAAATCACTAAAAGTTAAAAACCCTGTAGCACCTAGATTGCTGTTAGTGCGAAATTCGTCTGCCCTCTCCCATCATCTTCTAAGAGCTGGGTCATGCTCAGGACACAGTAGGAGTTTTGAACAAGGATTAGAAGCTCTGGGATCATCCTCAGCCCTGCCTCACTAGCTATGGGAACGTGAGCAAGTTACATGATCTATATTTGTCTCTGCTTTCTAGCCTTTCTGGCCATAAGAGTTTATGACCTCATAACCAGAATTGTTCCTTAAACTTTTCTCTAAGGTTCAAAGTCTATCATAATACCTTTTCAAAAAGAAACTCTCCATCACACTATTAAGATAATTGTTCACAGACTAAACCACACATGTAAAATAATATTCTGTTCACACAAACGTAAGGTTATATGCCATCAATGATGAGAAATATTTTGGAATCATTTTTTCTGGTTTCTTATCTATTTTTGAGTTGTTATTTACTGTAGTTTATATTCTCTTTAGTTTAAGAATCCTCATAATTAGGACACATTTGTTTAAATGAGCATATCCAACTACATAATGGGTAGAAATAGCCTAAATCTTATTAACTCAAATGCTCGCTCTCATAACCATTTCAATGGAAAAGACATGTTGCTGCCAAATATTATCCAATATATTGTCTCTTTGGTTGCATAAAAAGATAAAGTAACCCTGGAATATAACATATTCCAAAAATCTGGTGGTTCATGAAGTGAGAAATTATGGGCTTGGGTTTTTTATGAAATTTGAAAGGTCAAGAGGGTAAGCAGATGGCTAGCTGTAGAATTTATTATACATTAAGCAATTGTTTTGATGTGCCAGGCAAAGTCCTGGAAGCTTATGAGATTGTAAAATCCAATGACCCTGCATTAGACTGAGGGTTCAGCTCATGATACACATGCAATTTTAGATATCTCATCTTTCTCTGGTTTATTATCTGTCAGAAACTCACACGATTCGACACGATTCATACCCTGCACTGTAGTTTCTACTATTGCTCTTTTTTTAACCTCTTTCTTTTTCATCTTGCCATTTTATGCTTCTTTTACAATATTACTAAGTTCAGGATAATGAAGTGACAGCTCAGCAATGCTGAATGATTTTTCAGTAACTTTTCGGTACTCATAAGTAATAAAATTTTATAAAGGATATAAAGAACTTAGATACTCAATCCCACATACTGTCCTCAATGTACATGAGTAATTTTATTGCATCAGTTCTTGAATACACAGACTACAGTAGGTTTTTTTGCTTGTTTGCTTTCACAACTGTAGAAAATGCTTAAGACAAATTTTCTTCTTTTAAAAAAGATCCTTAAAAAATGAACTGGGGAAAAAAATGATCTGGGATATTATAGTTGCAGACTCTTTCTCAAACCAAAGCAAAACAAAGACAGATATCTTACAAGACTAAAGAAACACTTTAGTGGGATGTTTTTAGTGTGATGTTAATAAAAGTTCACCAGTTATGCTATGAAAGAGTATGCTGTAGTGCTCTGCTTCGGGTGTTTCTAGTGGATGATGTCAAGTAACTAAATGCTGACTCAAAGACAGTTTAACAATTTACCACCCCACCCCCTGGAGTTTTAGGAACTATAATACTTCTCACTTTTAAGATTATTATATGAACAATAACAATTCCATTAAATGCACTATTAAAAACTCAAATGGCTCAGAATTCTAAAGGAGTGACTAGAATATACAACTGTTCATCATTATATTCCTTTTAAGAAAGTCACTAACTTTAAATACATCTAATTTAATTTAGTGGTAGCTCCCCAACTGTTGGGAATGCTTGGGCAGGTAGTCTTTAATAAAACATGGATGCCTCTTTTTTGGAAAGATTTATTTATTTTTATTTTTTATTTATTTTTTTTTAAATTTTTATTTATTTGTGATAGTCACAGAGAGAGAGAGAGAATGAGGCAGAGACACAGGCAGAGGGAGAAGCAGGCTCCATGCACCAGGAGCCCGACGTGGGATTCGATCCTGGGTCTCCAGGATCGCACCCTGGGCCAAAGGCAGGCGCCAAACCACTGCGCCACCCAGGGATCCCTTATTTTTATTTTTTTGGAGGGTAGAGGCAGAGGGAGAAAGAGAGAGAAGCTTAAGCAGATTCCAGGCTGAGTGTGGAGCCCAAGGACATGGGGCTCCATCCCAGGACCGTGAGATCAGACCTGAGCCAGAACCAAGAGTTGGACACTCAACCCACTGTACCACCCAGATGCCCCAAAATATGGATACCTTTTTAAAAAATTTTAAGTGACATCTTTGTTCTATATGTTTTAGAGAAAACTTAAATGCCAACACATCACACCTAAAAGAACATTTTCCAAGATAAATGTTCATTCAACATCCTCATTGCAAAGTTTTTTAGTGTAGAGGATAATGTTAACAGAGGTTTTTACTCCTCCTCAGTTCTGTGGGATGTTTATTAAAGATAGCTGACATGTGATCTAGTAAGAATGTTTATCTCTCTGCCAAATTAATATAAATTTAGGAATTATTTATTGCAGATTATGGGGGAGGCTACTATTGTTTAGTAGCAAGCTGTCTTATTTAGTGAGGCCTCTTGTTTAAAGAAAGGTTTCAATACATATTGAACTATTTATTTATCAGGGCAGGAACTATTACCAGGTGGACATTTTTAAAATTTTAAACTAAAAAAATAATAATAATAATAAATAAAAAGCTGTTGAGCAGGTGAAAGGGTCAGTGTGATAGAAAGCAAAACGTATTATATGATCCTGAGAACACTGAAATATGCTCTTGATAGAAAATGAAACCGTGCAAGACATTTTACTTTTCTAGAACTAAGCTGAATCCTCTATTTAAAAAAAAAAAAAAAGAGTTGGAAATATAGATCATTTCTAAAGTGGGCTGCAATGGCTCCAGTGTGAAGCACTTTTGCTTGAAGACAAATCTAACTCACTTTTTCATCTGTATCATCCATATCATATTATCCTCCACGAAGCATTGCTATCAAAATTAAATGAGATACATTTATCAAGTATCTAGGTGAGTGCACGACATTTAGAGGATATTACTTAAAATTCTCTGTTCCTTCAATTCCCCCCTTTTCTCTGCTGTCTCTCCCATCCTAAGTTTCAGTGATTTATCTCAAGATATTTTATAGCCACATTTACAAAACTCCTTGCAGTTGGAGAATTATTATAGTACAAACATTCAGTTGAGGAGCACACACATGGCTTCAAATCAATTCTATACAGAAAAACAACCCAAAATGTAAGCTATGTTTACAAACTTTTAAGAGAATGCACATAAGGTCAAAGTACACTGTAGATATGTTGCCTAGAGATAGGCAGAGCCTAAATAGCTTAAAAAAATTGTTTTTTTTTTCATCAATAGTATTCTGAGATTCAACAGAAATTTTAATTTTTTTTGATAATCTATAGAAATGTATGCCTCCTGTAAGTGACAATAGCACTACTTTTAAAATGGGGCCACTATTTGACACATGCATGTAAAAAGCCAAAATTCAAACACAAGTATCTGTAAGAGTTGTCATATCTGATAAACATGAAAGACTGTAAAAGTACATAAACTTCAAAGTCTTTATCACTGGACATAAAATATGTATATTAGGATACCACCTACATCTAATGTCTTTTGAATATGAAAAAAAAAAAGTAAAAGTATGTGTTTATCTTAGGAAGAACATTTCAAATTCTAGTTTAATGATCAAATTTGGTAGGAGTGGTAGATTTTAGAAATAGAAAATAATTAGATAATGTGTATATTATAAATCTCAGAAGTTGGGCTACATGAATCTCTTCTCTGTTATGAAATCATTGACAACTCTATAAATAGGATTTTATGTGAACCACCTATATCACCTACACAAACCTGTACATATTCCAGTCACCATCCGTGGTCTGTGTTAACTTCAAGCGTACTGAGAAAAGTCACTTCCAAAACTACACAGGAAGGTAAAATGGTTTTATTGATTAAAAGTGAGAAAAATTGCTCTTGATGTCTACAGATCCAGATTTTACAAAAGTCTTCAGGAACCTCAGGTTATGAAGTTGACGTCCTTTTCTTTAAGAATAAACATTTTCAACTGAGGAAAATGTATAATTCAGTGTATACTCTAGTTTGAAAAAAATCAACAGCATAATATTAATATTTGTTTAAGAAGCAATCAATGTGTTTACAGTGAATTTTGTCTACTGGAGCGATAGCCTTATGACTTTAGTTTAAAGAGCATAACTAAGTGATTTAAGTTGAAATCCTATGAAGTTTGGGTAGTATTAGAGAATTATTATTTAAGAGAATTTTAATTCTCTCATATTTTTATATTCAATTTTTTAAACATTTAGGGCTATTTATTATTGAGAAAAGCTTTGTTCTTTAAGTCAGACAATGAAAGTACTTATGAAAGGAATCTTATATGTTAAAATTTAAAATGCAGTTAAAGTATTTGAAGATGTTTAATTAAATTTGTAAATAGGACCAGGCATTCCTCAAAGACAACAAAATGTTAACGCAAAATAAATAGAGAAAATAATAACATCTGTATGCTGAACATAAAAACTTAAAATATTTTGCTATAATTTTATACATTAAATTTTAATATTAAAAAACTAAATTTCCTAACTCTGGGAAATGAACTAGGGGTGCTGGAAGGGGAGGTGGGTGTGGGGTGGGGGTGAATGGGTGATGGGCACTGACGGGGGCACTTGACGGGATGAGCACTGGGTGTCATTCTGTATGTTGGCAAATTGAACACCAATAAAAAATAAATTTATTATTAAAAAAATAAAAATAAAAAACTAAATTTCTGAATAATAATTTAAAAATTTCATGTGTGATAAGAACATGTAACATGTAATCTCTTAAATTTTTAAGTGTGCATTATTGTTGACTGTAACTACAATGTTGTTAGCAGATCTCTGGAAGTTACTTGTCTGGCTTGACTGAGATGTTATACCTATTGGTTAGTAGCTCTGTGTTTTCTCCTTCCCCTAGCCCCTCGTGACCACCATTCCACTCTTAAATTCTATGAGTCTGACTGCAGGCATACCTTGAGATATTGTGGGTTTGGTTCCTTCTAGACCACCACAATAAGGTAAGTACTGCAATAAAATTAGTCAAAAATTTTTTTGTTTGGTTTTCAAGTGCATATGAATGTCATGTTTATAGTGTTGTCTATTAAATGTCCAACAACATTCTGTCTAAAAAAAACAATGTATTGGGCAGCCCAGGTGGGCCAGCAGTTTAGCGCCACCTCTGGCCCAGGGCATGATCCTGGAGACACGGGATCAAGTCCCACCTCGGGCTCCCTGCATGGAGCCTGCTTCTCACTCTGCCTGTGTCTCTGCCACTCTCTCTCTGTGTCTGTCATAAATAAATAAATAAAATGTTTTTTAAAAAATTAGAAAAAATAAAAAAATGTGTATGACTTAATTAAAACATTTTATTAATTACAAATGCTAACCATCCTCTGAGCTTTCAGTAAGTCAAAATCCTTTTGCAAGGGTTTCGCCTAGATGTCAAAAGCTGATGACTGATCAAGCTGCTGATTGCTGAAGATTGGAAATTTCTTAAAATAAAACAACAAAGTTTGCTCCATTGACTCTTTCTTTCATTAACAATATTTCCATAGCATGCAATCTGGTTGATAGCACTTTACTCACAGCAGACCTTTCAGAATTGGAGTCAGTCCTCTTAAAACCGGCTGCTGCTTTATCAACTAAGTTCATGTAATATTCTAAATCCTTTGTTGTCATTTCAACTTTTATCTCAGCATTTTCACCAGGAGTAGATTCCATCTCAAGAAAGTACTGTATTAAAAAAAAAAAAAAAAGTACTCTATTTGTGACATCAATAAGATGTTCATCATCTGTTCAAGTTTTATCATGAGATTTCAGGAACTCTGTCACATATTCAGGCTCCACTTCTAATTCTAATTATTTTGCTATTTCCACTGCATCTGCAGTTACTTCTTCCACTGAAGTCTTGAACCCCTCATGGTCATCCATGAGAGTTGGAATCAACTTCTTCCAATTTCCTGTTGATGTTGCTATTTTGACCTCTTCCCATGAATCTTAAATGTTCTTAATGGCATCTTGAATGGTGAGTCCTGTCCAGAGATCTTCAATTCACTTTGCCAAGAGCTATCTGAGGAATCACTATCTATGGCAGCTTGTAGACTTACAAAACAGATTTCTTAAATAATAAGAGTTGAAAGTCAAATTGACTCCTTGACCCAGGGCTGCAGATTAGATGTTATGAAAGCAGGTATAAAAACATTAATCTCCTGGTGCTTTTCTGTCAGAGCTCTTGGTGACCAGGTGCATTGTCAATGAGTAGTAATATTCTGAGAGGAATCTGTTTTTTTTTCCCTGTTCAATAGGTCTCAACATTGGATTTAAAATATTCAGCAAGCCATGCTATAAACCAATGTGCTGTCATCCAAACTTTGTTGTTCCATTTATAGAGCATAGGCAGAGTAGATTTACCATAATACTTAAGGACTCTAGGATGTCCAGAAGGGTAAATGAGCAAGTATTAGCTTCAACTTAATGTCACCAGCTCCATTAGCCCCTATCAGCCTCTCCTTTGAAGCTCTGGAGCCTGGCATTGATTTGTCCTCTCTAGCAATGAAAATCCTAGATGACATCTTTTTCCAAAAGAAGGCTGCTGCTTTATTCACATTGTAGGCCTGTTTTTTGTGTAGCCATCTGTGCTAATTACCTTAGCTGGATCTGGGTAATTTGCTGCTACTGCAACATTAGCACTTGCTGCTTCACCTTGCACTTTTATGTTATGGTGACGGCTTCTTCCCTAAAACCTCATGAACCAACCTTTGCTAGCTTCCAATTTTTTCTTCTACAAGTTCCTCACTTCTCTTAGCCTTCATAGAATTAAAGAGAGTTAGGGCCTTGCTCTGGATTAGGCACTGACTTAAGTGAATGTTGTGTCTGGTTGGATCTTCTACCCAGACCACTGACATTTTCTCTTTATCATCAATAATACAATTTTACTTTCTTATCATTCATGTGGTCTACTGGAGTAATGCTTTTAATTTTCTTCAAGAACTTTTCCTTTGTGTTCACAACTTGGCCATTTCCCCCAAGACGACTGTTTATCTCAGCTTTTGATGTGGCTTCGTCACATTCCATGTGACGCCAAGCTTAATCATTTCTAGCTTTTGATTTAAAGTGAAAGACATGTTACTCTTCATTTCCCTTGAATATTCAGAGTCCATTGTAGGGTTACTAATTGGCCTAATTTCAATATTATTGTGTCTCAAGATAGAGGGAAGTCCAAGCAGAGGGAGAGAGATGAGGGAACAGCCAATAGATGAAACAGTCAGAACACATGTTTATTGATTAGATTTGCCATCTTACATAGGCACGGTCTATAGTGCTCCAGACAATTACGTTAGTAGCATCAAAGATCACTGGTCACATATCATCATAACAAATACAGTTGATCCTTGAATAATGAGGGGTAAAGGGTACTAATCCCTTGCACAGTCAAAAATCCATATATAACTTTTGATTCCACAAAAACTTAATTCCTAATAGCTTCTTTTTTTTATTTTATGTTTTTCTAATAGCTTCTAATAACTAGAAGCCTTATCAATAACATAAACGCTTAACATATATTTTGTACATGTATTATTATTGTATTCTTACAATAAAGTAAGCTAAAGAAAATAAAGTATTAAACAAATCATAAGGAAGAGGAAATACATTAAAATACATTTATTTTATTTATAATACGGTACTGTTTTGTAAAAGAAATCTGTGTATAAGTGGGTTTATGAAGCTTAAACCATGTTGTTGAAAGGTCAACTATATAATAATAATGAAAATGTTTGAAGTTTCCGGGAGTTATCAAAATGTGACACAAAGACGTAGAGAGAAAATGCTGCTGGAGAAATGGTAGACCTGCTTGACTGAGCCTTGCCAGAAACTTTCAATCTGTAAAAAAATGCCACATCTGCAAAGTACAAAAGTGAAACACAGTAAGATAAGGTATCCCTGTAGTGAGTTTGGCATTATCAAACCCACCTCATGGCAAAAGTTTTAAAGTAATAATTACAAGGTCTATGTTTATATATTTATATGTGTATATTGTAGATGTGTAGTGTTTTCTACTCCTGGATGGTACTGCTAAAAATGAATTCATAGAAGAGCTGTATTTACTTGGCTTTGAATTAAGCACTTACACATTAAGCTTTTCTAAACCTCAGAAATATAAGGAAACTAAGTCAAATAATTTTCAAGTCCACATGATCTAGGGTAATTTGCAGTAAATATAAGCTACTATAACTTTGTCAGTTTAATTAATTATAGCCATATATTTAGAGTTATCAAATTGATTATAATGTGGACATACACATGCACATTGTATTATACTTGTGTTTATACATCAAATATTTAACCTTATGTCTGTTGCAAAATTTGTCAGCAAAAATAACTTAGAATATGGTTGCTTTTCTAATGTCTCATGAAGTTTTTGTGGGTAATTGAAACATAATGACTGAGAGCAAAGTAATAGGTTGTGACATGAGTTTTTAGGTGAACGTTTTAGCAAAAACTATGTTTTATAGTATATGTGCTTAAAAATAATTTCCAGAATCTTTTTGGTAATCTGAAACTTTAAGTTTTGCTAAGTTAAGTTAAATAATAGACATTTACTGAATACCTAGATCATTTTTAAATAAAATAATGAAAGATTAATTACTGAACATAAATTTATCTACTTTGGGCACCCATATTACAGAAAAACTACAAGATAAGTTTGAATCTGTTAATAAACATATCTTGCCTTTTATTAGAAAACTGTCGTATGAGGAAGTTTCTATGAATTATAAAATATATTCATAAATTTGTTGGTTTTACAGATAGTTCACAACCACTTACATTTAGTTTTCACTAAAAACTACATTTTGTAATGGTTAAGAATTCAAATTGTTAGAACTTATAAAACTCAACACCCAAATAACAAATCATGCAATTTAAAAATAGGCCAAAAACATCGGCAGAAGACATGAACAGAAATTTCTCGTTGTCAACATCCAGATCACGAAGAGACACACATGAAAAGATGTTCAATGTCACTCCTCATCAGAGAAACTTATCAAAACTACAATGAGATGCCGCCTCACACCTGTCAGAATGGCTAAAATCAACAATACAAGAAACAACAGGTATTGCTGAGGATTTGGAGAAAAAGGAACACTGTGCACTGCTGGTGGGGATGCAAACTAATGCAGACAATGTGGAACTTAGTATGGAGTTTCCTCAAAAAGGTGAAAATAGAACTACTCTATGATCTAGCAATTGCACTACTGAGCATTTACCCAAAGAATACACAGATATTAATTCAAAGGGACACATGCACACCTATTGTTAAGGAAGCACTATTTACAATGGCCAAGTTACAGAAGCAGCCCAAGGGTCCATGGATTGACAAATGGAAAAATATGTGGCGTGTGAATGAATATCATTCAGTCATTAAAAAGAATAAAATCTTGCCATTGGCAATGACCTGAATAGAGAGTATAATGCTAAGCAAAGTAAGTCAGTCAGAGAAAGACAAATACCATATAATTTCACTCATTAAACAAATAAGCAAAGGCAAAAAAGAGAAACAGACTCTTCATTATAGAGAACAAACTTTTAGTTACCAGAGAGGAGGTGGGTAAGGGGATGGGTGAAACAGGTGATGGGTCTTAAGAAGGGCTTTTGTTGTGATGAGCACCTGGTGGTTAAAAGAAAAAAAAAAAAAGAATTCTAGTTGTTACATGTGGTTAAAGCTACTAAAAATAGTATTAGTAACATCTAAGTTTGACTTCATGGAAATAAAGCCCCTTGGAAATATCAACCTGGTACTTTGTTTACAGGGTACCCAGCAGCCTTTATCAGAACTAAAACAGCACCTTTTTTTTCCCCCAAGCCCTGTAAACTGAATATGAACAACTTGATAGAAATTTCAGAGAAATCACCATAATTGCTCATGTATGGATAACCTTCATGCTAGTAACTGTGTGGCCACT
The DNA here is from genome assembly GCF_048164855.1 of Canis lupus baileyi. NCBI lineage: Eukaryota > Metazoa > Chordata > Mammalia > Carnivora > Canidae > Canis > Canis lupus. Next base: position 26,366,499 of record NC_132873.1, on the reverse strand, counting down.
CAGAAAAATCACCTGAGATATTCAGACTGAAAACTAGGAAACTCTTAACAGATTGCCACCCTTGTCTGTTTTCACTCCACCTAAAGATGCTTTGAGCCAGATATCTAAAAATATCAACCGGCTGCCTTTAGAACTCAGAAACTAGGTTTATAATTTGCTCCAATCACAAACCTTTATTTCCGCAGAAAAACCGTATTAAATACCTGATTGTATGCATAATATAGTCCTATCCCTGGGAGCCTACATCACTGCTTCCTGAAATACCTTTAACTGGGCCCCCTTATTACTGGGCTCAGAGACCTGTTCAATGAAATCAACAATCCACCAATTGGATATCTGGACTATAAATCTTCTTGGAGAAGTTTCAAAGTTGGGACCGTAAGAGAACAAGCTTTGCCATTCCAAAATGTGCCTAATTGGCGCGTGGACTTTTTAGGCTGATTATTTTTAAGAAGCAGTATTTTTCTTTTGCCTCACCCCTAACTGCCTAAAATAATTTAGATAGAGGATCTATTCCAGGAAGTCAGCTATCACCATAAATAATTATAGTATAATATGAACCAAGTAAGGCAGAAAAGGAGGAACCTAACAATGCCTGTTTAAGTTCATTCTTCCTACAAACTGTCTTCCTTCCCTTTGGGGCTCTAGATCCTTACCACATCCTCATTAATCAAGAATGGCAAATATAACCCCATTTTGCCAAACTGTTTTTGAGATCGCTCATGTTTATAAGGATTCCCTGTATGTATGTAATTACATTTTATTTTCTCCTGTTAATCTGCCTCATATCAAATTAATTCTTAGACCAGCCAGAAGAATTTTGAAAAGTAAAGTGAAATCTTTCCTCCCCAACAATACTCTTCAGTGCTTAGTTCCTAAAAACAGGAGCACTGAGAGGAGAGAATAAGAAACTACTAAAGTCAAATGCTGATAAAGAGTGAATTTTGCATAATATAAATTAAGGTATTCCCTCCATTACAGAAAAGAACTAAGCAGATGAAAGCCAATGTTTCTCACTATGCTTTCTTACTTATCTCACTGACATTAGAGAAAATTGGTATACTATTCATTTCATGTCACCAACTGGAGTATATGTTTTGACCCTATAGTTAAAAATGTTAAATCAAATGAGTTTATATAAATGATTAGCCTGGTGTCTGTGTTTGTGTGTATGTATATTTATTTTAATTTGATCAAATTAATAACTATTCATTTTCCCAATGTTCTGAGAGATTAGAATCAGTCATATAGTAGGTACTTAATTAATACTTATGAATATAATTAAAGATAAGAAAATAATAATTTAAATAAAAATATAATCAGTGTGATGAATATAGTGATATAATATGTATATTTATGTGAAGATTATTTAAATATGTATCTTCCCAGAGGGAAATATAGATTAATTAAATATAAACATACATTTCAGACTTAGATTGGTGCTAAAAATACGCTTGAGAATATATATGAGAAGGAAAATACAGGTAAAAAATGTGTTGTTTTGTTTTACTTGGTCATTTTTTCATATCCTGCAGGCCTACTTTACTTTTAAATTATATTTTACATTATTAAAGTTCATATACAGGAATTTATTTTATTAACAACTATTATATAAAAATGTTGCAGTTCAATGCTGTTCAAGACCACATGGATATGAATTTGACTTTTTAAAATATGTTCTTTTAAAACCTGCTAAAAAACAATGACCTTCTGTTTCATCCCTATATTACCTTTCAGGATGTGTTTCCTATTAATCTGTATCCAATTAACACTTTGCACTAATTCCTCAGGCATTCATGAGCAGGGAATTATAAGGGTTAATTCCCCTGAAAGTCAGAGAGAAACCGTCATTGTTGGGGATTGCTAGCACTTTAATTTTTCTTTAAATGTTAAATAGGTTTTAAAGAAGCATTTATAAATAGGTAGGATGGGAAATAAACCCTTTAATATGGATAATGGATAATGAAGAACAAAGACTGGCAACTAAAACTTGCTGCCTAGAGAACTGCCTTGAGCAACCATATAATTCATCATCTACACTGATCATTTTGAAAGAGTGCTATTAATTACAAGGAATCCACATGTGTGACCTGTGTCTGTGCCAGGCAAAAAGGATGCGTGATCATCTTAGTACCGCCTAGCTGGGAGTTTTCAATGTCCATCAATACAAAGGTAACAACTGAGCGGTTATGGCTATTTCTCAGAGGCAAGAAACAACAGGGGTGTCAGCTGTTTCTACACTCAAAATGCTCTTTAAAATGTTGAATTTAAATTTTAAATGATAATGAAAAATAGATGTTTGAAAATCGCTAGACAATTTGTATGATTAATATCTTATTGCCTTTAAAAAGGACATTTCCTTTCATACATATACATTTAATATACATATATATATATGTCTATACATGTATATATATTAAAGCCAGAAAGAAAGAAGTCTGAGAAATAAAATAAGCTTTTAATAACTTCCTTCAGAGTAAGAAATATTCTATATATGTACTTACAAAAAGGAAATAAAGTTCATTATAATATTATCTACATTATAGAAGTTATTCCATGTTTCTTAATCCTATTAAAATAGCTTTAAAGGAAAAATAAATATTTAATAAAACAAAATAGCTTTAAAGAATGAAATATAGGAGATAAACCTTCATCATAATTTTAGCATGTGACACAAAATAATATATATATTTTATGTATATATTATATATATACAAAATATAATTTTTGTCTTTGGAATTCTGCTAGAAATATCTCTTTTTTAAGAAAAATGTTTCAAAATTTAAATATATTCTAAGCATCTTTAATTAGTTATTATATGTACCCTACTTTTTCATATTATTGCTCTTTAAATAAGCAAAATATTAGTCCTGTAAAATGGTCTGTCTGCAAGTATTTACCATTAGATTCAATAATCCTGAAAATAGGTTGGGATTTTGGCATGAAGTTCATGTCACACTCAAAATAATTGATGATAATTTAATGAAGGGACTATTTTCAAAGGTGTGTCCAACGACCAAAAAGAACAAGTAAGCTTACCACCCCTGTAACTGATCTGACAAGGAGAGGACGTGACTACTGGCACCCAAGGGTGACCAATTTACCATTAGTGTTACTCCTCCAATCTCTCACTGACCGAGGCTATAAGACTACAGAGTACCTAGAGATTCCTTAGTGGATTACCCCGGATTCTTGAGATCTCTTATACATAGAATCTAAGGAAAACAAACTTAGAGAAATAGTAGAATGGTGGTTGCCAGGGCTGAGAGGTGGAAGGAAATGGGGAGATAGGAGCTAAAGGGTACAGACCTCCAGTTAGAAGAGAAATCATTTCTGGGGATCTAATGTATGGTATGGCGATTATAGTAAACAATACCGTATGATGTTCTTGAAAGTTGTTAAGGAGATCTTAAATGTTCTTAACACCCCCACACACACACACATACAAGATAAGTATGTGAGGTGATGAAGGTCACTAACCCTATTGTAGTGATGGTTTTGCACTGTACAAATATACCTAATTGTTCCATTGTGCATCTTAAGGTCACACAATGTTAAATTTCAATTCTATCTCAATAAAGCTGGAGGGGGGTACTCCTGGTAGTTATTCTGTAGCAATAATTGATATATACTACAATATTGGTCAATACTATATCCTCCTTCTTCCAGAGGATCATAAAGGGTAAGGCAGGGTCCCATACTTTTCCATTTTTCTGTCTTGAAATCTTAATAATTTTAACTTTGATCTATAATATATAAAATATAAATAATTTTAACTTTAATTTTGTATGAGAAGTCTGATGGGACATTGGAGTATGTATATGAACATAGGAGATACCTGTGATATGCATTTTCACCAGTTTCTTATGTCTTAGCTTGCATATAGTATTTCAATACTGCATGAGCACAGAAAGCTGTGAGACCCATTATGTGAGGGAGTCCAGCGAGCAAAGCAAATAGGACAGTGCACTGTCTCTACAACTGGGCAAGAGGAAGCCCTGACAACTTGCCACATTCTGCACTGAAACAGAGTTGGCTTCCAATGCAGAAAGAAGGTAATGGAGTTATAAGAAACCAAAAGACCAAGGAACCCTATCAGATCCTTTCTCACCCGTGCTACTCCCAAGGTGTTCCCTACGCATTTATTCTGGAAATGGTGACAGAGTGAAAGAAAGAAATGATGGCAGAGTAAAAGAAAGAAACCTTTCTATCTTTATTTCTGTTTGCCCAAAAATCAGTTTTTCTTTACTCATTAGTAAGTCAAAGGTAGAGTGTTGATAGAATGTGCACAGATCAAAACGTAAAACAAAAGCAATTAAATTAGTTTTATGCAGCATTTCTACTCCTCTGGTCAGAACAAAATACGTATTGAGGCACAAGCTATGAAAAATGAATTGTGTGCTTTTTGTGATTCTGAGCATGAGTTCAATGTTTTTATATTTGCATCCAAAACTGTCATTACACAACATAAAAATCAACATTAAAATCCATTTGCTAACAATTTATTTTGGTTTTAAACCTAAGATGATATTAAATAGCAAATAAAAACCTATAACAAGTTGACAGATACTGGGAAAGAAAAAAATACTTTATATATTAGTACTATTAAATGTACTTTTTTCCTGTTTTTTGAACATTTTCATTTTGTTTTGGGGCCTGCAAATAAGAACTCCTTTTTCTTATTGAAATGGGAAAATGAATTCTATTGCAATCTTTCTCCTGCATATCTCCAACCTGCTAAAGAGCTTTGCAGGAATCCCAATGTTTTCTCTTTTCAAAATATATTTTGGGGGATCCTGGGTGGCTCAGTGGTTTAGTGTCTGCCTTCGGCCCAGGGTGTGACCCTGGGGTCCCGGGATTGAGTCCCACATCAGGCTCCCTGCATGGGGTCTGCTTCTCCCTTTGCCTGTGTCTCTGACCCCCACCCCCTCTCTCTGTGTCTCTCATGAATAAATAAATAAAATTTTAAAAAATATATATATATAATATATATATGTTTACACACGCACACATATATCTTATTGAAATTTGTGCAGGATATGGTTGAAAAGTATATGATTATACTGCACATAAACATGAGTTCCAACACTCCCAAATTCCTAGATTTTGGATTTCTTCAACAACATTTCAAGGAAATCCAGGTTTTGCAAATTCACTGACTATGTAACCTTAAGCAAAGGCTTCAGTAAACTAACACAACTGACTAATCACACCCTTCAGTTATGACCAAACCAACACATTTGAAACCTGAATTCCGGGTGTGCGACATCCATTAATAAATTCAGTTTAATCAAGCTTCACATTTCCTTCTCTCTTAGACTACAATGCTTCCACGTTACACTTAGATGCTCCTCATTCCTGCTAATACAGATTAGCCACTCTCCCCAAGTCTTACCTGAATCCTCCCTGGAGAGACTTACACTGGGGTTGATGTTTTGAGATTAATCTCTCTTTATGGGTTTAAACTCTAGAGGAATAGGAGGTGGGCTTAGGCAGTGGTAACCCTGAGGATACAGACATCTCCTTGTAAGGCAAATCATAATCACAAAAGTCTTTTAGACGGAGGAAGGTTGAGTCCTTCAGTAGGAAGGGAAGCTGATTTGGTCAGAGACCTTCAGGTAGATTTATAAGTTCACATTTCTACCTTTGTTTCTGTTTGCCCAAGTACCCTTCCCCCAAGTCTCAGGTTTTCACTCCTTCCCTACATCTTCCCTTAGCTTAGTATAAGAAATAAAGCAGCAATACAGACTTGTTTAGTACGATGCTACTCAAAGAGACACTGGCCTTGATTCTGAAATATCCTGCCTGCAATTCTAAAAGACAAGAGATTCCATCACGCCTGGCATAGACGCTTTCTGATTTCATATCAGTCAGGATTTTAGGGCCTCAATTCGACCTTTTACTCGTGTATACTTTCAAGGGTCTTTGAAACTAGCCTCAAAAATCACCACCTTTGCAATCATGGACTGTCATGCCCCCTCCTGTCAAAGATTACCAGTGGCCCAGCTCCCTTTACTAGCAAGTGACACACATGCACCTCAACTATGTTAACAACTGAATGTCAAAATTCCATTTTGAAAGTCTGACCATTCCAAATATCAGTGAAATTTTCAGAATGATAAAAATAGCATACTCTGTATAGATTACATGTACACTATGTAAATTACAAGCGGATAAAGAAGAAAATAGAACTAAAATATTGCATTATTTCAAAAGAAGACAAGAAGGGGTAAATAAATTTATAGGAAGAGATGCAACAATAAAAAAAATAATTATCAGGTTCTAGAGTTCAACCGAATATTTTATTAATTATGTAAAAACAAAGGGATAAAACACTCCAATTGAAAGTCATAGTTGTAAAAAAAATTAACAACAAAAACAAGATGTTTCAAATAATGAGCCACAGTAATTTTCTTTTATAATCTAAGATTATTTTCACTAAAAATTTAACATTGATAAACAAAAATCCTGTTGAAATATTAAGGTCTATGAATTCATAAATATAGGTAATTACTACGAAATATTTAAAATATTTTACATCATTATGCTGTAATATGCAAATGAGTGTTTAATTTACCAATTTTTAACTCTATAAAGTATATTCAAATAGGTTACTTACTATAGTAACCATGTGGGAGAAAATCTTAATCAAGCTTTACAAGTAATTCAGTTAGTATTATTGTCATTTTAACTTTTCTAAGAATGTTGAGTGATAAAAGCAATTTGAAGTATAGTGATATTTTCAATAATGGCAGTTACTATCATTCTAACAGAGCTTTAAGGATAGCTTTATACAAAATGATTAAAATCATATTTTATAGTGAAAGGTAAATAGATGAAAATGGTGTAATTAAACAAATGGCTATGAATTAAGTAATTTTATTTATTTATTTTTAAAATATTTTATTTATTCATCAGAGACATAGAGAGGGAGAGAGGCAGAGACACAGGCAGAGGGAGAAGCAGGCTCCATGCAGGGAGCCCAATGTGGGACTCGATCCTGGGTCTCCAGGATCATGCCCTGGGCTGAAGGCAGATGCCCAACCTGCTGAGCCACCCAGGTGTCCCTGAATTAAGTAATTTTAAAAGATAAAATCATACGTAAACCAGTTGAAAAGTCACTGCTAAACCACTTCATTTGAAAAGACATTGTTGACAGCTTAAGAATATTAGAGATCTGATATTAGAAGGCTCCTTGATCAGAAAAGCAAAAAAAAAAAAAAAAGTTATAGAGAAAAGTTATTTTTAAATACATGTATTTAACAACGTGTATTTTCCAAGGGAACACACAGAAAACAGCTAGATATTTCTTAAATATTACATAATTGGTTTCTAATCTTTATCAGTGATCTTTGACTACAGAATGTCCATCAGGAAACAAAACCGTTCTCTGATGAAAATGTAAGGCAAAAGGTAGAAGACTATAAAGTTTGGAGAACACGAGACGCAAAAACAGAACCTTCGCTTCTTTTCTAAATTGCCTTGTATATGAGATGTTATTTCTCATCACCATTTAAAGTAATGTAGGAAAAATATATAGATCTAAGTGAGAAATCAAAACTATGCAACAATTACATTTTACTGACCCCTATGTTGAGTCTCAATATTTACCTTGGATAAGATCTCTCAGGTTACTCCATGCGTCTCTCCCTGCATTCGATAGCCCTCTTCCACGGAGGTAAGCCCTATTTCTTCCATTATGCACTAAGACTGGAACACAGTTGGATTATGGACTCAACAGTGGGAAACAATGACAGGCAACATTAGCTCAGAGGGTGATATGCTAGACTGAATACCTCCCTCTTCCTCATGTCACTGAATGTCCTGCAATTGGGATTCTTAACCTGGGTTTTAGCCCAGATGTAGTGGGCATCCCACCGAACCCATCCTCCGGTGAACACTACCTCACACTTTCCAATCCCTTGGTTTCTGTAACATTATCTGATTACTGGATCTCTTACAATCCTTAAGCCTCTTGAAATGAAAAGACTGTCCACTCCATCTCTCATCTTCCTTTCCTTCTAATTTTTCAATACACATGTATTAAGCACACGTTTATGCCACAAGGAATGTTCTAGTCATTGCACCAAAGCATTTTGCTTAAATCATCTCGTTACATCCTCATGGCAGTTATAGGAATTGATATGATTAACATACCCATTTCACAGAGAGAGAACATGAGACCTTGAAGCAATTTAGGAAGTTTACCCAAAGTCACAGAAAGAGCTTACTTAATACTAAAAAAAAGTTCAAGAAAAGATGGATGGAGTTCATTTTCTGATTAAGCTTTCTCTGCCTCTTCTCTGAGAAAAAATTATGATTTCACAACTTTCTTGTACATCTGTGGATTTATCTGTTCGAAATTCTATTCCGTGTTTTCATTGGTGTTGATGAGAAGAAACAGGGGATAAGATCTGTCAGTAAAAACCCAGTGGGATTTTCAGTTAAAGCCTGCCTGACATTCAAAAGCAGCAAAGGTTACCAATTGCCTCTCCTATCATAATTCACACTGAGATACTTACTACTAGCCTTGCCCAAGCCTGAACTCTAGGGGATTTACAGTTCATAGGAAAATATTCTCTCCTAATGATTCATGTTTCAAATTGAGTAGAAAAAAATTATGTTGAGGGAATTAATGCAAACCACATTGTACAGTTTTAGAAAGAAGATTCACAAGGAACTAACAACAACAAAAGGCTAACTTTCTCAGTAATCTGAGCACAGCTTTTGTTTTAAAAATGCTTAATAAAAGATTAACATACTAGAGCTAATAAATTCTATGAATATTATTTACTGTGAACCTCTAAAGAGTCAGTAGCATTTGCTTAAAAGATGCTTAAAAGAGGACAAGAGAATTTATTTTTAATATAAACAAATTACTGTGAAGAACCAGTATTTTTAGTACAGAAAAAATAGAAAAATTATGTAAAAATATTGTAGGAATTTTGAATATGAATTATCAGTGTCAAATCAAAATGTAAATTTGTATATTTATATATATTTCTGGCTCAGTCTCCTAAGGGATTCTAGAAGCAATAATGCTTTAGTAACAGTGTATATTTCTAGTTCCCATATTTGGGCTTCTAATTACCATTTTACCTAAAGATAATAGGGCTCTTTGCAGGAATGTCTGATTCTAGGTAGGGAGGAGGCAAGGTATAATATGAGTCATCCTGTTGTACAAGAAAATAAGGAAACAAATTTCAATTGTAGCAAAAGGACAGAGAAGCCAGATTAAAGTTGGGTAAACAGACAAAAGTGAGTTAAGTTGAATTAGCACGTATAAGAAGGACTGTTATTGACAGAATGCTTCATATGTAAAATTCCATTACTCTATAAAAATATTCAAAATAGTAAAAGCAAAAAAAAATAAAAATAAAAAGCCTATTTGCCACAATACTTACTCTCAAAATTGATGGTTACAAGGAAAGAATCATGCATTCACCTTGTTTTACAGTAGAAAATGTATAGTCCTACTTAATCAGAGAAATATTTTTTTTAGCAGAAGAATAACAACAATTAAATTTAGAAAGAATGATAGTATTAGGAAATCACCATTTTGTAATCCCAAAGAAATAACTGATTTGACAATAACCATCATTGGTCCTAAACCAGAAGCTAAAAGACTGATGAGATACCTTGTATTTCTGTTGTACCAAAGCATCACTCCATAGATTATTTGTTCGTGATGAATTTTCACTGCGTTGCATCAGTGATCAGTCTTAGGATCATTCAACTAGGTATCACATACCTTGGGACATCTCCCTGCACGAAGTTCACAGGACCAACTCTGAAGTATGTTTCCAAGACATATTTAACCTGAATCTATTTAATGTCTTAGATTCATCTTTCTAGTTATAGTAATTCCAGTAATGAATGAAAAATTCATGTTAAAACTGCTCAAACTAGAAGGTAGGACATTCTAGGAGCTCTTTGACAAGTCAGTGCCATAGAGGAAATAAAGGGTGTGTGTGTGTGTGTGTGTGTGTGTGTGAGAGAGAGAGAGAGAGAGAGAGAGTGTGTTTGGCCATGAGGGTTTGTTATATAGCTGTGACGTAAAAGACATACCAACCAAGTGAAATACATGATTCTTGATGAATATTGATCAAGTGAAACCAGCATAAAAGATATTTGGTGAACTGGGTAAATAAATGTGACTAGGGCCAGATTCTGAATAAGTAATTATTTATTTTGCCAGGTCTGATGACATAGTGGTTATGTTAGGAAAATGGTCTTATTTTGTACAGATGCCAACTGAATTATTTATGTCTGATCTGGTATGTTTTACAGTTTTAGCCTATTTAAAATACTTTAGTAAGAGCATACATATGGATCAAATGGAGAAAAACTAATTATTAACAGTGTGAAATCTTTTTTTTTTTTAACAGTGTGAAATCTTATTGAGAGGATATGGTTTGGTTTTCTATAAAATAGAAAATAGAAAAGTTCTATAAACTTTTTCTATAAAAATATTTATTTTCTATAAAATATAAAATATAAAATATTTTATTTTCTATAAAATAGAAAAGTATAAAATACTTTATTTTAGTAAGAGCATAAATAGATGGATCAAATGTAGAAAAATTAATTAACAGTGTGAAATCTTATTGAGAGGATATGGTTTGCTTTTCTATACTTCCTAAATGTACATTACAAAAAAGAAAAAAAAACTCATTAGCCACACAAAATTTGCAGTGTAGTCAAGTTGGCAGTTATTTATGCTTCAATAAATAAGTGAAATTGAAGTCTGGTCACTCATTATATTTATATGTCATAGTCTAAGATCAAGCTCACCCTAAACCACACCAATAAAACCAAATTTGTGGAAATTAGTACCTAAGGGAAAACCCAGAAACCTTGCTGATTCTTTTAAGGTATCCTACTCACAACTTAACTACTAGGAAAAAGCAAGGATTTTTGTTAACCTGCTAATTACCTGTTTCTGAGTGTAAGGGTATAATGTCTTTTTTTTTTTTTTTTCTGGCTTCCTGAGTAGCCACAGATCATTCATGGATCACTTTAATACTTTGTCACCTTGAAAGGCTCATATCCGGACCTTGAAGAAGGAAGCTTGTGAAATAGAGAAGGACATTATGAGATAGAATACGGACTCTAAGCAGAAATGTTAGAATCCCTATCTGTTATTGATGCCTCTCTAAGAATAGTTGTGCATCTGTAAAGAGGACCCAGCTTGAGTGTGTACCGTGGAAGAGAACGTGCCAAATGGAAAAGTAGCATAAGGGTGCGTGGTAGGAGCAAAACAAAACCAAAACCGAATCTTCCCTGTGACACAGTCCTGCTACAGCCAGCTCTTTATGTCATTCCTATATACAGTTCAAAACATTCCAGGATGTTTCCTAAGAACAGTATTTTGTTTTTGAAAGATAACGAATGCGGAAATTCTAGTATTTTTCTTGACCCTTAATTGGCTTTACTTTACTTGTATCTTATAGTTTCCTGGGTCTGAATATATATCGCATTTTGAAAAACCTTGATCTCTGAGGAGGAAAAAAGAAAATGAGTTCTGGCGTGACATCAAAACTGATGGCTCCAAATTCAGAATTATTCAGCTCAATATATTATTTCTTGTCAAAAAATACTTGAAGGCTTAGAAAACACCTCCAATTTGCTTTTTAATTCTCTAATACCACCTTCACCCTGTCTGTGTCACATATACTCCTGGAAATGATTCCTCAGGGAATGTGACAATCTTAACAGGTAAATGTATAATTATAACCAGTGTAAAAAGCAGATTTTCTAAATGCTCATAAATTGATTTATTTTTAATGTCAGAGCTGAGGCCCTAGCAGCTCTGTAGAATTTACAGATTTAAGTGTTAAAGAGTGTTGACATTTTCTAGCGCTCGCCAGTATTTTTATTCATTCATCCTGAGTGATTATAGAATCTTATAAAAATTCATATACATTCTTTGCTGGGCAAAATGTAAACAACCTTCTCTTATTTTGTCTAGTATCTTCAATAATGATAGCTTTATTTGATAAAGTTGATTTTACAGGAAGATATTCACATGTTAGAATGCATTTGTATTTATGAAATGAATCTATACTATTTTATAACTTAGCCATCTAGTTGGTCTAAAACCAATTTAAAAATATCAACTACTTCACTTTAACTTTCTTACCATGCACCTACTATGCTCTAAGAACTGAGAGTCACTGCAGCTGATGCAAGAGTGGTGCCCTGCACAGGATTTGAGGGCTAAGATTAACTTTGAGGGACTCAAGCAGAGATTCCCCTGTATTTCCAAGGTTTCAGTTCATTTTTAAGAAGGCTTAGGAGATAACATAATAAGGGCCAAGAACTTCTGCTTTCAAAATCTTGGCAATACTACTAAGGGATATAACCTCATACTTCATCAAAGAGGAAGGTTCCCTGGACTCTTGTAAAGAATTAGGCAGGTTTGTAATGCTGGGTAATTATGGGTACATAGATCCAATAAAATTTCTCATCCTCTAACAATATGTATGCTCCTGGTTATTGAGATTAAAAAGAAGGTTTAGCTGATAGAAACGCACACTCTAAAGTGAAAAAATTGATAGAGAAATATAAAAGATATAAAACTGAGAAAATAAATGTAAACCCAGAACAAGATAGGTCAACAAATATCTGAGAGTCTAAGTGTTAGATGCGTGCCATGATAAAACAAACCCTACAAGGCGGATCTTATTGCTTGGGGGGGAAAGACAGGTGAAAATGTAATTTCAAAGAATGTATAAAATGAAACAATATAGCTAAAAATCATAATTATAGAAATTAAAAGGGGGGGGTGTCTAAACATTTCTGGGAGAAAGGAAGTGAGGAAAAAGCTGGTTCTTAGATGGCAGGTAGAGATGATTCATGTTTACAAAGGATGGAAAGGAAATCCAAGAAGAATTATTGTTACCAAGGTCAGGGGCACCAAAGAATATAATGTTTTTTTCTGGAAACAACCAATTATTTGGACTGAAGAAATATAAATTATACTGGGGAAAATGGTAGTAAAAAGACTTAGGATATTGACTACATTTCTGCTCTTGAAAGGCATGGTTATTTTAGGAAATTTAAACTGTCCTCTATGAAATAAGGAGTTTTTAAAGGACTATAGACAATTGGTCACTCTGCCAAAAGTTGGAGAATATAAACTTCAGAGGAGAAAATTGGATTCATGAAGAATAATTAATAATTATTATACTGAAGGCAAGAGTTAACAATGTCTAAATTAGAGTACTGAGGGCAGAACGAGTTTTAAGAGGCTTCGTGTGTATGTGTCTCTGTGTGTTCATGGAAAATATATAACAGATTATCTTCATAGGTGGAGATACATACATGTGTATATAAATTTAGGAGAAATTCACATAATGTACAATTAGCTACTTTAAAGGGTACAAATTAATGATATTTAGTGTATTCAAAATGCCAATCACCAGCTCTAAATTTTATGCCATAAAAACACCTTGTATGGTTAAGTAATCACTTCTCATTCTCCTCTTCTCCCATCCCCTGGCAACCTACAAGCCAACAGACACATGGAAAGATGCTCAACACCATTCATCATTGGGGAAATACAAATCAAAACCTTGACAGGATATCACTTCACATATGTTAGAACGACCAAAATAACAACACAGGAAACAACAGATGTAGGTGACAATGTAGAGAAAGGGGAACCCTCTTACACTGTTGGTGGTGATGCAAACTGGTGCAGCTATTGTGGAAAACAGTATGGAGGTTCCTCCAAAAGTTAAAAATAGAGCTACCCTATGACCCAGCAATTGCACTACTGGGTATTTACCTAAAGGATACAAAAATACCTATTTAAAGGGGCACATGACCCTGATGTTATAGCAGCACTATCAACAATAGCCAAAATTATGGAAAGAGCCCAAAGGTCCAACAACTGATGAGAAGAAGAAGAAGAAGAAGACGACGACGGAGGAGGAGGAGAAGAAGGAGAAGAAGGAGAAGAAGGAGAAGAAAAAGAAGAAGAAGAAGAAGAAGAAGAAGAAGAAGAAGAAGAAGAAGAAGAAGAAGAAAGAAGAAGAAGGAAGAAGAAGAAGGAAGAAGAAGAAGAAGAAGAAGAAGAAGAAGAAGAAGAAGAAGAAGAAGAAGAAGAAAGAAGAAGAAGGAAGAAGGAAGAAGAAAGAAGAAGAAGAAGAAGAAGAAGAAGAAAGAAGAAGAAGAAGAAGAAGAAGAAGAAGAAGGTCATACGCAAAAACACACACACACACTGGAATATACTTGGCCATCAAAAAGAATAAAATCTTGTCATTTGCAATAAAATGGATGGAGCCAGAGTTTATTGTGCTAAGCAAAATAAGTCAGAAAAAAAACAACAAATGGAATTTAAGAAACAAAACATGAATGTGAGGGAAGGGGAGAAAAGGAGTGGGGGGGAAGTGAACCATAAGAGACTCTTACCTACAGAAAACAAAGTAAGGGTTTCTGGAGGGGCAGCGAGAGGGGCATGGGCTAAATGGGTGACAGATGTCAAGGAAGGCACTCGTGATGAGCACCAGGTGTCATATATGTAAGTAGTGAATCACTAAATTCTACTCCTGAAACCAACATTACGCTGTATATTAACAATCTAGAACTTAAATAACATCTTAATTAAACCAAAATTGCTACAGAATAATTGTTCTAACAAATGAGTCAGTTTTGAGCCTAAATAGATATTTGTAGCCTTAGAGAGACCACAAGGCTGGTGAAGGGTCCCTCCTGTGAACACAGCGTTTGGCCCAGAGGATGCCTTGCACCCCGCCCAGCCTCAGGGGATAGGCTTGGCTGCAAAGTGATTCTTACGGGGGCAGAAGTTGAGGAATTCATGAGCTCTGAGGACCACTTCATAAGTGGTATGAGCCAACCTTCTCATGGACAAGTCTAAGAGGAGGGACCGACTGCCAGCACTCGGAGAACTGCCCAGATCCTGAGATCTGGCATGACTGGGATTGTTGGAAGTGTAATCCTGGCTGCAGGGCCCAGGGCCCGAATCCACCATCCTCTCAGCTGCCCCGGATGCCCAGCAAGCCAAACACATCCTTTCCCTGACCCTCCATCCATCTTTCACTTACTTCACATCCCTGAAATCACAAAGAGCACCTGTGGGCCTGAACTGTTCTGTGTTTTTTGTTTGTTTGTTTGTTTGTTTTTCTGTTTTGTTATTCTTTTTTTATTTAGGAAAAAAAATAAAATGTATTGAATACTTTATATAAATGTAATTCTCAGAATAGTAGAAACATTAACTCAAGTCACAATGAGAAAAATCAAGGCCCAAAGTCACAGAGCTGGTAAAAGGGATTAAATATAAACTTAGTTCTGCCCAATTCAAACTATTGCACCATGTGGAACATTTGATTTTGCCTTTGCTTAACTCTGTCAACTTTGTTTTATTCCATGAATATATGCCCTTGGCCTCAGGTGGCTATGTGTACATGATTCAACACAACACAGATGAGGGGAGGAGAGGCCTCGATGTATGTATGATGAGGAAGATGTTAGTGAGAACTTGAGAATTAACTGAAATCTGTGTTATCAAGGATATACTTTAAACTATGTACAGTGAAGAGACATTAAAACGTTTATACAGAGGAATGACATAATAGACTTGAATTTTTAAAAATCACTCCAGTAGCAGATTGAAGAAACAGTATTAAATGAGGGCAAAACTGGCAGAAAAAGACCAGATAGGAGGCTCTTATTTTCAGGAGGTGGGAGAAGGATGTTGGCATGAAGTAGATACCAGTAGTGTCAATGCATGTTTCTGAGAGGCTGAACTTATAGGTGTGATGGATAAAGGAGCAAAGAGCAACAAGAATGACAGCCAGAAATTTTACTTGGTTCATTCAGGAGACAAAGTCGTTCATTTGACTGAAATACAGCAGGAAGAGAATTATGTTCATGTTTTGTCTAAAGCCTGGGAAAAGACATAGTTTGTTTCTTGAATTTAGGCAGACTGTAGCATTGGATCTGAATCTTGGCTTGAGGAACCTAGAAAGCAAGCAAAGCCCTCACCGCCCTGATGGAAGCCAGAAAAGCATGGCAGCAGCTGCACAGTGTCTCACGAATTATAAGGTCAAGGGACAGGGAGTGTTATCAGAGAGGAGAAGTGGGCCAGCTGGGATAGAAAAGGAGAGTGGGATAGCCCTGGGACACCTACCAGGAAGACCTACAAGGTGAGGACAGAGAGCATGGACAGCCTTGAGAGATTCCCAGGACAGAGACAAGGTTCTCTCTGGTAAAGGGCGGGAGTGCTGGTGAGTTTGCTGAGTTTGGAGGGCAGGATTATCCTATCACACCACTTTGTCCACTTGGAAAGCAGCCAGCAGCAGGTGCAGATGCTCAGTCAGAAGCAGGCTGAACTGGGAAAAGGGAAAACATTAACCTAAATATGGTGATTTGAAAACAAAACCAATCAGTTATGGATTGTCCAGTTATTAGGCCAACACGTTGATTGTGATGTAAAACAATCACAGGACTCTTACCTAAGAACAAACAAAATGTGGATACCAGAGTTTTCAGCAAGGCCGAGATCACTCTAACTGGGTAAAGTCAAAAGAAAACGAGGGAGAAAAACTCAAATTAATCTTTGATCAAAACTTTGCTCATGTGTTTTTAACATGTCTGTTACACCAAGGTCGCCCTTGGTCACCTCTGCATCTTTTCCGTGCACTTCAGATGCATAGGAGGCCCTCTTTGGGTTCCTTAAATACAGCAAACTCTTTCTTACGATGGAATATTCACATATATTGTTACCTTGGCTGGGAATGCTCTTTCCTTAGTCTCCCACAAGGTTGGCCCCTTCTGAAAATTCCGTATCACATTAGAGCTCGGATCTTTGGAACGTCTTTCTCTAGGGCCTGTCACATACATCAGTGAATAAAGAAAAACATGGAAAGAGAAAGACTATGCAGAGCCTCACTCATTTCCATATAGCATGTTACATTTTGTGATTTTGTGTTTCTCTCCTTTTTTTTTGCTATCTTCTTTGGTGGACTAGACTCATGAAGCAGGAACTTTGTCCCTTTCACATACATCTTACACTTAACACTATGCTTAGTACACATGGTCACTCATTAGATATTTGTAGGATGATAGAATAAATGTATTGGGAGGTACATGGACTCACTACAATATCTAAAAACAAATTTCAGTCAAGACAGCAGTTGAACAAATCATAATACATAAATATATGGCCATATTAGGAAGCCACTAAAAACCATGTTTCAAATATTTCCTACCACTAAGGGAAATGTTTAGCATATAAATATAAACAAAAAAGCGGAAAGTAATACTATATATATAAATATATATATACAGTAAAATTATGATTTTATATATTTATCTGCCTTTTATTGAGTAATACTAAAGAGGATGTACTGTATAGTATATTAAAATTATTGTTTTAATTTAATAACTATGAGATTGAGATAATTAAATTTTTTATATGATAAAACCATGGTTTATAGAGATTAAATAATAATCCTAACATCATATTGCTATCAAGTAGCAGTGTTGAAAATATGAATCCAGTTATAGCTTAAAATAAATCCAGTTATATCTTTGCCAGTATGCTGCCAGGTTACATGTTAGCAATGAATATCTCCGATTGGAAAGAGATATTTTGACAAATTTTCTCAATTTTCCTTAATAATTAAATATTATATTTTACTTCATAAGGAAATAAATGTTCTTTCAAAAAAAAAAGGAAAAAAAGAAGGCTAAGTTTTCTTTTAAACAAAAGGACACTATTAGTTTCAAGTATTTTTTTCCTCCTTGTGTTTGAACTTTTAAAAGTCAGCATTAACTCTTACATTAGCTAATTTAATTGTCCTACTCAACCATTTCAACACCAATTTTTAAAAATTTATTTTATTTATTTATTTTTTTATTGGAGTTCAATTTGCCAACACCCAGTGCTCATCTTGTCAAGTGCCCCTCCTCAGTGCCCATCACCCAGTCACCCCCACCCCCCGCCCACCTCCCTTTCCACCACCCCTTGTTCATTTCCCAGAGTTAGGAGTCTCTCATGTTTTGTCACCCTCACTGATATTTTTAAAAGACTTTTAGTATTTTGTTGAATTGCTTTCAAAAGTAGCTTGACTTCATTTTTATTTTATTTTTTTAAATCTCTAGTGTTTAGTTGAATACTGTTAGGAAGTTTATGATAGAAGGCATAGTGCTTATCTAAACCTTTAAGAATTAGCAAATGTCTTCTTTTAACCATATTTGAAATATTCACTTAAAATGTCCAATTTTGTATATTTAAATTTTTGTAAATGGATGTAACAAAGAACTGTAGATGGATATTAATACTAGTAAGTAGGTTTGTTCGGTGCGGTGTTATATGTTAACAATATTAAAGTGGCTTTCTGTGTGCTTTATACTTTAAAAAATACCTTATTTCATATTTCTTATGTGCTCATGTCGTGTTTTATATTTTATAATACACAGCTGATTCTCTTCATTTCTAGACTCCATACTTGTCAATTCACCTACATGCTAAAATATATCTGCACCCCAGGATCAAGAGTCACACTGCTTTCATAGTCATTTGAGAACACACACAGACTAGTAAAAAATTGAAATTGCCTGAGGTCTATATACCCAGCTGAGGTCAAACAAGAGGACGCTGACCTCACGTTTTAGCTCTCATACTAGACACATGTTCTTTTCATGGTGTATTTCCTGCCATGTTTTTTTTTTTTCATATTTGTGTGCTTTTTCTCGGTGATTTTGCTGCTTAACATGGCCCCCACGTGTCATGTTAACACGCTATCTAGTGTACCTAAGAACAACAAGGCTGTGATGTGTGTTATGGAGAAAATACACGTTAGATAAGCTTTGTTCAGATACAGGCTATAGTGCCGTTGGCTATGGGCTCAATGTTAATAAATCAACACTAGTGTACATTCAGAAAAAGGAAGAGGAAATTTGTCAATCTGTATGTGAGATCATTCTAGAAAGTGCTAAGGTAGCGTCTGTAATATGTGATGAAGCTATGGAAAAAAAATAGGAAACCAGCTAAATCCGTGGGTTCATGAGATGACAATAAGATAACTCAGTGAATAGCACTGTTGTGAAGCTGAAAGTCAAAGAAAGTTATTGTCATGTTACCCAGGGTCAAGAAAATGTTAAAGCCTTCTAAATAAAACAGCATTTTATTGTAAATAAATACTGCATAATATTAATTATTTGTAAGAAATATATAATGAATAGAGCAGAAGCACATATTAAACACATTTGTGTATTTATTGATTGGTTGATAAAAATGTTATAATCAGGGCCTTATAGGACCTAACCTTATATTTCTCCCAAGAGCAATGACTTAATACTCACAAATTAAGTGTTTATGGCCACTTTGTAGAATTTAACTGCTATCATTAATGATAATTGACTCTGTTTCTCTTTGTAATATAAATATCTTTTATCTTTATGATACATTTAATTTATATTTAACTTCATCTCTTTCCATGGATAATACCTAGAAACAAGGAAATACCAGCTATATTAAACACATCTAGCAGCAAGGTCTTGCTTTCTAATAACCATTCACAACTAAAAGTAACCAGAGCTCATGGATGATTAGAGAGTTGAAGCAAGAACAGTACAAGATGAGCCTGGTGCATTTTGTTGTGCCAGGAAATTAGGAAATGCTTGAGGAATCATGAGATAATGTGAAATGAAATCTGGAGCCAATGAAAGTGGCATGCACTTGCCAAATCTGGGTCAATATGAATATTAAAATAAATAATAATATTGGAGTAGAACTCATCAGATAAAACAAAGATTCATTTTTAATACGAATATAAATAAATATGGAAGAAAACAATGCCTTTCCTTAGGACACAATTCCACCTAATAAATATAAATGGATTCATGGACTAAAAGAAAAAAAAAATAGATGCTAAAGCTAGTAAATATAAATCTGATAAGTAACAGAATATATAAAATAGTCTCAAAGTACCTCCCAACAAAATACTTGCTATTGAAAAAGAAAATAATAACTTTATACTGGTGAAATCTGGAGGATACTTAGACCATCTGAATGATCTAATCTAACATCATCACTGTTGGAACAAATCCACATCAAACCTCTCCTGAGAAAATTCAGAGGACACTAACCCTTCAGTGATATTCTTGCCAAAAATACATGACCTACTTCTTTCTTGAAGAAACAGCAGAATAACCCAAAACTGTTCTATAAAATAACTGACCTGTTCTCTTCAAAATAGTCATTTTTAAGCACTACAAAGAAAGATTAAGAGATTGTTTTTTTTACCAAAGAAGACTAAAAAGTTATAACAACTCATTGAAAGTGTGATTCTGGTTTGTATACTGAGCTAAAAATCTTGATGAAATTCACACAAGGATTTTGGATTAGATAGTAGTGTTATATCATTGTTAAATTGTCTGATTTTGATAACTATACTATGATTAGGCAAAGACTGTTCTTTATTTAGGAAGTATACAACAAGAATTTTAACAGTAAAGGGATATAATATTTCCATGTCTCTCTAAAAAGTTTATAAAATATATCTTTTGAACATTGTGCAATATATGCATCTATACAATATATACACATATTTAATATATATGTATGCGTGTGGGTGTACATATATATACAAAATACTAGAGCAAATGAGACAAAATTTAAACAATTCATGAATCTGGATAAAAAGTATCTGTACTATTCTTGAACATTTTTCTTTAAGTCTAAAATAACATGGGGAGCTTGGGTGGCTAAGTTGGTTGAGCATCTGACTCTTGGGGTTCCAGCTCAAGTTGTGATCTCATGGATCATGTGCTCTATGGGGAGTCTGCTTGACAGTCTTTCTCCCTCTGCCTTCTGCCCTGCCCCACTCTTGCATGCACTCTCTCACTTTCAAATAAATAAATACATCTTTAAAAAACTACATCGAAAAGATGTAATTTAAAAGATACGTGAAAAGATAGATTTTTATAAATGACACCACATGATATTTCAAAAGTTCTCCTTTTTAAAGAAAACATTTTAAACATACCACATGGGCTGAGTAATTTTTGAAGGATCTTGTTATAATGATGATTTTTTTTCAGATAATAGTCACCAAAAAACAAAAACACCTGCTTCTTTCCTCTTTAGAATCTAGTCAAAATGGGTAGAAATTTAAATTAGTAAAATCCAGCACTTGCTGATGTGAATGACATTTAATTTGTAATTCTTTATGAATGTTTATTGCTAGTGAAAATTATTGTTAATGATGAACTTTCCTAAAAAAATAATCTAAAACACCCATTTAAAATCTACTTATTACAACTCATGTCATGTTAATATTTAACTCTGTTTGATCTTTAGGCTTTGCATATACTTCTCGGTAAAAAGTATTATATATCTTTCTCTAAGTTAAACTGGGTAATATCTACAAAGGTAAAATATATATTTGGGGAGACAGTTGGTAATTTTAAACTTGGTGAGAAACTGGTTAACTGTTTAAAAATGACAAGAAAATTATAGGTGTGTACTAATTACCATTTCTTTAAAGGTAGCTTGTTATTTTAGGGTTATTATGAAATATGTGTTAAGAACATTGTCTTTGAAGCCAGATTACCATGGAAAACTCTTGGGTAGACATTTACAAGTTGTGTGGCAAATTTTGTTAACCTGTCAAGATCTTAGTTTTCTCATCTGTAAGGTCTGAATAATAGTGATACCTGCTTCATAGGATGGTTGTGATGAATACATACATTAATATTTAAAGCATATGACCAGTGTTAGTAAGTGCTACCAAGTATTATTCTCAAGAGTAAAAAAAAAAATATTTAATTTATCGAGGTAAAAACAAAAGGCATGCTACACTGAAAATACTTCCTTGAATAATCCGTATCTACCTGAGAATAATTGAAAAACAAATAATTGAAAACATCAAAATAATGCAAAATAAATGAATAG